>NW_027332667.1:0-329548 GCF_002575655.3 Aegilops tauschii subsp. strangulata
ACGCGCTGCCCCGCCGCCCCCACCCCCTTTCCTCTCTCTCTTATCTCTCTCTGTCTACCACCTCTCTCCTCTCTCTGTTTCCCACCCCCTTCTCTCTCTCCTCGACCGGACCCTGCCTCCGCCCCTACCCCACACCACCCTACCCCGCCACCCGCCGCCACCGACGCCCCACGGCCCGCTGCCACCGACGCCCCGCCACTAAGGCCCCGCCGCCCGATGTCCCACGCACACATAGTCTAAATTAAAACTTATATATATATATATATATATATATATATATATATATATTTAGATTGCATTTTCATTCCACATAGTCCAAATTAAAACTTAGGTAGATATATTGTACATAGATAGATATATTTTACATAGTCCAAACTTAAAGTTAGCGACGATGCTAATCGTCATCACTAGGGGCCTGCAGGTCGATCACGACGGCGTCATCGCCCTCCATCGCGGCCTCCTCGTCCTCCGTCGGCGCCATCGCGGCCTCCTCTGCCGCCATGGCCGCGGCGGCTTCGATGGCAGCTCCAACCTCGGCAGCCTCCCTCGCCGCCGCTTTCCACGCCCGTAGGGCGATGTGCCAGCCCGAAATGTCGTCCGGGTCGCCGTCCTCGCGGAGGACAACCTGCTCCAGCGGCAGCTCCACGATGGCTCTAGGCCAGGCCGGCCACCGGTGCCGGGGCGCGAAGGCGACCGCTCGCGCTCGTGAGGTCGGGGGTGACGCCGGCCGCCGCCAGCCGGAAGGCGGCGATGACCTCGTCATACATCTTCCCCTTCCATTAGGCGTGACGGCCGACGATGTTGTGGCGGACGCCGATGTGGGTCCGAAGCTCCTCCACCGTCGCGCCGGGACCAAGCTTCGGGTACCCGTCGGTGGAGATGTGCCACTGCCGGGGAAGACGGTAGCCCGGCGGCACGAGCAGGCAGTATCAGCAGAGCTCCACCGTCTCCGGGTTGCCGAGGCTCGACGGCCAGGAGCTCGGGGCGTTGTCGTCGCCGCCAGCCCTGCTGCAGCCATGGTGGTAGCCCATCACCGGCGCTGGTTCTCGTCGGCGGCAGGAGTCGGGGTGTGAGGTCGGGTGTGGGGGGACGGCGGCCGGGGTGGGTTCTTATAGCCGTCCGGGCGACGGGTGTCGGGCGGTTGGGCCGGCGCTGGCATTACTGCTCATTAATGCCGGCGCCTTACGACGGGACGGGGCGGCGGGGGGGAGGGTGGAAGGCGAGGCGGCTGTCGACGGGACAGGTCATCAAGGGGGTGGCAGACGCTGTAGTTTGACCGGGCAACGCGCATCTGTTTCACCGAGCGACGCAGCTGGATGGCACATGTCATGCCGAGCACGTGGGGTGACGTGTCGGAGCATGTTTTGCCGTCAGCTGGCAAAGGGAAAAGGCTATCGTTAGCCACCTGACGTGGCTAACGCACGGTTTTTGCCGTCCATATTCTTTGCCGTCCACCACCGACGGCAAAGTGCCTTTGCCTTTTGCTTTAAGGAAGCAGACGGCAAATAACCTGGTTACAGTCGCTCTCTTTGCCGGGCAGGTTTGCCGTCGGTGACAGACGGCAAAGGCCTTTGCCGTCCGCTTTTGGGGCCTTTGGCGTCTACCATGGCAGACGGCAAATAAGCAGATTCCCGTAGTGCACGCTTCTTCTTGAAGCAGTCAGACTCGAGGTGACCATCCCTGTTGCAGTAGTCACTATGAGTACGAGTATGAGAGCGGCCTTCACAAGAGCGGGCCTCACTACCCGAAGGAGTGGGCAGTAACGGCGGAGCACTGGAGCGAGAAGACACTGGTGGAGTAGCAGCTCGAGCAGCGAGCACAAAGGGAATATGAAGCTAACAAGCACCACGGAGGCGAGTCTCCTCAACATGAAGCTGAGAAAACACCTCGGAAATAGGAACACGGCCACGAGCAAACAACTGAGCACGTCGAGGCTCAAACTCCCCACGGAGCCGTGACAAGAACTCATAGACGCGCTGAAACTCCAAGTCTGACCTCATAGTCTGGCAACACGAGCAAGTGCCACAAATAGTAGTGCGAAGCGAGTCAAGCTGGCGCCAGAAGCAGAACTCTGAGTGTAGACCTCATCAATAGTGGAGTCTCCCTGCTGAAGAGCATGCTCCTGAAGGACCACACACAAGTAGAGAGCATCACCAAAGGGCTTATAGCGCTGACGAAGATGAGTCCACATCTGAAAGACAGTACCGAGGCCTATAAACTCAGAAGCAAACTAAGGCAAAACACTGGAAGTGAGAACGGTCGCAGCACGAGCGTCATCATCACGCCATTCAGTGTAAGAAGCCAGATCGTCACGATAAACATAAAGAGCATTTGAATAATCCAAGACCTCCTGGTCATAAGCGGCAGTCGCATCATCAACAGCAACCCTGGTTGTAGCCCTATCAGCATCAGAAGCGTCTGCGTCAAGAGCTGGTGGCGTCGGTGGTGGGGTAGGAGCCACAGGAGGTACTGGGCGCGGAGGACGGGGGACCTCACCAGAAAGAACACCCGAGAGACGAATGCCATGCATGTGAATGCACATAAAGGCAACGAACTCAACATAGTTAGCCCCATCAAATATCACCGGGCAGCGTGGGATGGCAACATAGCCCGATGACGCCAAAGACATGGTGCTCCTTTTTTGTCTTTTTTTAGAATAGCAAAGGTCACCCAAGACTTATCTGGCCAAGATGAGAGCGGCCAGAACCAGCAGCAGATCAATCAGACGAAAAGCCAGCCGAACGAGGACCAAATCGATTAGACAGAGTCGCGATCTGGAGCAGTAGACACCCGGACAAGAAACGACAGCAGCCACTCACGTAACCACGTGAGCGCCCCGCAGGCAGCCGCGGAAGACAGCAGCGCCGCGGACGGGGCCGGCGGCCGGTAGCAGCAGCGCAAAGGGGGCCGGCGACCGGTGGCGCTGCAGAAGGCAGCAGTGGCACGGACGAGGCCGGCGGTCGGCAGCAGCGGCGCAGACGGGGTCGACTACTGGTGGCCACAGAAGGCAGCGGCGGCGCGCGGACGAGGCCGGTGGCCGGCAGCCACAGAAAGCAGCGGCGGCGCGGACGAGGCCCACGGCCGGCAGCGTCCTTGGAGGAGGACGAGCGGCCAGCGGCTGGATCGATTGAGACCAAGTCCGATCGGATCCAATATTATCCAGCCGATTCCACGCGAGAATTTTTGTTCAAAAAGACTACCCGACGACTGCAATAGACAAAAAAGACCATCACTGGATCAAAATGGCACAAAAAACCAGCTAAGTCGTGGCGGCAAGCCCACGTGCGACACGTGTCACCCCATGTATCACAAGATTTGAAATGATGCGGGAACGGAAAACGGGAAATGGGTATAGACATGGCACCTGCCGCCGGAGGCTGTGGCAGCAGGCCTGTTGCTGCATGCTGCGATGTGTGTGAGTGAGAAGGTATGTGCTAGGAAAGAAAGAGGAATGCGCATGTAGCAAGAGAGAGAGGAAAGTATGCATGATAGGACTAGACATACACGAGGCAGACTGCACATGCATGCATGCTATAGGACTGGACGTGTATGCGCTTCATGACGTACAACATGCAGCAACCTGCCGCCACATGCCTAGCCGGCAGGTGCAATGACAACGCCCATTCCCGTTTTCCGTTCCCGCATCACTTCAAAACCTGTGACATAAGTGGTGCCGCTACACGCTGCGGCGGCAGGCCCTGCCGCTTTTGGCTGTGGCGGCAAGTGACACGTGTCGCTTGTCGGGCCTGCTGCCACGGCTCAACTGGTCTTTTGTGCTATTTTGATTCAGAGGTGGTCATTCTTGTCAATTGTACTTGCCAGGGCCAAATCGATCGGGACCAAATTGATTAACAATGGATTCCGCGGGAGGGCAACAACTAGCCAGCTGCTGGATCAACAAGCTAACTTGGATGGGAAGTTCCTGTAGCTGAAGATGGACGCAGGCAAAAACAAAATCACGACCGGAAGGAATGAGAACAACGGCGGCCGTGTAGGAGTTTGGATCGGGAGCAGCACGAGTTGCGTGTGCAGAAAAATAATACTTAGAGCTCTAATACCATGTTGGGAATAGCAACTTATATTATTTGTTTTTGCGGGATAAACTTCCAATCTATTCATCATCTTCAAAGCAGTACAAAGAACACTAGAATTACATCCAAGTCCATAGACCACCTAGCAACGACTAAAAGCACTGGAGCGAGCCGAAGGCGCGCCGCCATCATCGCCCCTCCCTCACTGGAGCCGGGCAAACCTTGTTGTGGTAGATAGTCGGGAAATCGTCGTACTAAGGCCCAAGAGGACCAACGCACCAGAACAACAATCGCCGCCGATGAAGAGAAGAGTAGAACAGAAGGATCCAATCTAAAGACACAAGAACACATACTAACGATGGCCAGATCCATGTGGATCCACTGAAGACAAACACCGACCGAATCCTGTGATATCCGTCGGAGACACATCTCCACATGCCCTCCGATGATGCTAGACGCGCCACCAGAACGGGGACTAGGCGGAAAGAATCTTATTCCAACTTCAGGTAGCCGCCGCCGTCGTCTTTATAGAAAAACACAAACCCTAAACGCACACAGAAAAACCTCCAAAAACAAATGAGCCAACATATATACACATACATAAGGATGCCAAAAGGCTACAAGAGGATGCCAAGAGACTAGAATGCAATAGGCCAAAAGACATCACTTAATATAACTCTAACAAAGAAAACACTTACATTATCGTTTCCTGTGCCCGCAAAGTCTCCCATTGGCCTTATTATAGATGGATCGAAGAAGTTGAAACCTCCTGCGGCTAGTCCGCTAAGGGCATCTACAACGGGGGCGCTTAGGCTAGGCGTCTGGGTTCTATTCCGGGCAGTTTTGGGCTAATCCTATTCGATCCAGGGATTGGGGCTGGCATCGATGCTAGTTCGGTCGTCGGGCGCTTGTTTCCTTTCTGTTCGTATGACCCCCTTTAACCAGCGATAAGGATATTCTTTCCGAGAAAAATAAATTCTATTAGCGCTCAGTTAGGCGCTCGTGCGTTGGCCCAACAGACGCCTGCATCAACTCAACTTTAGTAATTATATTTTCCTATTACTAAGCGCCTAAATAGGCGCCTCTCCATTAAAGATGCCCTAACAAGGGCACCACAAGAATACGAGGACTCTGATCACACTAGAAGAAAAACGAAAAACATAAAAAACGGCACGGCAAGGCGCGTGTATTCTTCTAGTCCTAATGATTACTAACTACGTCTCAGGACACAAACTTCGCTAATTAATAAATAAACAACTCTGTTTCTTCTCTTTCGATTACACAAGGCCTGGTTGCTCGTGTGAAGCCGCCTTGAGCTGGTCCAAGGCATCGCTCTTGAGATTCTTTTTTTGCGGGTATCGGTCTTGAGATTCTGAAACGATTGCACCGCATTTTGAGGTTCAAACGACAGCGTCGTTTCATTCATTTGTGTGCCTATTGCGTCAGGTGTAGACGTTGAAGTCTGGGCACCTTTTCTACTCCGTCAGTGTCTCGCCAGGTTTTTTTTTTGCCTCATAAGGATGTTTGTCGCCAAGATAACGCGCGTTTTAGTGGGTTTTTCCTAGCATTATTGGAGGCTTCTGATTTCCCATTTGTTGCGTTTTGTGTGTGTGTGGTGTTGTTTCCATTAACAGTGTCAAATGGAAGCTGGACGAGCCCCAGTTCGAAAGAAAAGAAAAACATGTTTCTCTTGTTCAGATGTATTGCAGAATGGAGCAACCGATTAACATATTTTGAAAATCCAAGACAATGTATGTAGATAGTGCATAACCGAATGTGTAATGAACTAGAAAATCATCATGTTGTGGGCACAGGCAATTTGTTCCCCCTAAATCACCTGAGGTTCAAATGTCAAAACTGAAAATACTCCCTGATGAAACTGCAAAGGTGAAGATATTCCCCGACTGGATGTGTGGTGCCAGGTTCTCTCTTTCTTTAGCAGAACCGAAAATATTCCCGGACGAAAGTGAGGTGCCAGGAAAATATTCCCCGTACGAGTTCTCAAAAGAACTCTTCGCTTTCTTCTTCCTCTGATCAGTTTATGCTAGAGTGAGGTGACAGAGAGGGAGAGGTAGACTCGAGGAAGAGCTAGGGCAAGGTTTTGCCCCAACAGATTTCCTCTGTGATCCTGCACAGGGTGGTGTAGGCCGACCACAAACTAAAGGGCACTTTCTTGATCCAACTCCTTCCGCTGGTCTTGAGTTGGTCGAAGGCATCAGTCTTGAGATTCTGAAATGACTGTGTTTTGAGGTTCAAACGACTGCATCATTTCATTCATTTGTTTGCCTATTGCGTCAGGTATAGACGTTGATGTTTGGGCACCTTTGCTACTCCGTCAGAGTCTCGCCAGGTTTTTTTCACCTCATAAGGATGTTTGTCGATACGATAGCGTGCGTTTCAGTGGGTTTTTCCTGTTATTAGTGGAGGCTTTTTTTCTAGACATCGCATGAATGTGTGTATCATGTGTTAAAGGAGGAGAGAAACGACCCCATCCACAATATTCTTACAAGATGGTTACATGCAAGAACTCCACATCCACACGGCCCAAAATGCTAACTACGTACTCGCTTGTACCCACCTTGCTAGCCCTCCCAGAAAGGTGTCAAAATCACCTTTTAGTAGGCCCGCGTGTGGAGGCTTCTGATTTACCATTTTGTTGCATTTTGTGTGTTTATGATGTTGTTTCCATTAACAACATCAAATGGAACCTGGATGAGCCCTGCGGGAAACGTCGTACCCTAGCTCTGGGCGACGCTTGCATGTTATATAACCTGGGGCGCCACTCCTTGGACAGCATACAAGTTGTTGGGGTTACAGACTTGGGAAGGAAGGAAGAGGTATCTAGTTACAAGAGATAACAGAGAATATAAACTACCTATATCTCTATCCCTATCTGTAGTCTTCGGTTACAAGGAGTGGAGCCGGCTATCACACGATGCAATATGTGTCGTTTGGCACCCTCCCTTAATCACAACTTGGTTAAGTTGAGATTACGCTTGAATTCCTCAAGACTCCTTGTAGGTAATGCCTTTGTGAATCCATCTGCAACCTGATCTCGTGAATGCACAAAACGGATCTCCAATTGCTTATTAGCTACCCTTTCTCGAACAAAGTGGAAGTCTATTTCAATGTGTTCCGTCCTGGCATGAAAGACTGGATTAGCAAATAGATAAGTAGCACCGAGATTATCACACCATAGACATGGAATTCGAGTGTGCTTCACACCAAGCTCTTTCAACATGGACTAAACCCATATAATCTCTATTGTCGCATTAGCTGGTGCTATATACTCAACTTCTGTACTTGACCTTGACACCATGGCTTCTTTCTTTGCACACCAGGATATCAAGTTTGGCCCAAAGAATATTGCAAAACCACCAGTGGAGCGTCTGTCATCTGGACATCCTGCCCAGTCAGAATCAGAAAAAGCACTAACAAGAGTGGAAGAGGACTTGTTGAAGGTAAGACAAAGATTCATAGTATCTTTCACATATCTCACTATGCGTTTTGCAGCAGTCCAATGAGTTTTGGTGGGAGCATGAAGAAACGGACGTACTTTGTTGACAGCAAAAGAAATATCAGGCCTTGTTAAAGTTATGTACTGAAGTGCTCCCACTAAACTTCTATATCTGGTACTATATATCTTCCTCACTCAAGGGTTCTCCCTCACCAAGTGACAGTTTTTCTGTACTAGATAGTGGTGTTGGTGCATGCTTATATCCTTGCAACCCAACTCTCCTTACCAGATCAGTGGCATACTTTTCCTGAGAGAGATGAAGACTGTCTCCATGTTTTTTAACTTCAATTCCTAGAAAGAAATGTAGGTCTCCCGGATCCTTAAGGGCAAACTCAGCACTCAGATCCTTTAACAAACCTGTCACAGCTTCATCAGATGAACTTGTGACAATGATATCATCAACGTAAATAAGAACAAATATAGTGGTATTTGACTTATTGTAAATGAACACGGATGTGTCGAATTTTGAAGGAACGAACCAAGTGTTTGCAGTTTCTGACTTAATTAGTCGTGAGTACCATGCCCTGGGAGCCTGTTTCAGTCCATATAGAGCTTTGTCAAGTTGTATGGTGTTGTTTCCATTAACAGTATCAAATGGAAGCTGGATGAGCCCCAGTTCGAAAGAAAAGAAAAACATGTGTCTCTTGTTCAGATGTATTGCAGAATGGAGCAACCGATTAACACATTCTGAAAATCCAAGACAATGGGCCGGTATAGATAGAGCATAACTGAATGTGTAATGAACTATAAAATAATAATGTTGTGGGCAGAGGCAATTTGTTCCACCTAAATCACCTCAGGTTCAAATGCCAAAGCTGAAAATACTCCCTGATGAAACTGCAAAGGTGAAGATATTCCCTGGCAGGATGTGTGGTGCCAGGTTCTCTCTTCCTTTAGCAGAAACGAAAATATTCCAAGACGGAATGTGAGGTGCCAAGTTTTCCTATTTGGTAACGGGTTCTCAAAAGAGAAAAAAATGTAACAAGAAATTTTCGCACTGGGCTACCACTTCTTTGCATAACCCTCTTGTGTAATTTTAGCGGTACAGTTGTTTTTTCCCCAACCGGACTGGAAATATTCTGTTTATCCAAACCGCGGTGCATCGGTCTTGAGCCGGTCGAAAGCATCGGTCTTGAAAATAATAATAAGACTAAGCGCGATTGCCTCCGTGGCTGTGGGGATTATAGATGCCCTGTTTTTTCTCAGCCACCATGTTTTCGCGTGCGAGTATTTCCTAGGAAAAACTGTTTAATTTATGTGGTTTCCTGGTGTTTTCCATTTCTTCTTTTAGAACGCACAGGCAACTTACATGATGTTTTTAGGAAAACATGTGAATGCCAGGGTGATAGTTTTTTAGATATATATGAACAACATTTTCTGAAAAAAGGTGCAACAACTTGCGCGGATACTTTTCTAGAATATGCGTGCCTAAATTGTTGTTGAATGTAGACGGATTGTTTTCACACATCCTCAAGTTTCCAATCCTTGTTGCATGCAGATAAAATAGGAGAATATGGCATTAAAAAGGAAGCAAGAATCTTTATTATTATGTATCCAAATCAATGGAAAACCATTATACATGAGTAATCTCGACAATAAAGACAGAGAAAGGGAGTCACTGGAACAAGCATGTCGTCATAATACAAAAGACGGTCTGTTAACAAAGAGACAAAAATGAAAGAAACCAAAAAATATGGGATGCAACCGCGACAATTTAATAGTAAATAAATAAAACATCCATAGACACCATAACAGCAGCGACACCGATAGACAAAAGAGCGCGCACTCACACTCACGGGGTCACGGCTTTATCGCTGAGGACTTTGGCACGTTCTAAGTAGGTGGTAGCTTCATTCTTGAGTTTAGTGGCCTGTTCTGGAGAGGCAGTTTTGGCCTCCTTGAGTTTATCGCCAGCCATCTTAACATATTCTCCGGCTCCAGCTTGATACTTGCAAAAGTCAATGCACTTTTGGTTGCACACTTCCATTGCCATTTTTGCCTTGCAATCCTTGAAACATTTGTCCCAGCAGTCCTCTTGGGCAGTTACTGCTGGTGTTGAGACCGCCACGACCATCACGACGAGGAGGAGAACGGCAACGATTGCATTCCTAGTATTCAGCGCCATTCTTTCTTGAGACTACTTCCACAAGGTACGTATGACGGGTTGAGAAGGAGGTTGTTGATGAGGAGATGATGGTTTCTGGATGGAGTTCTGGCCATTGTCCGGTTAAATAGCATGCTTAGGAGAAAAAGTGTGGCCATGAGAGATACATGGACAACCCCACGTTGTAAGTGACATACATGTCGATCTGGGTGCACGGTGGCCATTCCTCCTTATTTTTATCCAACCACAAATTGGTGCCAAGGGATTAGCTAGAAAGCTTTATTTTCGATGGTTCAAGTAAATGTTACGAGGAATGCATGCACGGGGTCATTCCTGATAAAATTCTACTGATCTACTTCTGACATGGCCATGCATCATGGAGGACCATCAGTACTTTTCTTTTGAAAATCATCTGAACTAGAAAGGTTGGACGCGCTTTGTTACGTCATTCGTGTTGTTGGGTTTCTCAACAAATAATCACTCTCTTTAAACATATAAGGTATATTGCCTTTTTGAAAAGGCAAACCTTTTCTATTTGATTAATTTATACAAAAATATGTCAAAAAACATAATATCAAATCAGTATTTTTAGATTCATCACGAAATGAATTTATATACATTTTTTGTTTAATATTATGGATGTCGATATTTTTTCTCTAAACTTGGTCAAAGATAAATAATTTTCACTTTCTAAAAAACTAATACCCCTTATATTTGAAACTGATGGAATATTTAGTTTGGCGGGTGCGGGAGATGATAGTGTGTTTTATTTTTATTCATAACGCGTTGATTTGGTGGGCCTTTCCTGGTGTGATTATGTGTTATACGCTAACCAAGCTATATTTATGTGGGGAAATTTTTGTGTCGATGGCTGCATATGTACTATATTAGTGCTACAATATCACATGATGACGCTTCTTTTTCCAGGTGGTGGGAAGGTGCACCGGATTATTATGTTGTTATAAGCCGGTTGCTGGTGATTGATTTGAAAAATCATTGGCACAGTTAAAATCGTAAACCAAATACAAAATTGAATACCTGAATGAAAGAGCTTCAAAATCAGGGAACATAGTGAACTAAAAGAATTTAATGGGGTAGCTTGAGAAATTGTTGACCAGGTCAAAACTGGATGACCCAAATCTAAATTGAATACCTCAATTAATTATGCGCCTTCAAAAATTAAGAAGCATAGTGTATAGAATAAAAGAATTGGATGAGAGAGCTTTGAGAAATTGTTGACTCGGTCAAAATTGGATGACGGAACAATGCACTCTAGCAGCTAGTTTTGCTTCTGGGAGCTGTGAAAGACTTAGAGCATCTCTATCAGACCCCGTATAACGCCGACACACAAAACACGTTTACAGATCATCGAAAAAGGCGCGGGCGGGCGCAGAGTCAGACCCCGCAAAACCGAACTGTAAAAAGGAATACTCGCGGATATTCCATTTTACAGTTCCGCTATGCGGTGTCTTACTCTGTGCCCAACCGCGTCGGCCTGCAAAGTCGTTTGCGGTTTTATCTGAATTTGACACATATGCACATATTCAGAATTGCTAATTTGCAATATAAGGAAAAATGTCAATTTGACGATACAACAATTATCCAAATTAATATAATTATTCAAATCACCGAAGCAAACTGAATAATTCAATACAAAACTTGTCCCGAATACAAATCACAAATGAATTAAATGAAAATGAATGGAAAAATGGAATGTGTTACTGGCCAGCCCTTTGCCAATGGTACTCAATGAGATCCTCCTAAAGCTAAAAGTGGGTGTTTGCATGTTCAATCTCCTTGTAGGTCTGAAGAAAAGCTCTAGTGCGATTAGGGTCTCTAACTGGTTTGACACGGCTACCCACACTGTAGTAGAAGAACTCCAAGTTCATGCCTATCTCATCTTCGATTATCATATTGTGAAGAATAACACAGCATGTCATGATGTTTTTCAAGGTTCACTTGTCCCAAAAACGAGCAGGACCACAAACAATGGCAAAACTAGATTGCAAAACCCTGAATGCTCTTTCAATGTCTTTTCGGGTTGCCTCTTGTACCCTTGTGAATTCACATTATTTCCTAGTTTGGGCCTCTCTGATGCTCTTGACAAATGTGCACCAAAGAGGGTATATACCATCTCTAAGATAGTACCCCTTTGTGTATTCATGCCCATGGATAGTGTAGTTGCAAACAGGAGCATCACCACGAGCAAGCCTAGCAAACAAATGAGACCGTTACAACACATTGATATCATTGAGAGTACCCGGCATAACAAAAAAGCAATGCGAAATTCATAAATCCTCGGATGCTACGGCCTCTAGCACAATTGTTGCATCACGAGACTTGTCACAATACATTCCCTGGCATGCCTTTGGGCAATTTTTACATGTCCAATGCATATATTCTATGCTACCTAGCATGCCAGGCCAACCTCTTCTATCATTAGCTGCCATCAATTTTTTTGTGTCTTCCTCGTTGGGTGCCCGAAGATATTCAGGACCAAAGACACGGATGATCACTTGGCAAACCTACGCACTGACTCAATTGTAGCATCTTCACCAATGCGAAGGTACTCATCGGCATAGTCAGCCGGAATGCCGTATGCAATTACCCACATAGCTGCCGAGATTTTTGATATGCACTAAATCCCTTCAAGCCCGCAGCTGTTGACACACGAACACGTCACGTGTACCCTCTACGCAGGGGGTGATGCACCACAACTCACGTCGAAGGAGACCCGACCGACAGCGCGATACGCAGGACAGTCGGCTGGCGCTTTTGAAGACCCGAAACCCCACAAGCCCGGGAGGGACCCCATCAGGGAGTGCGGCGGCTATGGGCTGCCCTAGGTTGATTCGCTCGCCCCTAGAGCCTCATGGATCGCTGCCCTCCAATGCGAAGAACGAATGAAGAACGAGAAAGAAAGATACAAGGGTAGGCGATAAAGATAGATGAACACAAAAGTGTAATAGATTGATTGGTTCGATTGGTTTTGTTCAATCGACGATCACCCCAACATATATAAGAGGCGGCTGGACTTCCCGTACAAGTAAAGGATTCATCTAGGATTTCCTTACAAAAAATTACATCAATTCACGTCCTAGAGTCCTAGTTCTATTCCAACTCGGATTCAGTCTGAATCTGGCCCAACTTCTGTCTTCCTCCTTGCGCGGGCCGTCGAGCTTGCATATGATCTCCGATCAAGACGACCCAAATATCAAACTTGTGCGCCTTGACGATACGAACAACTCTCATGTTGATCACTTTTTCAAATAAGGCCATCTTGAATACTTTTCGAGGTCATCTTCACCTTCCAGTCGGACTCGGTCTTGCAGCAGACTGGATTGTCCGAGTCTCGTAGTGAATTTGCAGGCCATATACTATCTCTGATGATGATGACTCCAAAACCAAAGTTTACCGTTTTGACAATATGCACAACTTCCGTATTGAACACTTCTCCATCCGAGGTAATCTTGATAAACTTTCGAGCACATGTTCAGTTTCCCTCGGATTCGAGCTCATCCACTCGGATATTAGAGTCATTCACTCGGATCGTCCGACTGGACTTTTTCACTCGGATGGCAAAATTTTCACTCGGAAGACAATCTTTCACTCGGATGACTATATTTTCACTCGGAAGGCAATCTCTTACTCAATCGGCAAGCTTTCATCCCGATGGTAATCTTTTCACTTGGATAACAATATTTTCACTCGGATGAAAATAAGTTCACCCAGACGGCAAACTTTCACTCGATCGGTAAGTTTTCACTCGGAATTCCCGACTGAAAACATAGCCTGATCTTGATTTGTCTCTCCAGGTCTCATACGACCTCGAATTGAGACATATTATATATGAAAATCGATCTTCTCGACGAGACGAAACTTTTCCGTGTTGAAGGATTTTCGATTCAAGGCCATCTTGAGGGCCTAATTGCTCACGCGACCCATCAGACAGGGTGTCTGGTACTTCGCGCCATATTTTCGTTTAGGTTCGGTCTGTAGTGTATTGTCTCTAACTTTTGCATATGAACTAGGATTGAGATAATTTATATATCAAAATCGATTGCCTCGACAAGACGAAGACATTTCCTTTAGAGTGCTCCTTCATCCGAGGCCGTCTTGAAAGTGTGATCGGCCGAAAACCACTCAGAACACTAAATCCTGCCACTCGGAGTACAATTTCGGTCCCTAAGATAAGGTCGGATGACGATAACCGAAACAACAAAGTTGTTCCACTCGGCGACGTGAAACTTTTCACGCTGAAAACCCTTTCACTCGAGGTCATCTTATTTGCCTTTTATGTCATGCCAAAATGTGGTGTCAACAGCAGCATTTTTTCTTTGAGTAAAATACCGACAATTGGCCTCGCAAGCTTGCACAATTTTCACAAAGAGGGATCGGCGCATTCGATACCTTCTTCGGGAGAGGTGCGGCGGATATGTTGGACTGTCCGTGAAGTAGTCTTGCATCAATATCTCGTTTTCGAGATGGCGATTTTGAGGAATGCAAAGACGTCCGACGGTCGATCATCGCCGCCTCTTTCGGTTCTCATCTTCGTGCTCCTTGACGGCAAGGGCCATCACCAACATCTGCTGGCAGTAGTTGACAAGCAGCGTCTCAACATCCGAGTCGTCCGAATCAGACGAATCGTCTAGTAAAAACTTCTCGCACGGGCTCAATTCCATCTAAATTCACAAACACGCATGCCGCGTTAATTAACAACGCATACCGATCGGCACTAGCACAAGTACATACACACCGGCTGCTCGGGGCGGTGGCTCTCCGACAGGGGATGCGGAGGCGGCGGCGACGACTAGGGGTGGCTCGTGGGCAGCGGATCCCGGGTGGCGACGGCGGTTAGGGGCGACTCAGATCGGCGGATCCGGGGAGCCGGGGCAGCGGCTCGGCGGAAGAGGGTAGGGGCGCCCCCGTGGCCCGCTTGCGTTCGCAGGTTTGGCCGGAATCACCGTCGGCGGACGGGCGGAACCAATGGCGAGCGGCGGCGGAAGGGGGTGGGGAAAGAGCGCAGGCTGAAATGTCCCTCCCGCCAACCGCTTTCCTGGGATACGGGGCACCGTAGGGGCGGGGCAAAAACCTGCGTTTTCGCGGGTTGAGGATGGGATTTTGCCGCGCCCCTCAAAAAACATACGGGTCGAACGTGTTTGCTGGGTCTGGTCGGGCGGGATTTTCGGCGCCGACTCGTATTTTGGCGGTTATTTTACGGTCGCGGCTTTATACGGGGTCTGCTAAAGATGTTGTTAGGACTTGGCCTTGGCGTCCGCTCTCATCCTCGGACCCCGGCATTTGGCTCCTTGCGCCCAGAATAAGGTCGGTCGTTCCAAAACGGGACAGCGTTGTGTGCGAGAAATAGCGACACATTTTTATTCACAAGCAGGGGTGAACCCCGGATACACTGCTTGTACGGCAAGAAGAATGAGCCGGTGCACAATCGGAATGAGCTGGTGCACAAGGCTTTTGTGAGTATTATTTCATACATAGACACAAAATCCTCTGCAACATGATTCACAATACAAATCAACAACACACATGTTCCCCTATGATTACAACTCGTCTACAAAGCCTAAATCACCGCCACATTATTTCAGTTTCTCATAGAAAATTTGAATCCATAAAGAACTAGCTAGGGTTTCACCCAAATTAACTTGCACAAGGATAAACAATGGCAAGGATTTTTCACATGAAAAGGAGGGATGCGGCGGAGAATACCTTGTGGTAGGGACTAGAGTTGAAATCCACGGAGAAAAAAAATTCAAATCCTGGGGAGAGATAGGAAACCGCGGCCACCCCTCTCATCCTCTTTCTTTGTGGAAGGGGTGTGCGAGCGGGCGGGAGGGCCGGCTCGCGCCGGTTACTAAGTGGCAGTATAGCGCTTGACAGAGAGGCCCCATGCGAGGTAGGATAGCGCCCGAGCCTCAGGCGCTACTTAGCCAGGGGTGGGGCCCATCCTGGCCCCGTGACGCCACGCTGGCAAAGGCGTGTATCGCCCATCAGAACAGCGCTACGGCACAAAGCATAGCATCCACGAGTTGGACGCTATCCGAAAGGGTTACCTCTGTCAAATAATTTTTGAGGAGATTTTATTATGTGAATTTGTTTCGCCTCTAGGTTATTCTTGTCCATTTTGCCCATGTGCACACTTTATTCGTAGATAAAATGTTCTTTTTGCGGGGCCTAGATAAAATGTTCGACCTAACTAATTGTAAAGAAAGGTTATATTTTTCCATTTTTGATGCAGATGAGTGACCAAAAGGTAATAAAAGGGAAGTTGTTGCAAAATTGCTCAAATTTGGGTTATTTTCTTCAAATTTTCGACCTACCAATTTTATTTTATTTCGAGAAACCAGTTGTCCTTTTTTTGAGTAACTAGAAACCAGGCATCCATGGGCCGAAACCAGACACAAAAGGGTAAAGCCCAGACCGAACTGAATTAACAACGTTTAGCCCGTTTCGTCTAATACAGTGCTTGCAGGTTTTGTCGTGGTCGAGGGAGGCCATGTTGTGAAAAAAAGAAAAACCCTAACTGACCCGATCTCCTTTGGGAAGGCCGCCGCCAGCTGAGCCCTTCTCGGCCGCCGCCGCCGCCAGCGACAACCACTCCCCGCCGGCGGCCCTTTCCTCCTCCGCCCAGTGGTAGGGTATGTCCTTGGGCTCACGGGATTCCTTCCATGTGTAATCGTGCTAGAAAGAAAAGGAATGGGCTCGATTTCCATCTGGATTCAGATCCAAAAGGAACTCTTTTTATTTTATTAGTATTAGCAAAGTTTATTTGTGTCCCTTGTGATATACAGTAGTTAGTATAAATTATTAGGATGTGATCGCGTCCTCCTATTCGTGTGTTGCCCTTGTTAGCCGTAGCAGATTTTGACTTGTTTGATCCATCTATCTATCTATCTATAATATAAGGCAGATAGGGAGACTTTGCAGACATGAAAAACAATAATGGGAGCGCCTGGAACTCATTCGAATGAGACATAAAATGGTCTTATTCAGATGACGTATGCATGACATCCCTTTTTCTTGTCCCATCCCGTTTCCCTGGCAGGCCTGCACTATCCTTATCCTAGGTAAAAAAACACAATAACGGTCCTTTTTTATTGTCATTTTTTACCTTGTTAGTTTTTTTTGTCGTTGTTTGTTTTGGTTGTCATTGTTGGGCCTTTTTGAAAAAAAGAGTGTCATAAGTAATCCGGTGACCATCCCGGCTGTACTAAGTAGTACATTGTTGTGAATTGTGATGTCATCTACACAGAGAATGATGTTCCATAAAATAAGACAATCAAAACAAGGACAGCTGGGACATCTGCACATACAAGTAGCTTAGGTGCTGGTGTTTGTGCTGCAATGGCATTGAGATGGCTGAACGGCTAGTCTGTTCAAACACATTGATCACCATAAAAAGCCCCTCCTAGGGATAAACACCTAAAATCACCCCCCTTGCCACATAAGCACACTATAAAAAAGTTCAGAAATGCTATGGTACTCTGAATCTAACAAATTCAGACTTGATGTACAATTTCTCTAGCAGATACAGACTTCAATCAAATAGAAAATCCTGGCTCAATGAATCAAAATCCTCATCCCCCTGCTGCCCAACCCCCTACTCCAACGTGACCTACACAAAATTCACCAGCAAGACGACGCATTCTACAGTTCAATTCGCGGCGCTGAGTTGAACAGAGTGGAACCAAAGTGGAACTCTGCCTACAAATGAAAAAAAAACATAATCGAGATAGCGTGATGTGGACTTGGTCTTACTCGATCGTGTGTCGCGTGCTCTGTGTCACCGGCGCAGAGATCGGGGGCCCTGCCCATGGCGGACGGCGCGTCGCCCGCGCGGAGCTCCCGGACGGTGCAGACGGTGGGGGACTTGTCGGGCACGCGGGGCTCCTGGACGTGGCAGACGGCGGGGCCTTGTCGAGCGCGCGAAGCTCCAATACGGTGTGGATGGCGGGTGGCTCGTCGGCGGCGACATCACAGGCCATCGTCTTTGATGTACACACCCCCGACTCTGCCCAGCTTCTCTCCCACCGATTCAAACAGTGGCGGCCGAAAAGAGATAGAAGCAGAGCCGCACAACCTGGTGTTATCCGTTGCAAACTTTGGACATCTTGCAGAAAAACCCTCAGAAAAAATTATAATGCAGTTGAGTTCAAAAATTGGCCTTTATGCTCCTACACAAAAGGTTGTTTGTGTAAAAAACATACACGGGATCATACCATGTAAGAATATTTGATATAAAAAATACTTTAATAATTATTATAGAATATTGATCATAGTAAAGACTAGGGATTATATATTTTTTTTACAAAATGTAGTTATATTAAAAACAAAGTAGAAAATCCTTTGATTTGTTCCATCAAAAAAGGAAAAAAATCTATCAAAAAAATTGAAATAGTTGTAAAAAAAATGCGAGTCGAGCATCGACTTGGAACTGGTTGAATCGGTCCTCAACAAACACACACAGACACCGGCACCTCTCAATCGTGATTTCAGTGGTTGACATGCAAAAAAATAAGGGTTCGTACAGAAACAAAATTTCCCCTCCCCCTCCCCCTAGTTGCAAGTCGATGCTCGACTAGCAACAGGGGCTTGTACAAACAAACTTCTCCCCCTCCTCTTCGGTTGCGGCTCGATGATAGACTCGCAAAAACTAGGGACCTTGACAAACACACGAATACACCACCCCCGTCCCGCTCCTAGTTGCGAGTCGATGGTCGGCTTGCAACTGGGACCCTCAACAAATACGCACTCCGCTACTTGCAACTTTGGACCCCTTAGTTGTGAGTCAATGGTTGAGATGCAACTGGGGACCCCTTGACAAAAAGACACACACACAACCTTAGTTGCGAGTCGATGAGCGGCTTGCAACTGGGGACCCCTTGACACACACACACACACACAGAGACACCCTAGTTGTGAGTCGATGGTCAAGTTGCAAACTGGGGGCCAGGAATAAACACACACACCCCCCTAGTTGCAAGTCGATGGTCACCTATTCTAAAAGTGTGAGATCATTTAGTGTAAGAGAAAATTGAGCGTTGTACGAACATGTGATAGCAAAGAATAAAAGCGAGAGACTGCATAATAAAAGTTGCCATCACAAGGGGCAATATAACGTGGCATTCTTTTGCATTAAGGGGTTGAGCATACAAACAAATAAGCGCATGACAACCTCTGCTTCCCTCTGCGAAGGGCCTATCTTTTACTTTTATGCAAGAGTCAAAGTTTTTCTCTCTATTCCTTTTTACTTTTATCCTTTGGCAGGCATCATGTGGTGAGGAAAGATCTAGCCACATATGTCCAGTTGAATATGGGTGGCATGAGTTATTAAGCCTGTGCTGACTAGCTAATTGTTGCATTAATTGTTTTGGTATGTACATATATTAACTCTTCTTTCTTCTTTTATACAGCCCTCCGGATCAAGCAATACTTCAGTAAAGAAACGAGGCCCAAAGAAAAAGTTGCTCCCGGATGAAAGGTTCACGATCACAGAAATCGTGCGCGATGGCCAACCGATTAAACCCCTCCGGACCAAGGAAGCATTTTCTGCTCAGTGCGGGGTTCTTCTTAGGGACATGATCCCGATCAGCATCGAGCTATGGAATGAGCCTAAGAAGGAAGAGCTTCAAGTTTCTTTTGTCGAAGATAGACAGAAAGAAGATCTTTGGAAAGCGCTGAAGGTAAATTTCACCCTACCGGAAGAGGAGGATCTGGAGAATCGAGTTATAGAACCATTGATCAAGTCCTGTGCTCTCAAGAAGATGGCAGATCTATTCAGGAGGTGGAAGAATGAGTTGAAAACAACGTATGTCGACCAAGACAAGACTCCAGAATTCACCGGCCGATTTGAGAAGATAAGAGATCACTGGCCCGCATTTGTGGCCAACAGGACATCGGAGAGGAGTAAGAAGATGTTAGCGACTAACAAGACAAATGCTGCAAAGAAGGAGCATCACCATCACACATGGTCAGGTGGCTACCTCAAAGCCCGGCCGTTGTGGGACAAGGCTGAGCAGGACCTGATTGCTAAAGGAGTCGAACCAGAGACATTGCACTGGCCAGACCGTTGTAGGACTTGGTTCTTCGGGGCTGGTGGAACATTGGACCCTGAAACAGGGAAGTACTGCTGGACCAACGAGCAACTTGCAACACCCATCATGAAGCTTCGGAAAGAAATCAACGAAGTGCGGGAAGGGAAGTTCGTTCCCGACAGAGAGAACGACGAGCTCACAAGGGCCCTCAGGAATCCTGAGCACCCTGGACGAATACGAGGCACGCCAGGCTCCGTTCCGTGGAAGGCTGGGTTTCCCGACGCAGGCGGTTACAAAACCCAAGAGAGGAGGAGGAAAGTGGAGCAGAGCGAACTACAGGAGCTTAATGCAAGGGTAAGAAAGCTAGAGGAACGAGATGTTGAGAACCAGCAACTGCGAGATCCTGCCCCAGAAGTTACCCCGCCATCTCAGCGGAGAAGCAGCGTGGCTTCCACCGAGCTTGTTCAGCAGCCTGACTTGACGGGTCCTAGCTACCCCGTGGATTTTATCACAGATTCACACTAGTGCCACCTTATGGCGCAATGGCTTCAACTCAAAGTCAAGGCAGCTGTCGGCTCTGTGTTCCCTCCTTCACCCGGAGCAACTTTTCACTACAGTCCGATTCCACAAGGCTATGCTGTTGTGATGGTGGACGAAATAACGGAGGGATTTTAGGAGCTCCAGCTTGACCACCCTACAGGAGATGGGGAGACTCAGCTAGGTCTTGCTATGAAGACTCTGTGTCTATTGCGGAAGGAGCACATCAACCTTCTGAACTTCAGGGCTCCGGCGAGTCAGCTGGGCACTCCGCCTCCTCCTCCTCCTCCGGCGAGTGATCACGGCCCTCTGCCTCCTGCTCCGGCGCGTGAGGGCGGCAGTCGCCTCCTTCTCCGCCTGCTCCGACGTGTCCGAGCAGCCCGCCTCCTGCTCTGGCACGTGAGGGCGGTAGTACTCCGCCACCTTCTCCGCCTGCTCCGGCGCGTCCGAGAAGTCCGCCTCCTCCTTCGCCGCCTCGTAAGCGATGACGGAACATAGACGCCGCCGCTCCGGCTGCTCTGGCGCGTCGTAGCAGTCTGCCTCCGGCTACTCCGCTTCTTTAGCAACGAAAGAAGACAACTGCAGCCGCTCCGGCTGCTCCGGCGTCTAGCAGTATAGCTCGGCAAAGGCTAGCAGAACGAAGATGGGAAAAAATTCCCCAGCTCGGCGAACAAGCGAAGCAATCGTGCCCCTCGCTCAATGTGTCTAGCGATATCGTCGCTAATCTTTCGGGGATGTTGCCCGGTACCAATCCTAGAGATTACATGACCGACAACGATGCAATTTTTTTTAAACAATGGAGGTGGACACATTAAGATTCGAGCACGGGAAGCCTCTCGTCAGACCTGGTGATGCGAAGATTCCATGATTGGTACATGGACATCTGCAGGAAGTCTGGGAAAAATACTTTGTCGCTGAGAGTTAAAGAGGAGCACGACCTCGTTGGAATTGATGTGTTGTTAGTTCCATATGAGGAGTTCTTCTAGTTTTTCAATCAAAAGGCCCTCGATAAAACAATCATCACTTGCTACTGTTTATAAGTACTACTTCTCTGTAATTAATTAAGTCTCTATATATAGCTCAGCTCTTTCATTGCATGTATATACAATTATCCTCACTATATTATGCAGATTGAAGATCGCAGAATTGAAGAAAAGACAAGTAGGTGATATTGGGTTCATTAACATAAATCTCATGGATGAATGAAGTGTTAAACATTCTGCCAGAGAAACCGAGGCCAACTTGCTCGCATCGTACTTCGAAATCAAAACAAAGCTACAATACTCTTTCCTTAAGAATACAAGTGAGTGTTACTGTCTTGTGCATATTCGGTTTCCCTTATTACTCGAGGTTATGGTAATGTAATTGATGAGTTATGCATGCGTGCGTAACTTCCACTTTACTCTGCTAGAGATTAAGCTTGAGCAGGGACTGGTAACCGTCATAGACTCCAAACGAAAAAATCCGAAGGAGTATGCGACCGTGACTAAAATGCGCGAGAAGTAAGTTCAATCGATCATTATCGCACCATATCGGCAACTTTGTTCATTTCCTGATATCAAGTAATTGTTTTCTTTGTCTGGCAGGGTTTGCAAAAAGTTCACCGCACAAGCTCCGGGACTGCCGGTGCAGCTGTGATTTAACCACCCGAAAGTAAGTGCTAGCCTACCTAGTTCCGTGCATCTCCCATTGATTCTAGCTAGTTTCATCAATACCATTTAGCATGCTTGCTTATCAGTTTGATTGACCTCTATTTCTTGTAAAGTGGTTGTGGCAGGAACCCGGGAATGATTTCTGTGGACACTACATTTGCGATTTCATCCACCACACCACCTGTGAGGGGGGCTACTCTAAACAACAATATGAAGTGCGTAAGCAATAATATTCACAATTTTATTTTATTACCATGATTTGTGTTCAGTTTCATTCATATATATGTATTGACCCCCTTCTTGAAATTAGATGTGGCAGATGCGGGATGAACTCCTACCACAAGATCGCATACGAGCTATTCAAGAGGAATTTGTGGGATTCTTTCTTGACCACGTCATCGACAAACACGGAGAATACCATGTGGAAGTTGAGTTCAGATGTTAGGGGACGTAAGAGATCTTATATTGTATATATATATATGTAGCCAGTAGCGTCGGATAGATATACGAAAACTTGTTGTTCGACCAATCTATTGGAGAAGGAGAGATCGTTCACTTCTCTCTGTGCATATGTTCATGACGATCTTCTATACTTAATGGTTTCCTTCATTTGCTTACTAGCTAGCTAGCGTGTCGATTCCTCTCTATACGTAGCGTCGACCAAGCACGGAGATTAGACATGACATTTCTCTCTATTTCCTAGCTAACACAATATATGAAACCCCTAAATTAACCCTACAAAACCCCCCAAACCCCCCAAACCCCCCCCCCTTTCAGAAAAAAAGACCCAGCCCCTGAAGTGCTGACGCGTGGAAGCCTTTTGGTCCTGGTTGGTGGCACTAACCGGGACAAAAGGCCCCCCTGCCTGGGCAAGCGGCAGCGGCCACATGGAGCCCCATCTGTCCCTATTCCTGGGCGAACCGGGACTAAAGGTACAGGGCTTTAGTAACGACCCTTTAGTCCCGGTTCGGTTCACATAACACCACTAGAGGAGAGACAACATAGATCTCATCAAAATATCGAACGAATACCAAAGTCACATGACTACTAATAGCAAGACTTCACGCATGTCCTCAGGAACAAACGTAACTACTCACAAAGCATATTCATGTTCATGATCAGAGGAGTATTAATATGCATTAAGGATGTGAACATATGATCTTCCACCAAGTAAACCAATTAGCATCAACTACAAGGAGTAATCAACACTACTAGCAACCAAGAGGTACCAATTTGTGGTTTTGGATACAAGATTGGATACAAGAGATGAACTAGGGTTTGAGAGGAGATGGTGCTGGTGAAGATGTTGATGGAGATTGACCCCCTCCCGATGAGAGGATCATTGGTGATGACGATGGTGATGATTTCCCCCTCCCGGAGGGAAGTTTCCCTGGCAGAACAGCTCTACCGGAGCTCTAGATTGGTTCCGCCAAGGTTCCGCCTCGTGGCGGCGGAGTTTCATCCCGTAAGCTTGCTTATGATTTTTTCCAGGGTAAAAGCCTTCATATAGCAGAAGATGGGCACCGGAGGGCCACCAGGGGGCCCAGGAGACAGGGGGCGTGCCCAGTAGGGGGGCCCACCCTCCTGGCCAGGATGTGGGCCCCCTCTAGTATTTTCTTTGCTCAATAATTCTTAATAATTCCAAAAATGACTTTCGTGGAGTTTCAGGACTTTTGGAGCTGTGCAGAATAGGTTTCCAAGATTTGCTCCTCTTCCAGCCCAGAATCCCGGCTGCCGGCATTCTCCCTCTTCATGATAAACCATGTAAAATAAGAGAGAATAGCCATAAGTATTGTAACATAACGTGTAATAACTGCCCATAATGCAATAAATATCGATATAAAAGCATGATGCAAAATGGACGTATCAACTCCCCCAAGCTTAGACCTCGCTTGTCCTCAAGCGGAAGCCGATATCGAAAAATATGTCCACATGTTTAAACATAGAGGTGTCGATAAAAATAAAATACGGACATGGGGGCATCATGATCATTCTCAAAACAGCAACATATATAGATTTTGTCATATGATTTCTTATGCTCAAGTAACAATCTATTCACAATGTCAAGTATGGTTCAGAAACTTCATTGAGAACTAACAAACTATAATCTCAGTCATTGAAGCAATTGCAATTTATCATAACTTCGGAAAGAGTCAACGATAGAGCTTTTCAATAAGTCCACATACTCAGCTATCATATAGTCTTCTACAATTGCTAACACTCCCGCAATACTTATGGTTATGGAGTTTTAATCGGACATTGAGAAAGATAGGGGCCTATAATTTCGCCTCCTAACGTATTCACCTTTAGGTGATGTCAACAATAATAGCTCATGCTAACTTACATCCAATTGGATATATATATCAGGATCTTTCCAACACGAGGCGCTTGCCAAAGGATAAAATGAAAAAGGGAAAGGTGAGGATCACCTTGACTCTTACATAATATAAAAGACATAAAGTAAAAGATAGGCCCTTCACAGAGGGAAGCAGAGGTTGTCATGTGCTTTTAGGGTTGGATGCACAAAATCTTAATGCAAAAGAACATCACTTTATATTTCCACTTGTGATATGAACCTTTATTATGCAGTCCGTCGCTTTTATTACTTCCATATCACATGATCGTATAAAGCTTATTTTCTCCGCATTAATAAGTCACACATATTTAAAGGGCGATTTTTATTGCTTGCAACATGACAACTTACTTGAAGGATCTTACTCAATCCATAGGTAGGTATGGTGGACTCTCATGGCAAAACTGGGTTTAAGGATATTTGGAAGCACAATTAGTATCTCTACTTGGTGCAAGGAATTTGGCTAGCATGAGGGGGAAAGGCAAGCTCAACATGTTAAGAAGATCCATGACACTATACTTTAACTGAGATGTGAGAAAACATAAGCCATTACGTTGTCTTCCTTGTCCAACATCAACTCTTTAGCATGTCATACTTAATGAGTGCTCACAATCATAAAAGATGTCCAAGATAGTATATTTATATGTGAAGCTTCTCTTTCTTTATTACTTCCTATTAATTGCAACGATGACCAAAACTATGTTTGTCAACTCTCAACAACTTTTATGCCTCAAACTCTTTATATGTGAGGTCATTACTATCCATAAGATCAATATGAACTCTTTTATTTCTTTTTATTCTTTCTATTTTCTCAAGATCATAGCAAGATAGCAAAGCCCTTGACTCAACACTAATCTTTATTATAGATAGCTCACGGACTCGATTACATAAAGAGATCACAAAGCAAAACTCAAAAACTAATTCATACCAAAACTTTATTCTACCAGATCAAGATATTACTAAAAGGACCGAACTAAGTAAAACGGTAAAGATAGGAGTGTAATGGTGATACGATACTGGGGCACCTCCCCCAAGCTTGGCAGTTGCCAAGGGGAGTGCCCATACCCATGTGATTATGTCATCGGAGGTGCTGAAGAAGGAGTTGTTGATGATGTAGGCTTCTTCCTCAATTTACGCTTGAGGATAGTATTTTGCTCCTTTAGATCATCGATCTCCTGCTCAAGGCTTAATATTCTTTTGCATAATTCCTGTTTATTTTCCTGCAAGAGACGAAAAGGGATAAACTCGATCTTTGGCTTCTTTGCTCTATCAGGGAGGCTTGACTTTTTAAACTGCACATGCATGTCCCCAGGTTGAGGTAATGGGGCTTCGTCTTCGTCTGAGCTCGTATCCTCCTTTCACTTAGGCTCATAGTCTCCCTCTTCCTCAGTGGTCCAGCCACCATGCTCCAAGTCCCCGTAGACCTTAGGGTCTGCAAGGAAATCAGGAACATAGCTTTCTCCCTCCGAATCCTGGGATGACATATTGCTCTAATTCTGCGACAGAAACAGCTTGAAACAAAAACAGAGGATTTTTGCGTGATACGGTGGTCAAAACCTTCGGGACATTATATAATGAATTTTTACCGAACAAAAGAAGTAACGTGCAAGAAAACGGAGTCCGGGAGGCACACGAGGTGCCCACGAGACAGGGGGGCATGCCCAGTAAGAGTGGGCGCGCCCTCCACCCTCGTGGAGGCCTCGTGTCCTTCCCGGATTACTTCTTGCTTTCCAAAATTCTTAAATATTCCAAAACGGAAAAAAATTACCATTAGAATTGTTTTGGAGTCGGTTTACTTACCGTACCACATACCTATTCCTTTTCGGAGTCTGAAACGTTCTGGAAAGTGTCCCTTATGTATTCCTCCGGGGTTATGGTCTCGATAATATTAGTTTCAACATTGATAGGATTACCTGAGATATAATGTTTGATTCTTTGACCGTTCACCACCTTCGAATTTGTGCCTTCGAAGTTGTTGATTTTTATGGCACGGGAACGATCGACCTCCTCGATAACGTAAGGGCCTTCCCACTTAGAGAGAAGTTTTCCAGCAAAAAATCTTAAACGAGAGTTGAATAGCAACACATAATCACCTACGTTAAATTCTCGCTTTTGTATCCTTTTATCATGCCATCTTTTAACTTTTTCTTTAAACAGCTTGGCATTCTCATAAGCTTGGGTTCTCCATTCATCTACTGAGCTAATATCAAATAACCTCTTCTCACCAGCAAGTTTGAAGTCATAGTTGAGCTCTTTAATAGCCCAATATGCTTTATGTTCAAGTTTGAGAGGTAAGTGACATGCTTTTCCATAAACCATCTTATAAGGAGACATACCCATAGGATTTTTATATGCAGTTCTATAGGCCCATAATGCGTCATCAAGTTTCTTGGACCAGTTCTTTCTAGATCTATTAACAGTCTTTTGCAAAATTAATTTGAGCTCTCTATTGCTCAATTCTACTTGACCACTAGACTGAGGGTGATAAGGAGATGCAATTCTATGATTAACATCATACTTAGCAAGCATTTTACGAAAGGCACCATGAATAAAATGTGAACCACCATCAGTCATAAGATATCTAGGGACTCCTAACCTCGGAAAAATAACATCTTTAAGCATCTTAATAGAAGTGTTATGATCAGCACTACTAGTTGGAATAGCTTCTACCCACTTAGTAACGTAATCAACAGCAACTAAAATATGTGTATATCCATTAGAGGCAGGAAAAGGTCCCATATAATCAAAGCCCCAAACATCAAATGGTTCAATAACAAGAGAATAATTCATAGGCATTTCTTGACATCTACTAATATTACCAATTCTTTGACATTCATCACAAGACAAGACAAACTTACGAGCATCTTTGAAGAGAGGAGGCCAATAAAAACAGGATTGCAATACCTTATGTGTAGTTCTATCTCCAGTGTGGTGTCCTCCATATGGTTCGGAGTGACACTTGCGTAGGATCTGTTCCTGTTCATGCTCAGGTACACAACGTCTAATAACACCATCTACTCCTTCTTTATAAAGGTGTGGGTCATCCCAGAAGTAATGTCTTAAATCATAAAAGAACTTTTTCTTTTGCTGGTATGTGAAACTAGGTGGTATAAATTTAGCAACAATGTAATTAGCATAATCAGCATACCGTGGAGCAGTACGAGAAGCATTAATGACCGCTAATTGTTCATCAGGAAAGCTATCATCAATAGGTAGTGGGTCATCAAGAACATTCTCTAACCTAGACAAGTTGTCTGCAACGGGGTTCTCAGCTCCCTTTCTATCAATAATATGCAAATCAAATTCTTGGAGCAAGAGAACCCATCTAATAAGTCTAGGCTTAGCATCTTTCTTTTCCATAAGATATTTAATAGCAGCATGATCAATGTGAATAGTAACTTTAGAATCAACAATATAAGGTCTGAACTTATCACATGCAAATACAACTGCTAAGAATTCTTTTTTGGTGGTAGCATAATTTCTCTGGGCAGTATCAAGAGTTTTACTAGCATACTGGATAACATTTAATTTCTTATCAACTCTTTGCCCTAGAACAGCACCTACAGCATAATCACAAGCATCACACATAATTTCAAAGGGTAAATTCCAATCAGGTGGCTGAACAATAGGTGCAGTGATCAAAGCGTTCTTAAGTATTTCAAATGCTTCTACACAATCATCATCAAAGACAAAAGGAATATCTTTTTGCAATAAATTAGTCAGAGGCCTAGAGATTTTGGAAAAGTCCTTAATGAACCTCCTATAAAAACCGGCATGACAAAGGAAACTTCTTATACCTTTTATGTCCTTGGGACATGGCATCTTTTCAATAGCATCAACTTTAGCTTTATCAACTTCAATACCTCTTTCAGAAATTTTATGCCCCAAGACAATGCCTTCATTAACCATAAAGTGGCACTTTTCCCAATTCAAGACGAGACTAGTGCCTTCACACCTCTGCAAAACTCGATCAAGGTTGCTCAAGCAATCATCAAAAGAGGATCCATAAACGGAGAAATCGTCCATGAATACCTCACAAATCTTTTCACAAAAGTCAGAGAATATAGCTATCATACATCTTTGAAAGGTAGCAGGTGCATTACATAAACCAAAAGGCATACGTCTATAAGCAAAAGTACCAAAAGCGCAAGTAAAAGTAGTTTTGGATTGATCCTCCGCTGACACAGGTATTTGAGAGAAACCAGAATAACCATCTAGAAAGCAGAAATGTGTATGTTTGGATAGTCTTTCTAGCATTTGATCAATGAAAGGTAAAGGGTAATGATCTTTCTTAGTAGCTTTATTTAATTTACGGAAATCAATTACCATCCTATAACCTGTAATAATTCTTTGCGGAATCAATTCATCTTTATCATTAGGAAGAACAGTAATACCTCCCTTCTTAGGAACGCAATGGACAGGACTTACCCATTCACTATCAGCAATGGGATAAATTATACCTGCCTCTAGGAGCTTTAGTATCTCCTTTCTTACCACTTCTTTCATCTTAGGATTTAACCGACGTTGAGGATCTCTAACTGGTTTAGCATCTTTCTCCAATTTTATTTTGTGCTGGCATAGAGTGGGACTAATGCCCTTTAGATCATCCAGAGTATATCCAATAGCAGCATGGTGCTTCTTCAGAGTTTTCAATAATCTTTCCTCTTCTTGCTCTGAAAGGTTAGCACTAATAATAATAGGATATATCTTCTTTTCATCAAGATAAGCATATTTAAGATTATCAGGTAAAGGTTTGAGCTCAAACACGGGATCACCCTTGGGTGGAGGGGGATCCCCTAGGATTTCAACAGGTAAGTTGTGTTTCAGAATAGGACCCTGTTGAAGGAATACTTCATCTATTTCCCTTCTTTCATTCATAAACATATCATTTTCATGGTCTAGCAAATATTGTTCTAACGGATCAGTAGGAGGTACGACAATAGAAGCAAGACCAATAATTTCATCCTTACTAGGCAAATCTTTATCATGGGGTTGTCTATGAAACTTAGCAAAATTAAACTCATGTTTCACATCCCCCAAGCCAATTGTAACAACATCCTTTTTGCAATCAATCTTAGCATTAACAGTATTCAAGAAGGGTCTACCAAATATAATGGGACAAAAGTCATCTTGTGGGGAACCAAGAACAAGAAAATCAGCAGGATATTTAACTTTCCCACACAAGACTTCAACATCTCTAACAATCCCAACTGGTGAAATAGTATCTCTATTGGCAAGCTTAATAGTAACATCAATACCTTCTAACTTAGCAGGTGCAATATCATGCATAATTTCTTCATATAGGGAATGAGGTATTGCACTAGCACTAGCACCCATATCACATAAACCATGATAACAATGATCTCCTATTTTAACAGAAATAACAGGCATGCTTACAACGGGTTTATGTATCTTAGCATCGGGCTTAGCAATATTAGCAGCTTCACCACATAAGTAAATAACATGCCCATCTATATTATCATCCAAGGGATCTTTAACCATAGCAATACTAGGTTGAACTTTAATTTGCTCAGGAGGTGTATATGTTCTAGTATTATTCTTACGAACCACAGTTGAAGCTTTAGCATGATCCTTTATTCTAACAGGAAAAGGTGGTTTCTCAATGTAAGTAGTAGGAACAATAGGATCATTATGAGTGATGGTCTTTTCTTCAACTGTAATAGGTGCAACTACTTTTACTTCAGTGGGAGGATTATATTTAAACCACTTCTCCTTAGGGAGATCAACGTGAGAAGCAAAAGATTCACAAAAAGACGCTACTATCTCAGAGTCAAGTCCATATTTAGCGCTAAATCCACGAAAAGCATCGGTATCCATAAATGATATAACACAATCAAACTTAGGTGTCATACCTGACTCCTTACCATCATCGAAACCCCAATCTTCAGAGTTGCATTTAATTCTTTCCAATAAATCCCACTTGAATTCAGTAGTCTTCAACATATAAGAACCAGCACAGGAAGTATCGAGCATGGTGCGCTCATTAAGAGGAAGCCGAGCATAAAAATTTTGAATAATCATTTCTATTGAGAGCTCATGATTGGGGCATGAATATAACATTGACTTAAGCCTCCCCCAATCTTGAGCGATGCTTTCTCCTTCGCGAGGCCAGAAATTATATATGTAATTACGATCACGATGAACAAGATGCATAGGATAGAACTTCTGGTGAAATTCCAACTTCAATCGTTTCTAGTTCCAAGATCCCGTATCATCACATAGCCTATACCAGGTCAATGCGTCTCCCTTCAAAGATAAAGGAAAGACCTTCCTCTAAACAACATCATCGGGAATACCTGCAATCTTAAATAATCCACAAACTTCATCCACAAAGATAAGGTGTAAGTCGGGATGCAATGTTCCATCTCCTACAAAAGGATTAGCTAGCAGTTTTTCTATCATACCCGAAGGAATCTCAAAGTAAACATTTTCAGTAGGTTCAGTAGGTTGAGGAGCAATTCTTTGCTCTACTGGTCGGGGCGAAGATGCCCCGAACAAGCCCTCAAAGGATTAGTTTCCATAGTAACAAGTGATAGCAAATTTCAGCACACTATATAAATGTTTCCTTACCAAGTTCCACTCACCAAAGGCGCTTCACTCCCCGGCAATGGCGCCGGAAAAGAGTCTTGATGACCCACAAGTATAGGGGATCTATCGTAGTCCTTTCGATAAGTAAGAGTGTCGAACCCAACGAGGAGCAGAAGGAAATGACAAGCGGTTTTCAGTAAGGTATTCTCTGCAAGCACTGAAATTGTAGGTAGCAGATAGTTTGGTGATAAGATAATTTGTAACGGGTAACAAGCAATGAAAGTAAATAAAATCCAGCAAGGTGGCCCAATCCTTTTTGTAGCAAAGGACAAGCCTGGACAATTTCTTATAATGAGAAAAGCGCTCCCGAGGACACATGGGAATTATCGTCAAGCTAGTTTTCATCACACTCATATGATTCACGTTCGGTACTTTGATAATTTGATATGTGGGTGGACCGGTGCTTGGGTACTGCCCTTACTGGGACAAGCATCCCACTTATGATTAACCCCTATTGCAAGCATCCGCAACTACAAAAGAAGTATTAAGGTAAACCTAACCATAGCATGAAACTAGTGGATCCAAATCAGCCCCTTACGAAGCAACGCATAAACTAGGGTTTAAACTTCTGTTACTCTAGCAACCCATCATCTTCTTATTACTTCCCAATGCCTTCCTCTAGGCCCAAATAATGGTGAAGTGTCATGTAGTCGACATTCACATAACACCACTAGAGGAGAGACAACATACATCTCATCAAAATATCGAACGAATACCAAATTCACATGACTACTAATAGCAAGACTTCACCCATGTCCTCAGGAACAAACGTAACTACTCACAAAGCATATTCATGTTCCTGATCAGATGAGTATTAATATGCATTAAGGATCTGAACATATGATCTTCCACCAAGTAAACCAATTAGCATCAACTACAAGGAGTAATCAACACTACTAGCAACCCACAGGTACCAATTTGTGGTTTTGGATACAAGATTGGATACAAGAGATGAACAAGGGTTTGAGAGGAGATGGTGCTGGTGAAGATGTTGATGGAGATTGACCCCCTCCCGATGAGAGGATCGTTGGTGATGACGATGGTGATGATTTCCCCCTCCCGGAGGGAAGTTTCCCCGGCAGAACAGCTCTGCCGGAGCTCTAGATTGGTTCCGCCAAGGTTCCGCCTCGTGGCGCCGGAGTTTCGTCCCGTAAGCTTGCTTATGATTTTTTTCCAGGGTAGAAGCCTTCATATAGCAGAAGATGGGCACCGGAGGGCCACCAGGGGGCCCAGGAGACAGGGGGCACGCCCAGTAGGGGGGGGGCGCCCCCACCCTCCTGGCCAGGGTGTGGGCCCCCTCTGGTATTTTCTTCGCTCAATAATTATTAATAATTTCAAAAATGACTTTCGTGGAGTTTCAGGACTTTTGGAGCTGTGCAGAATAGGCTTCCAATATTTGCTCCTCTTCCAGCCCAGAATCCCGGCTGCCGGCATTCTCCCTCTTCATGATAAACCTTGTAAAATAAGAGAGAGTAGCCATAAGTATTGTAACATAACGTGTAATAACAGCCCATAATACAATAAATATTGATATAAAAGCATGATGCAAAATGGGCGTATCATGGATCCACCAAAGACAAACACCGACCGAATCCGGTGATATCCGTCGGAGACACATCTCCACATGCCCTCCGATGATGCTAGACGTGCCACCAGAACGGGGACTAGGCGCGAAGAATCTTATTCCAACTTCAGGAAGCCGCCGCCATCTCGTCTTTATAGAAAAACACAAACCCTAAACGCACACAGAAAAACCTCCAAAAACAAATGAGCCAACATATATACACATACGTGAGGATGCCAAAAGGCTACAAGAGGATGCCAAGAGACTAGAATGCAAAAGGCCAAAAGACATCACTTAATATAACTCTAACAAAGAAAACACTTACATTATTGTTTCCTGTGTCCGCAAAGTCTCCCATTGGCCTTATTATAGATGGATCGAAGAAGTTGAAACCTCCTGCGGCTAGTCCGCTAAGGGCATCTACAACGGGGGCGCTTAGGCTAGACGTCTGGGTTCTATTCCGGGCAGTTTTGGGCTAATCCTATTCGATCCAGGGATTGGGGCTGGCATCGATGCTAGTTCGGTCGCCGGGCGCTTGTTTCGTTTCTGTTCGTATGACCCCCTTTAACCAGCGATAAGGATATTCTTTCTGAGAAAAATAAATTCTATTAGCGCTCAGTTAGGCGCTCGTGCGTTGGCCCAACAGACGCCTGCATCAACTCAACTTCAGTAATTATATTTTCCTATTACTAAGCGCCTAAATAGGCGCCTCTCCATTGAAGATGCCCTAACAAGGGCACCACAAGAATACGAGGACTCTGATCACACTAGAAGAAAAACGAAAAACATAAAAAACGGCACCGCAAGGCGCATGTATTCTTCTAGTCCTAATGATTACTAACTATGTCTCAGGACACAAACTTCGCTAATTAATAAATAAACAGCTCTGTTTCTTCTCTTTCGATTACACAAGGCCTGGTTGCTCGTGTGAAGCCGCCTTGAGCTGGTCCAAGGCATCGCTCTTGAGATTCTTTTTTTTGCGGGTATCGGTCTTGAGATTCTGAAACGACTGCACCGCGTTTTGAGGTTCAAACGACGGCGTCGTTTCATTCATTTGTGTGCCTATTGCGTCAGGTGTAGACGTTGAAGTTTGGGCACCTTTTCTACTCCGTTAGTGTCTCGCCAGGTTTTTTTTTGCCTCATAAGGATGTTCGTCTCCAAGATAACACATGTTTTAGTGGGGTTTTCCTAGCATTATTGGAGGCTTCTGATTTCTCATTTGTTGCGTTTTGTGCGTGTATGGTGTTGTTTCCATTAACAGTATCAAATGGAAGTTGGACGAGCCCCAGTTCGAAAGAAAAGAAAAACATGTTTCTCTTGTTCAGATGTATTGCAGAATGGAGCAACGGATTAACATATTTTGAAAATCCAAGACAATGTATGTAGATAGTGCATAACCGAATGTGTAATGAACTAGAAAATCGTCATGTCGTGGGCATAGGCAATTTGTTCCCCCAAAATCACCTGAGGTTCAAATTTCAAAACTGAAAATACTCCCTGATGAAACTTCAAAGGTGAAGATATTCCCTAACGGGATGTGTGGTGCCAGGTTCTCTCTTCCTTTAGCAGAACCGAAAATATTCCCGGACGAAAGTGAGGTGCCCGGAAAATATTCCCTCACGAGTTCTTAAAAGAACTCTTCGCTTTCTTCTTCCTCTGATCAGTTTATGCTAGACTGAGGTGACAGAGAGGGAGAGGTAGGCTCGAGGAAGAGCTAGGGCAAGGTTTTGCCCCAACAGATTTCCGTCTGTGATCCTGCACAGGGTGGTGTATGCCGACCACAAACTAAAGGGCACTTTCTTGATCCAACTCCTTGCGCTGGTCTTGAGCTGGTCGAAGGCATCAGTCTTGAGATTCTGAAATGACTGTGTTTTGAGGTTCAAACGACTGCATCATTTCATTCATTTGTTTGCCTATTGCGTCAGGTATAGACGTTGATGTTTGGGCACCTTTGCTACTCCGTCAGAGTCTCGCCAGGTTTTTTTCGCCTCATAAGGATGTTTGTCGACACGATAGCGCGCGTTTCAATGGGTTTTTCTTGGCATTAGTGGAGGCTTTTTTCTAGACATCGCACGAGTGTGTGTATCATGTATTAAATAAGGAGGGAAACGACCCCATCCACAGTATTCTTACAAGATGGTTACATGCAAGAACTCCACATCCACACGGCCCAAAATGCTAACTACGTACTCACTTGTACCCACCTTGCTAGCCCTCCCAGAAAGGTGTCAAAATCACCTTTTAGTAGCCCGTGTGTGGAGGCTTCTGATTTAGCATTTTGTTGCATTTTGTGCGTTTATGATGTTGTTTCCATTAACAGGATCAAATGGAACCTGGATGAGCCCTGCGGGAAACGTCGTACCCTAGCTCTGGGCGACGCTTGCATGTTATATAACCAGGGGCGCCACTCCTTGGACATCATACAAGTTGTTGGTATTACAGACTTGGGAAGGAAGGAAGAGATATCTAGTTACAAGAGATAACAGAGACTATAAACTACCTATCTCTATCCCTATCTGTAGTATTCGGTTACAAGGAGTGGAGCCGGCTATCACACGATGCAATATGTGTCATTTGACACTCTCCCTTAATCACAACTTGGTTAAGTTGAGATTACGCTTGAATTCCTCAAGACTCCTTGTAGGTAATGTGTAGCGACCAGACCTCAAATGGTCTGTGCTGCTGTGCAGCAGTGTCATCCCTGGATCAGTAATGCTGACACGCACAGTACAAATGGAGGATTTATAACAGAGTAGCAATCACACACTTATTACATCGAATATCTCCAAAGAGAATAAGTATGATAAATATGGCTTAAGGCCATCTAAAAACGATAACAGCGGAAGACTTGGAAGATAAGTGAGTCCATCAACTCTAGCGGCATCACTGAGTATAAGACCATGACCTAAGGCACCTTACTCGTCGTCTGAAAAGTCTGCAACATGAAACGTTGCAGCCCGAAAACGGGTCAACACATAGAATATGCTGGCAATGTAACACATAGAGAATAATGAACAATAATAATGCTATACTACATGCATATATGGCTGGTGGAAAGCTCTATGGTTAAGTTTTTGCGAAAAGCCAATTTTTCCCTACTTCAAAGGAATAAATTTTATTTAACTATCATGGTAGTTGTGAAACATTGAGATGGTTGACAGCATTTCAATCCCAATTAAGAATCATCATTAACCCAACAAAATTAATTAAAAGTAACATGGTGATGAGATTCAAATGATAATCCAGGTACTAGATACTCAAGTTGTCCATAACCGGGGACACGGCTAACCATGATTAGTTTGTACACTCTGCAGAGGTTTGCGCACTTTTCCCCACAAGACTCGATCGCCTCCGCTTGATTCTCGCACTGCATGATTTTTGAGAAACGGATGACCGAGACACAGTCTTTCCGAAGAGGTCCCCTTAACCGATAGATAGGCCGGTACACCTACAATCCCCTACATCTGCTAGCCCATCATGGAAAGGTTTCCCACAACTTACTCAACTATGCTAGAGCCCATAATAGCTTGTGGCTGCACACGGAAGTTTCCAGCATGAATAATCTTATGATCCCTTTGAGCCTGGGTGGCGGTCCTTATACAAACAGACAACACTGGGTTCTCCAGGTGCCTCAGTCCACCCAGATGTGAGCCATTAATTAACAATCTCACATCTGTCATGGAAAATTCACTCAAACCCAATCCACGTCTACGAGCATAGCATGGCAATATAATAGCAACGTAGAAGTAACTCCCAAGGGTTTGATAAAAGAACAGGTAATAGGTACTACCTCAACTACTTCCCAAAGTCCCACAATTTAATTAGATCCTAATCATGCAATTGTTTGAGTAATAGATCTAATGCAATAAAACTGGGTATGGAAAGTATGATCAAAGTGTTACTTGCCTTGCTGATGATCCGCGAAACCTAGCGATTCGAAGTAACAAGCAGCACACTCCGGGTACTCTATCGCAAACAAACAAACAAGCATACAATCAGTACTCATCTAATGCACAGGTAAAAACTCGAATGAAAGATCCAACCAGAAAGTTCAACTTAAGAACTCCGGTTTGCAAAAAGAATCAATTCGAACGAAGCAACGAAAGTCAAACTGCGAAAGAAACAAGCTTCATTTACTAATCTGGATCTAGGTCAAATTTTACAGTAGGAAAAACTTGTTTGAGTAGGTTAAACGGAAAAAGAATTTCGAGACGAAACTCTAGGCGCTTGAATCGCCTGATTCCGATAAACGAGCGAAAAGTTAAACAGAAACGAATATTCGATCAGAAATCAAAATCTGAGATAATCGCGGAAAAATCCGACGAAAAAGAAAAACGGACGAACGGTTAAAGAACGGACGTTCGTTAACAGAGAAAAACTGACGAACGCGTTGTTAAAACGAACGAGTCGGTGAACGCTCACAAAATAACAAAACCGAAAAAAAACCGATCTAGGGTTTTTTTTAACGAATGGTTTTTTTTAAACAAAACCGGCAACCGAACGGCGGTGAGGTATACCTCGTCGGGGCGGGCTCCGGTGGGGCTTGGCCGGCTCCGGCGAGGGGCGGCGAGGGCGGCGGGGTGCGGGGGTGCTCGGGGGAGGGCGAGGGGCGGCGAACGGCGAGCGGCGGCGGCGGCCTTCAGGCGTCGGGGCTCCGGCTCCGGCGGCTCGGGGCGGGGCAGGTGCAGGCGGCGGCGGGGTGAGAAGGAGGGGGGGGGGGGCGGCTATATATGAGGGGGGGTGCTGGAGGCGTGGGGGAGGGGGCAAGGCACGGCTCCGGCGGAGTCCGAGCCGGGCACGCGGCGGCGGCGGCGTACTGGGGAAGGAGAGGGCGCGGGCGGGCCGGCGCGCGGCTGGGCCTTGGCCCGGTCGGGCGGCGCGGAGTTTTTTTTTTAATACGTTCCACGGAAAAAAATTCGTAGAAAAATAAATAAAAGTCCAAAAAAGATAAAATAAATTTTCCCCGTTTAGTTAGAAAATCTAGAATAGGGTGAACATTTTTTTGACACAAAAATAATTTTTGAAAACGTGCAATATTTTTAATGCAATTAAAATTGCAAATAAATTCCAATAAATGATTTTAACACTTTTTCTCCAGTATTTCAATTGTTTTGGAGAAGTCATATTTTCTTCTCTCGTTTATTTTTAAAATGAAATATTTTTCCGGAGAGAAAATAATTAAAACCAAAATCCTCGTTTTATTATTTGATGGAAAATCAAATATGAAAACTTGAGAAAATCCCCAACTCTCTCCGAGGGTCCTTGAGTTGCTTAGGATTTATCGAGGATTTGTCAAAATGCAATAAAATATGATATGCAATGATGATCTATGTATAACATACCAAATTGAAAATTTGGGATGTTACAAACCTACCCCCCTTAAGATGAATCTCGCCCTCGAGATTCGGGTTGGCTAGAAAACAACTGGGAGTGGTCCTTCCGTAGATCTTCCTCTCGCTCCCAGGTGGCTTCATCTTCCGTGTGGTGACTCCACTAGACTTTGCAAAACTTGATAACCTTACTGCGGGTAACTCGGCTGGCATACTCAAGAATCTTAACTGGTTTCTCCTCATAGGTCAAATCACTTTCCAGTTGAATTGCTTCCAGTGGCACAGTATCTCTCAGTGGTATCTCAGCCATCTCTGCGTGGCACTTCTTCAACTGGGAAACGTGAAATACATCATGAACTCCAGACAATCCTTCGGGCAATTCCAGCTTGTAGGCAACCTCTCCCATACGTTCCACAACTCTGTATGGTGCGATAAAACGGGGCGCTAACTTTCCCTTAACTCCAAAGCGCTTCACTCCTCGAAGTGGTGATACTCGAAGATACACTCTGTCTCCGACTTCGTGAACTGTCTCCTTTCGTTTAGAATCAGCATAACTCTTCTGCCTGGACTGGGCTACCTTGAGCCTATCGCGAATCAACCTTACTTTCTGTTCAGACTCCTTAATCAAATCTGGTCCAAACAACTGACGGTCTCCAACTTCGTCCCATAACAACGGTGTTCTACACCTCCTTCCGTACAAGGCTTCGAAAGGGGCCATCTTCAAACTGGTCTGATAACTGTTGTTATAAGAAAACTCCGCATAAGGCAGATTGTCGTCCCAACTAGATCCATAATCTAGTGCACAAGCTCTCAACATGTCCTCCAAAATCTGGTTGACTCTCTCGGTCTGTCCATCCGTCTGTGGGTGAAAAGCTGTACTAAACTCTAGCCTGGTTCCCAATGTTTCATGTAACTGCTTCCAAAACTTCGAGGTAAATTGGGTTCCTCTGTCTGATACAATGGTCCTCGGAACTCCATGCAAACATACGATCCTGGTCATGTATATCTTTGCCAACTTAGCACTGGTGTAAGTGGTCTTCACTGGAATAAAATGAGCCACTTTCATCAAACGGTCGACTACAACCCATATTGAGTCATAGCCTGAACGAGTCCTGGGTAATCATGTGATAAAATCCATGCCTATTTTATCCCACTTCCATTCGGGTATCGGCAATGGTTGTAGCAATCCTGCTGGCTTCTGATGCTCTGCCTTCACTCTCTGACATACATCACAAACTGCTACATATTCTGCAATATCCTTCTTCATTCCGGTCCACCAGAAAGTATTTTTTAGATCCAAATACATCTTGGTATTCCCTGGGTGAATTGAGTACGGTGAATCATGGGCTTCTTGCAAAATCAACTTCCTGATCTCCGGATCATTTGGCACATATACGCGGTCCTCAAACCATAAGGTATCGTGCTCATCCTCACGAAATCCCTTGGCTTTTCCTTTGTTCATCTTCTCCTTTATCTCTTCAATCTACTTGTCTGTCTTCTGAGCTTCTCTGATCCTTTCCATCAAGGTAGACTGAATCTCCAATGTCGCTAAATAGCCTCTTGGGACTATCTCCAAACATAGCTCGCGAAGGTCCTCGGCTAACTCCTGAGGTAACTCTCCTGTCATGAGGGTGTTGACATGACTCTTGCGGCTCAACGCGTCTGCTACAACGTTAGCCTTTCCTGGGTGATAATGCAATCTCATATCATAATCCTTAATGAGCTCCAACCATCTCCTCTGTCTGAGATTTAACTCCTTTTGCGTGAAAATATACTTCAAACTCTTGTGATCTGTATACACCTCACAATGGTTTCCGATGAGAAAATGTCTCCATGTCTTCAATGCATGCACCACGGCTGCTAACTCCAAATCATGCATAGCATAATTCTTCTCATGGGGTTTAAGTTGTCGTGAAGCATATGACACAACTCTTCCTTCCTGCATAAGCACTGCTCCAAGTCCTCGACGAGAAGCGTCGCAATAAACTTCATAATCCTTGCGTTGATCTGGTAGAATCAACACTGGTGATGTAACCAATCGTTCCTTCAACTCTTGGAAACTAGCTTCACATTCCTCAGTCCAATTGAATTTGGTGTCCTTTTTCAATAGCTCCGTCATGGGCTTAGCAATCTTCGAGAAATTCTCGTTGAATCTCCGGTAGTATCCTGCAAGTCCAAGAAAACTCCGGATTTCTCCAACTGTCGTGGGTGATTCCCAACTTGTCACTGTGTCAACCTTGGTAGGGTCTACTGCTATTCCTTCTCCCGAAATAACCTGTCCAAGGAATCCAACTTCCTTCAGCCAAAATTCACATTTGCTGAACTTGGCATATAACTGATGTTCTCTGAGCTTCTCAAGTACCAATCGCAAATGCTCCTCATGCTCTTCATCATTCTTGGAAAAGACTAGAATGTCGTCAATGAACACCACGACGAACTTATCCAAAAACTCCATAAATACTTTGTTCATCAGGTTCATAAAATAGGCAGGTGCGTTAGTCAGACCAAATGACATAACGGTATACTCATACAATCCATATCTGGTGGTAAAAGTCGTCTTAGGTATATCCTGCTCTCGAATCTTTAACTGATGGTATCCTGATCGTAGATCGATCTTAGAAAATACTTTAGCTCCTTGTAGGCGGTCAAACAAATCATTGATCATTGGCAGTGGGTACTTGTTTTTGATGGTCACTTCATTCAATCCACGGTAATCAACAACCATCCTTAGCGATCCATCTTTCTTCTCCACTAGAAGTACTGGTGATCCCCAAGGTGACGAACTTGGGCGAATATAGCCTTTATCCAGTAACTCCTTGATCTGCTTCTTAATTTCCTCCAAATCTTTTGCGGGCATCCTGTACGGTCTCTTAGATATTGGCCCTGTGCCTGGCAAAAGTTCAATCAAGAACTCAATGTCTCTATCTGGTGGCATGCCTGGCAACTCTTCTGGAAATACATCCGGATAATCCTTCACCACTGGTACTTCCTCCTGTACAACTCCTGATAATGAATTCACTTGGGTCCTCTTCGGCATATGCCGGGATACATACTTGATCCTTTTTCCTTCCGGGGTGGTAAGAAAAATCGTCTTGCTGGCACAATCGATGTTTCCTCCATACAACGATAGCCAATCCATTCCCAAAATCACATCCAAACCTTGCGATTCCAAAACTATGAGGTCTGAGGGGAAAACATGCCTTCCAATGGCCAACGGCATCTGAAAACATCCTTGGCTGGCCATATACTCTGCTCCTGGCGAGGTTACTAACATAGGGGTTTTGAGAACTTGGGTGGACAGCTTAAACTTATTCACAAATCCCCTTGATATGTATGAATGCGATGCACCAGTATCGAAAAGAACGGTTGCAGCAAATGACTTAACCAAAAACTTACCTATTACTGCATCAGGATGAGCTTCAACCTCCTCCACGCTCACGTGGTTCACATGTCCTTTGTTGAACGGGTTCGGCTTCTTCCAAGAGCTTCCATTGCCATTTCCATTTTGGGCTTCAGGACAATCAGTTGCATAGTGTCCCGTCTTCTGGCACTTGAAACAAATAGATAGGCCAGTACACCTACAATCCCCTACATCTGCTAGCCCATCATGGAAAGGTTTCCCACAACTTACTCAACTATGCTAGAGCCCATAATAGCTTGTGGCTGCACACGGAAGTTTCCAGCATGAATAATCTTATGATCCCTTTGAGCCTGGGTGGCGGTCCTTATACAAACAGACAACACTGGGTTCTCCAGGTGCCTCAATCCACCCAGATGTGAGTTTTAGTTGCCACCTTAAGTTGAACCATTAATTAACAATCTCACATCTGTCATGGAAAATTCACTCAAACCCAATCCACGTCTACGAGCATAGCATGGCAATATAATAGCAACGTAGAAGCAACTCCCAAGGGTTTGATAAAAGAACAGGTAATAGGTACTACCTCAACTACTTCCCAAAGTCCCACAATTTAATTAGATCCTAATCATGCAATTGTTTGAGGAATAGATCTAATGCAATAAAACTGGGTATGGAAAGTATGATCAAAGTGTTACTTGCCTTGCTGATGATCCGCGAAACCTAGCGATTCGAAGTAACAAGCGGCACACTCCGGGTACTCTATCACAAACAAACAAGCATACAATCAGTACTCATCTAATGCACAGGTAAAAACTCGAATGAAAGATCCAACCAGAAAGTTCAACTTAAGAACTCCGGTTTGCAAAAAGAATCAATTCGAACGAAGCAACGAAAGTCAAACTGCGAAAGAAACAAGCTTCGTTTACTAATCTGGATCTAGGTCAAATTTTACAGTAACAAAAACTTGTTTGAGTAGGTTAAACGGAAAGAGAATTTCGAGACGAAACTCTAGGCGCTTGAATCGCCTGATTCCGATAAACGAGCGAAAAGTTAAACAGAAACGAAGATTCGATCAGAAATCAAAATCTGAGATAATCACGGAAAAATCCGACGAAAAAGAAAAACGGACGAACGGTTAAAGAACGGACGTTCGTTAATAGAGAAAAACCGACGAACGCGTTCGTTAAAACGAACGAGTCGGTGAACGCTCACAAAATAACAAAACCGAAAAAAACCGATCTAGGGTTTTTTTTAAACGAACGGTTTTTTTAAAACAAAACCGGCAACCGAACGGCGGCGAGGTATACCTCGTCGGGGCGGGCTCCGGCGGGGCATGGCCGGCTCCGGCGAGGGGCGGCGAGGGCGGCGGGGTGCGGGGGTGCTCGGGGGAGGGCGGGGGGCGGCGAACGGCGAGCGGCGGCGGCGGCCTTCGGGCGTCGGGGCACCGGCTCCGGCGGCTCGGGGCGGGGCAGGTGCGGGCGGCGGCGGGGTGAGAAGGAGGGGGGGCGGCGGCTATATATGAGGGGGGGTGCTGGAGGCGTGGGGGAGGGGGCAAGGCACGGCTCCGGCGGAGTCCGAGCCGGGAAAGCGGCGGCGGCGGCGTACTGGGCAAGGAGACGGCGCGGGCGGGCCGGCGCTCGGCTGGGCCTCGGCGCGATCGGGCGGCGCGCATTTTTTTTTAAATACGTTCCACGGAAAAAAATTCGTAGAAAAATAAATAAAAGTCCAAAAAAGATAAAATAAATTTTCCCCGTCTAGTTAGAAAATCTAGAATAGGGTGAACATTTTTTCTTTTGACACAAAAATAATTTTTGAAAACATGCAATAGTTTTAATGCAATTAAAATTGCAAATAAAATCCAAATAAATTCCAATAAATGATTTTAACAGTTTTTCTCCTGTATTTCAATTGTTTTGGAGAAGTCATATTTTCTCCTCTCGTTTATTTTTAAAATGAAATATTTTTCCGGAGAGAAAATAATTAAAACCAAAATCCTCGTTTTATTATTTGAGGGAAAGTCAAATATGAAAACTTGAGAAAATCCCCAACTCTCTCCGAGGGTCCTTGAGTTGCTTAGGATTTATCGAGGATTTGTCAAAATGCAATAAAATATGATATGCAATGACGATCTATGTATAACATACCAAATTGAAAATTTGGGATGTTACATAATGACTTTGTGAATCCATCTGCAACCTGATCTCGTGAATGCACAAAACGGATCTCCAATTGCTTATTAGCTACCCTTTCTCAAACAAAGTGGAAGTCTATCTCAATGTGTTTTGTCCTGGCATGAAAGACTGGATTAGCAAATAGATAAGGAGCACCGAGATTATCACACCATAGACATGGAATTCGAGTGTGCTTCACACCAAGCTCTTTCAACATGAACTAAACCCATATAATCTATGTTGTGGCATTAGCTAGTGCTTTATACTCAACTTCTATACTTGACCTTGACACCATGGCTTCTTTCTTTGCACACTAGGATATCAAGTTTGGCCCAAAGAATATTGCAAAACCACCAGTGGAGCATCTGTCATCTGGACATCCTGCCCAGTTAGAATCAGAAAAAGCACTAACAAGAGTGGAAGAGGATTTGTTGAAGGTAAGACTAAGATTCATAGTATCTTTCACATATCTCACTATGCGTTTTGCAGCAGTCCAATGAATTTTGGTGGGAGCATGAAGAAACGGACATACTTTATTGACAGCAAAATAAATATCAGGCCTTGTTAAAGTTATGTACTGAAGTGCTCCCACTAAACTTCTATATCTGGTACTATCTTCCTCACTCAAGGGTTCTCCCTCAGCAAGTGACAGTTTTTCTGTACTAGATAGTGGTGTTGGTGCATGCTTATATCCTTGCAATCCAACTCTCCTTACCAGATCAGTGACGTACTTTTCCTGAGAGAGATGAAGACTGTCTCCATGGTTTTTAACTTCAACTCCTAGAAAGAAATGTAGTTCTCCCGGATCCTTAAGGGCAAACTCAGCACTCAGATCCTTTAACAAACCTGTCACAGCTTCATCAGATGAACTTGCGACAATGATATCATCAACGTAAATAAGAACAAATATAGTGGTATTTGACTTATTGTAAATGAACAAGGATGTGTCAAATTTTGAAGGAACGAAAACAAGTGTTTGCAGTTTCTGACTTAGTCGTGAGTACCATGTCCTGGGAGCCTGTTTCAGTCCATATAGAGCTCTATCAAGCTTGTATGGTGTTGTTTCCATTAACAGTATCAAATGGAAGCTGGATGAGCCCTAGTTCGAAAGAAAAGAAAAACCTGTGTCTCTTGTTCAGATGTATTGCAGAATGGAGCAACCGATTAACACATTCTGAAAATCCAAGACAATGGGCCGGTATAGATAGAGCATAACTGAATGTGTAATGAACTAGAAAATAATAATGTTGTGGGCAGAGGCAATTTGTTCCACCTAAATCACCTCAGGTTCAAATGCCAAAACTGAAAATACTCCCTGATGAAACTGCAAACGTGAAGATATTCCCTGGCAGGATGTGTGGTGCCAGGTTCTCTCTTCCTTTAGCAGAAACAAAAATATTCCAAGACGGAATGTGAGGTGCCAAGTTTTCCTATTTGGTAACGGGTTCTCAAAAGAGAAAAAAATGTAACAAGAAATTTTCGCACTGGGCTACCACTTCTTTGCATAACCCTCTTGTGTAATTTTAGCGGTACAGTTGTTTTTTCCCCAACCGGACTGGAAATATTCTGTTTATCCAGACCGCGGTGCATCGATCTTGAGCCGGTCGAAACAATCGGTCTTGAAAATAATAATAAGACTAAGCGTGATTGCCTCCGTGGCTGTGGGGATTATAGATGCCCTGTTTTTTCTCAGCCACCATGTTTTCGCGTGCGAGTATTTCCTAGGAAAAACTGTTTAATTTATGTGGTTTCCTGGTGTTTTCCATTTCTTCTTTTACAACGCACAGGCAACTTACATGATGTTTTTAGGAAAACATGTGAATGCCAGGGTGATAGTTTTTTAGATATATATGAACAACATTTTCTGAAAAAAGGTGCAACAACTTGCACGGATACTTTTCTAGAATATGCGTGCCTAAATTGTTGTTGAATGTAGACGGATTGTTTTCACACATCCTCAAGTTTCCAATCCTTGTTGCATGCAGATAAAATAGGAGAATATGGCATTAAAAAGGAAGCAAGAATCTTTATTATTATGTATCCAAATCAATGGAAAACCATTATACATGAGTAATCTCGACAATAAAAACAGAGAAAGGGAGTCACTGGAACAAGCATGTCGTCATAATACAAAAGACGGTCTGTTAACAAAGAGACAAAAATGAAAGAAACCAAAAAATATGGGATGCAACCGCGGCAATTTAATAGTAAATAAATAAAACATCCATAGACACCATAACAGCAGCGACACCGATAGACAAAAGAGCGCGCACTCACACTCACGGGGTCACGGCTTTATCGCTGAGGACTTTGGCACGTTCTAAGTAGGTGGTAGCTTCATTCTTGAGTTTAGTGGCCTGTTCTGGAGAGGCAGTTTTGGCCTCCTTGAGTTTATCGCCAGCCATCTTAACATATTCTCCGGCTCCAGCTTGATACTTGCAAAAGTCAATGCACTTTTGGTTGCACACTTCCATTGCCATTTTTGCCTTGCAGTCCTTGAAACATTTGTCCCAGCAGTCCTCTTGGGCAGTTACTGCTGGTGTTGAGACCGCCACGACCATCACGACGAGGAGGAGAACGGCAACGATTGCATTCCTAGTATTCAGCGCCATTCTTTCTTGAGACTACTTCCACAAGGTACGTATGACGGGTTGAGAAGGAGGTTGTTGATGAGGAGATGATGGTTTCTGGATGGAGTTCTGGCCATTGTCCGGTTAAATAGCATGCTTAGGAGAAAAAAGTGTGGCCGTGAGAGATACATGGACAACCCCACGTTGTAAGTGACATGCTGGGTGCACGGTGGCCATTCCTCCTTATTTTTACCCAACCACAAATTGGTGCCAAGGGATTAGCTAGAAAGCTTTATTTTCGATGGTTCAAGTAAATGTTATGAGGAATGCATGCACGGGGTCATTCCTGATAAAATTTTACTGATCTACTTCTGACATGGCCATGCATCATGGAGGACCATCAGTACTTTTCTTTTGAAAATCATCTGAACTAGAAAGGTTGGACGCGCTTTGTTACGTCGTTCGTGTTGTTGGGTTTCTCAACAAATAATCACTCTGTTTAAACATATAAGGTATATTGCCTTTTTGAAAAGGCAAACCTTTTCAATTTGATTAAATTTATACAAAAATATGTCAAAAACCATAATATCAAATCAGTATTTTTAGATTCATCATGAAATGAATTTCTATACCTTTTTTGTTTAATATTATGGATGTCGATATTTTTTCTTTGAACTTGGTCAAAGATAAATAATTTTGACTTTCTAAAATACTAATACCCCTTATATTTGAAACTGATGGGATATTTAGTTTGGCAGGTGCGGGAGACGATAGTGTGTTTTATTTTTATTTATTTATAACGCGTTGATTTGGTGCGCCTTTCCTGGTGTGATTATGTGTTATACACTAACCAAGCTATATTTATGTGGGGAAATTTTTGTGTCGATGGCTGCATATATACTATATTAGTGCTACAATATCACATGATGAGGCTTCTTTTTTCCAGGTGGTGGGAAGGTGCACCGGATTATTATGTTGTTATAAGCCGGTTGCTGGTGATTGACTTGAAAAATCATTGGCCCAGTTAAAATCGTAAACCAAATACAAAATTGAATACCTGAATGAAAGAGCTTCAAAATCAGGGAACATAGTGAACTAAAAGAATTGAATGGGGTAGCTTGAAAAATTGTTGACCAGGTCAAAACTGGATGACCCAAATCTAAATTGAATACCTCAATTAATTATGGGCCTTCAAAAATTAAGAAGCATAGTGTATAGAATAAAAGAATTGGATGAGAGAGCTTTGAGAAATTGTTGACTCGGTCAAAATTGGATGACGGAACAATGCACTCTAGCAGCTAGTTTTGCTTCCGGGAGCTGTGAAAGACTTAGAGCATCTCTATTAGACCCCGTATAACGCCGACACACAAAACACGTTTACAGATCATCGAAAAAGGCGCGGGCGGGCGCAGAGTCAGACCCCGCAAAACCGAACTGTAAAAAGGAATATTCGCTGATATTCCATTTTACAGTTCCGCTATGCGGTGTCTTACTCTGTGCCCAACCGCGCCGGCTTACAAAGTCGTTTGCGGTTTTATCTGAATTTGACACATATGCACATATTCAGAATTGCTAATTTGCAATATAAGGAAAAATGTCAATTTGACGATACAACAATTATCCAAATTACAATAATTATTCAAATCACCGAAGCAAACTGAATAATTCAATACAAAACTTGTCCCGAATACAAATCACAAATGAATTAAATGAAACTGAATGGAAAAATGGAATGTGTTACTGGCCAGCCCTTTGCCAATGGTACTCAATGAGATCCTCCTAAAGCTAAAAGTGGGTGTTTGCATGTTCAATCTCCTTGTAGGTCTGAAGAAAAGCTCTAGTGCGGTTAGGGTCTCTAACTGGTTTGACACGGCTACCCACATTGTAGTAGAAGAACTCCAAGTTCATGCCTATCTCATCTTCGATTATCATATTGTGAAGAATAACACAACATGTCATGATGTTTTTCAAGGTTCGCTTGTCCCAAAAATGAGCAGGACCACAAACAATGGCAAAACTAGATTGCAAAACCCTGAATGCTCTTTCAATGTCTTTTCGGGTTGCCTCTTGTACCCTTGTGAATTCACATTATTTACTAGTTTGGGCCTCTCTGATGCTCTTGACAAATGTGCACCAAAGAGGGTATATACCATCTCTAAGATAGTACCCCTTTGTGTATTCATGCCCATGGATAGTGTAGTTGCAAACAGGAGCATCACCACGAGCAAGCCTAGCAAACAAATGAGACCGTTACAACACATTGATATCATTGAGAGTACCCGGCATAACAAAAAAGCAATGCGAAATTCTAAATCCTCGGATGCTACGGCCTCTAGCACAATTGTTGCATCACGAGACTTGTCACAATACATTCCCTGGCATGCCTTTGGGCAATTTTTACATGTCCAATGCATATAATCTATGCTACCTAGCATACCAGGCCAACCTCTTCTATCATTAGCTGCCATCAATTTTTTTGTGTCTTCCTCGTTGGGTGCCCGAAGATATTCAGGACCAAAGACACGGATGATCACTTTGGCTAACCTACGCACTGACTCAATTGTAGCATCTTCACCAATGCGAAGGTACTCATCGGCATAGTCAGCCGGAATGCCGTATGCAATTACCCGCATAGCTGCCGAGATTTTTGATATGCACTAAATCCCTTCAAGCCCGCAGCTGTTGACACACGAACACGTCACGTATACCCTCTACGCCGGGGGTGATGCACCACAACTCACGTCGAAGGAGACCCGACCGACAGCGCGATACGCAGGACAGTCGGTGGGCGCTTTTGAAGACCCGAAACGCCACACGCCCGGGAGGGACCCCGTCAGGGAGTGCGGCGGCTATGGGCTGCCCTAGGTCGATTCGCTCGCCCCTAGAGCCTCATGGATCGCTGCCCTCCAATGCGAAGAATGAACGAAGAACGAGAAAGAAAGATACAAGGGTAGGCGATAAAGATAGATGAACACAAAAGTGTAATAGATTGATTGGTTTGATTGGTGTTGTTCAATCGACCATCACCCCAACATATATAAGAGGCGGCTGGACTTCCCGTACAAGTAAAGGATTCATCTAGGCTTTCCTTACAAAAAATTACATCAATTCACGCCCTAGAGCCCTAGTTCTATTCCAACTCGGATTCAGTCTGAATCTGGCCCAACTTCTGTCTTCCTCCTTGCGCGGTCCGTCGAGCTTGCATATGATCTCCGATCAAGACGACCCAAATATCAAACTTGTGCGCCTTGACGATACGAACAACTCTCATGTTGATCACTTTTTCAAATAAGGCCATCTTGAATACTTTTCGAGGTCATCTTTACCTTCCAGTCGGACTCGGTCTTGCAGCAGACTGGATTGTCCGAGTCTCGTAGTGAATTTGCAGGCCATATAGTATCTCTGATGATGATGACTCCAAAACCAAAGTTTACCGTTTTGACAATATGCACAACTTCCGTATTGAACACTTCTCCATCCGAGGTAATCTTGATAAACTTTCGGGCACATGTTCAGTTTCACTCGGATTCGAGCTCATCCACTCGGATATTGGAGTCATTCACTCGGATCGTCCGACTGGACTTTTTCACTCGGATGTTAGGATCTTTCACTCGGATGGCAAAATTTTCACTCGGAAGACAATCTTTCACTCGGATGACTATATTTTCACTCGGAAAGCAATATCTTACTCAATCGGCAAGCTTTCATCCCAATGGTAATCTTTTCACTCGGATAACAATATTTTCACTCGGATGAAAATAAGTTCACCCAGATGGCAAACTTTCACTCGATCGGTAAGTTTTCTCTCGGAATTCCCGACTGAAAACATAGCCTGATCTTGATTTGTCTCTCCAGGTCTCATACGACCTCGAATTGAGACGTATTATATATGAACATCGATCGTCTCGACGAGACGAAACTTTCCCGTGTTGAAGGTTTTTCGATTCAAGGCCATCTTGAGGGCCTAATTGCTCGCGCGACCCATCAGACAGGGTGTCTGGTACTTCGCGCCATATTTTCGTTTAGGTTCGGTCTGTAGTGTATTGTCTCTAACTTTTGCATATGAATTAGGATTGAGATAATTTATATATCAAAATCGATTGCCTCGACAAGACGAAGACAATTCCTTTAGAGTGCTCCTTCATCCGAGGCCGTCTTGAAAGTGTGATCGGCCGAAAACCACTCAGAACACTGAATCCTGCCACTCGGAGTACAATTTCGGTCCCTAAGATAAGGTCGGATGACGATAACCGAAACATCAAAGTTGTTCCACTCGGCGACGTGAAACTTTTCACGCTGAAAACCCTTTCACTCGAGGTCATCTTATTTGCCTTTTATGTCATGCCAAAATGTGGTGTCAACAGCAGCATTTCTTCTTTGAGTAAAATACCGACAATTGGCCTCGCAAGCTTGCACAATTTTCACAAAGAGGGTGCGGCGGATATGTTGGACTGTCCGTGAAGTAGTCTTGCATCAATATCTCATTTTTGAGATGGCGATTTTGAGGAATGCAAAGACGTCCGAAGGTCGATCATCGCCGCCTCTTTCGGTTCTCATCTTCGTGCTCCTTGACGGCAAGGGCCATCACCAACATCTGCTGGCAGTAGTTGACAAGCAGCGTCTCAACATCCGAGTCGTCTGAATCGGATAAATCGTCTAGTAAAAACTTCTCGCACGGGCTCAATTCCATCTAAATTCACAAACACGCCTGCCGCGTTAATTAACAATGCATACCGATCGGCACTAGCACAAGTACATACACACCGGCTGCTCGGGGCGGTGGCTCTCCGGCAGGGGATGCGGAGGCGGCGGCGACGACTAAGGGTGGCTCGTGGGCGGCGGATCCCGGGTGGCGACGGCGGTTAGGGGCGACTCGGATCGGCGGATCCGGGGAGCCGGGGCAGCGGCTCGGCGGAAGAGGGTAGGGGCGCCCCCGTGGCCCGCTTGCGTCCGCAGGTTTGGCCGGAATCACCGTCGGCGGACGGGCGGAACCAATGGCGAGCGGCGGCGGAAAGGGGTGGGGAAAGAGCGCGGGCTGAAATGTCCCTCCCGCCAACCGCTTTTCTGGGATACGGGGCACCGTAGGGGCGGGGCAGAAACCTGCGTTTCACGGGTTGAGGACGGGATTTTGCCGCGCCCCTCAAAAAACATACGGGTCGAACGTGTTTGCTGGGTCTGGTGGGGCGGGATTTTCCGCGCCGACCTGTATTTTGGCGGTTATTTTATGGGTCGCGGCTTTATACGGGGTCTGCTAAAAATGTTGTTAGGACTTGGCCTTGGCGTCCGTTCTCATCCTCGGACCCCGGCATTTGGCTCCTTGCGCCCAGAATAAGGTCGGTCGTTCCAAAACGGGACAGCGTTGTGTGCGAGAAATAGCGACACATTTTATCCACAAGCAGGGTGAACCCCGGATACACTGCTTGTACGGCAGGAAGAATGAGCCGGTGCACAAGGCCTTCCGCGGGATGAGCCCGAATATAATACACTTGCGCAATCGGAATGAGCCGGTGCACAAGGCTTTTGTGAGTATTACTAGGACATATGCTCGTGCGTTGCACCTGGAGAAACAAATTCTCGCATGTAACCATGTAATATTTGAATGCACTTACATGAGAGGCATGGTACTCCTGGTTGTAACTCCTCAACCATTGAGGAAGCCTGGGCATGTGACCACCTAGACGTCGAACCGAACTGCACCATGTATGCAAGAACCCTCAATTTTCACCATATGAGACTCTTCAATAAACAGTTATACTATTCATATGGTCCATCCCTAGTCCCTCATATTCTCACTCGATTTTGATTTATATTGTTGTTGACTTGTTTCATGGTGGGAGGGCGGGTCCTGCATGTATGTATGCAACTCGAGGCCCAGTGTTCTTGTCCCTCGTACTCCCGCATGCCTCCATAGGGCTAATCTTTTTTGTTAGTTATTATCTCGGAACACAAAAGCCATAACTTCTTATAGCATGTTAAATATCTTCGCTTAGTAGTAGCTTTGACCAAATCACCATAAGATGTGAGTGCGGATTAGCATTTATTTCAAGTACCATTATGCTGGCCTCTCAAGATATGGTTTATTCGGATTTCAGTTCCAGAATTCAACAAAAAAAAACTATCGTAAATCCCAATGTTATCCCTAAAAAATCCAGTCTTCTGAAAACATATATAAGAAAGGCTATGCATCTAGGAACATGCAAATCCCCTTCTGAATAATCATTAGAGCACTAAAATGTTAGCAGAAAGATATAAGTTTAGCTTAACTGAAAACGGATCACTAAGTAGGTTTATGCTTCCAAGCACAGAGAGAAGGACTTGATCAGCAATGGCAAAAGCCAATATTTACTACATAGTAAGTAACCTTATATAGTTAAACTGTACACTAAGATGTAGAAACTTAACTCTACAGTCTCCGGTGCAGGCTACAAAAAACTTAAAATCCCTATGTTCTCTTGGTGAAGAGGTTCTACTTCGGTTGCAATTTCTTTTCTGAACTCCTGCTCGACTTCAGTAAGTCACAAAAGTTCCGTTTGCGTCCCGCTGCTACACTTACCACAGATCTCTTTACTAATTGACCACTATATCCTTAGCTCAGTCCATTATTGTTTTCTGCTGCTCAATAGATGCCCTTTGTCCCTTTGTAACCTTGAATCAAGTTGTGTAGTTCCCTACTTCCACCTTTCTTTGAATTTTCAGCTGTCTGGTATTTGGTCCCTTTCTTCTATAGCTTTTGTTAATCAAGTCAGGAGCAGAACTTAATTATCTCTACTCTCATATGTAACTCCGACTCCAGCTTACCAGTTTAGAAAAAGCAAGTCAGCACAACTCAGTTATATGTACTCTCATATGTAATTGTCAGGAACACTTCGGTTAGAAAAGCAATAAATCTTACATATTTGTTTGGTAATGGAAAAGTCATGTTTTTTTGACTAAAAACTTATAACAAACAAAAGAAAGAAAGTTTTCACAATAGATCTCTAGCTTCGTGGTATTTGTAAACATTCGACAGAGTACCATTGTAGAATTTAGCATTGCTATTCCTTAAAACAGAAAATCTCAACCTTTAGAAATGACAGCCTGCCTTTCCTCCTGTCAGCATCATGTCGATTAATTCACAGTAAAGAAAGTTATGCCCATGTATATCCTGGGAATCTTGTGATGGTGCAACAATTATGTATATATATATTAGGCACATGGTAGATTACTCTTGGTAAGCAATGATGGCAGGAAAAAACTGTACTCTTTAATTTTGAAGCGGAATGTTGCCCATCTGGATCCAGTGAGTGATGCGCCATAGAGAGGGCACTTCTAGTGCTTCAGGAGTAGTTTTTCAGCGTCAGCAGCAATGATTAGGAATATTACCTGCATTGCAGAAGAATTAACAAAGCGAATGCAAGTTCATATATCTAAAAAAAGATCAGTATGTTATGGAGACTCGAAAATAACATTTCTCCATATGTGTGATTTGTTAGAGTACAGTGTTATAATTGTTTCTTAATGAAACACATTCTAGAACTCTGAAAACTTATGTGCCTTCTTTCACAATGAACTGGAAAATAACATTTCTCTATATGTGTTGGTTCGCTTGTCATGATTGTCGTCTCATTCAGCTAGCTGACTACTCATTCCTTTCGTAAGAGCAAATTAATTGTACACCCTTTGGTTCAAGTATAAACAAAATAATAGTCTGTTTTTTATTGTTAATACATATGCAAACCCATGGAAGCATAACTGAACACATAATAAAAGGGTATAAGGTTGAAAATAACCCATAATTTGATTAATATACAGAGACTGGAAACTGAATTACTCTGAATAACAGAACATCTGCAAGTAAGAACTGAAGATCTCGATCAGTTTCGGGTTCCAAGCACACAGAATTAAATATGTCAGATCTGGTGAAAGGAAACCGACCATCATGAAGAAATGCATCAGGTATATCAGCAGTCCATGAATGTAATGTGTATCAGGTCCTATCTTTTTTTGAAGTGACGCTGGTTCCTAAATGATCTGGACACTGTATCTGAGATATATTAAATTATATATGAGTACAATTTATCTGATTGCTAAGCATGTATCAACAGGGCGATGAATAGAGAAAGGGATTTAAGAAACAGAGTTACCTGTCTGCTGAATAGTGGGCATTTGACCTACAGGCAAACAACGCAAACATTGAGGAGGTTAACAGGGGCACCACGAGTTGTTCACAGCCTCGCTGATGGAGGCGACTTACTTATTTTCTTCAGATTTATTTCCATCGATACGCCTCCTCAATCATCATGGTACATACATCTATTAGAATAAATTTGAAACAAGATTGTAGCATGATCAAAACTTGGACGCTAAGGAGATGCAAGCATACAGAAAAAAGATCAAGGAGGACTGAATCTCAATCAGAGCATGATCAGAACTTGGACAACCGATTTCTTTGTTTTGAAAGCAAACATATAATGGATGAACTATGAGAACTAAACAGAACTCTTTTGCATCAGATTGTAGTTAAACAAAATAATTATAGATGATTTGCTATTACACCCAACTAATAAAATGAAAAAGGAGGGGTCTACAGGAAAGGGAAATTTAATGTGTCAACAGAAACTCAAACTAAAGGCTGCACGAAAGATGAACCATACCTCTGAAAATTCTTCAACCACACCAGGCAGGAAGCAGCCCACCAAACAATGAAGGCGTTCACCACACCAGCGACAATTATTCATTGGAACACTAAGCGGCTTCCAAGAAGATATATTAAAGTGTCTATCATGTAGCCCAACCAATTGCCTGCAGAGTTTGACTCTATAAGTATCCAAGAACAATATCAATAAATCTCAAGAAATTTTGTCAAGGATATAACCAGGTAGGGTTGTTCTCATAAATAATCCAAACCGGCAAACTATGAGTTGAAGATGCAGATCTCAGTTTCCCTAAATGACCGAGATGGATCTGTAGCGCCAACATCAAAGAAGAGGTACAACTAACCATATAGATTTGAGAATACAGTACTTGTCCAGGATAAATGGGAGCTAACTATCTAGTACCAAGCCTGAACCAATGTGACGCTTACCAGGTTTCTTGATCGTCCAATTTAAGGGAGCAAAAAAAAGAACAAATTCTACGTGAAAACTCTATTAATGTCTTCAGGTAAATGCTTCTTCGTGTATCATATATGGCAGTTTGATAGAAAAAATAAGAAAACAATAGAGCAAATTAAAATATAATTATGTTTATCAAAAAGTCATAAGATAATCGATCCATATAAATTTAAAACAAGATTGTAGCATGATCAGAACTTGGACGCTAAGGAGATGCAAGCATACAGAAAAAAGATCAAGGAGGACTGAATCTCAATAAGAGCATGATCAGAACTTCGACAGCCGATTTCTTTGTTTTGAAAGCAAACATATAATGGATGAACTATGAGAACTAAACTGAACTCTTTTGCATCAGATTGTAGTTAAACAAAATAATTATAGATGATTTGCTATTACACCCAACTAATAAAATGAAAAAGGAGGGGTCTACAGGAAAGGGAAATTTAATGTGTCAACAGAAACTCAAACTAAAGGCTGCACGAAAGATGAACAATACCTCTGAAAATTCTTCAACCACACCAGGCAGGAAGCAGCCCACCAAACAATGAAGGCGTTCACCACACCAGCGACAATTATTCATTGGAACACTAAGCGGCTTCCAAGAAGATATATTAAAGTGTCTATCATGTAGCCCAACCAATTGCCTGCAGAGTTTGACTCTATAAGTATCCAAGAACAATATCAATAAATCTCAAGAAATTTTGTCAAGGATATAAACAGGTAGGATTGTTCTCATAAATAATCCAAACTGGCAAACTATGAGTTGAAGATGCAGATTTCAGTTTCCCTAAATGACCGAGATGGATCTGTAGTGCCAACATCAAAGAAGAGGTACAACTAACCATATAGATTTGAGAATACAGTACTTGTCCAGGATAAATGGGAGCTAACTATCTAGCACCAAGCCTGAACCAACGTGACGCTTATCAGGTTTCTTGATCGTCTAATTTAAGGGAGCAAAAAAAGAACCAATTCTACGTTAAAACTCTATTAATGTCTTCAGGTAAATGCTTCTTCGTGTCTCATATATGGCAGTTTGATAGAAAAAATAAGAAAAGAATAGAGAAAATGAAAATATAATTATGTTTATCAAAAAGTCATAAGATAATTGATCCATATAAATTTGAAACAAGATTGTAGCATGATCAGAACTTGGACGCTAAGGAGATGCAAGCATACAGAAAAAAGATCAAGGACTGAATCTCAATCAGAGCATGATCAGAACTTGGACAGCCGATTTCATTGTTTTGAAAGCAAACATATAATGGATGAACTATGAGAACTAAACAGAACTCTTTTGCATCAGATTGTAGTTAAACAAAATAATTATAGATGATTTGCTATTACACCCAACTAATAAAATGAAAAAGGAGGGGTCTACAGGAAAGGGAAATTTAATGTGTCAACAGAAACTCAAACTAAAGGCTGCACGAAAGATGAACCATACCTCTGAAAATTCTTCAACCACACCAGGCAGGAAGCAACCCACCAAACAATGAAGGCGTTCACCACACCAGCGACAATTATTCATTGGAACACTAAGCGGCTTCCAAGAAGATATATTAAAGTGTCTATCATGTAGCCCAACCAATTGCCTGCAGAGTTTGACTCTATAAGTATCCAAGAACAATATCAATAAATCTCAAGAAATTTTGTCAAGGATATAACCAGGTAGGATTGTTCTCATAAATAATCCAAACTGGCAAACTATGAGTTGAAGATGCAGATTTCAGTTTCCCTAAATGACCGAGATGGATCTGTAGCGCCAACATCAAAGAAGAGGTACAACTAACCATATAGATTTGAGAATACAGTACTTGTCCAGGATAAATGGGAGCTAACTATCTAGCACCAAGCCTGAACCAACGTGACGCTTATCAGGTTTCTTGATCGTCTAATTTAAGGGAGCAAAAAAAGAACCAATTCTACGTTAAAACTCTATTAATGTCTTCAGGTAAATGCTTCTTCGTGTCTCATATATGGCAGTTTGATAGAAAAAATAAGAAAACAATAGAGAAAATTAAAATATAATTATGTTTATCAAAAAGTCATAAGATAATCGATCCATATAAATTTGAAACAAGATTGTAGCATGATCAGAACTTGGACGCTAAGGAGATGCAAGCATACAGAAAAAAGATCAAGGACTGAATCTCAATCAGAGCATGATCAGAACTTGGACAGCCCATTTCTTTGTTTTGAAAGCAAACATATAATGGATGAACTATGAGAACTAAACAGAACTCTTTTGCATCATATTGTAGTTAAACAAAATAATTATAGATGATTTGCTATTACACTCAACTAATAAAATGAAAAAGGAGGGGTCTACAGGAAAGGGAAATTTAATGTGTCAACAGAAACTCAAACTAAAGGCTGCACGAAAGATGAACCATACCTCTGAAAATTCTTCAACCACACCAGGCAGGAAGCAGCCCACCAAACAATGAAGGCGTTCACCACACCAGCGACAATTATTCATTGGAACACTAAGCGGCTTCCAAGAAGATATATTAAAGTGTCTATCATGTAGCCCAACCAATTGCCTGCAGAGTTTGACTCTATAAGTATCCAAGAACAATATCAATAAATCTCAAGAAATTTTGTCAAGGATATAACCAGGTAGGATTGTTCTCATAAATAATCCAAACCGGCAAACTATGAGTTGAAGATGCAGATCTCAGTTTCCCTAAATGACCGAGATGGATCTGTAGCGCCAACATCAAAGAAGAGGTACAACTAACCATATAGATTTGAGAATACAGTACTTGTCCAGGATAAATGGGAGCTAACTATCTAGTACCAAGCCTGAACCAACGTGACGCTTACCAGGTTTCTTGATCGTCCAATTTAAGGGAGCAAAAAAAAGAACAAATTCTACGTGAAAACTCTATTAATGTCTCCAGGTAAATGCTTCTTCGTGTATCATATATGGCAGTTTGATAGAAAAAATAAGAAAACAATAGAGCACATTAAAATATAATTATGTTTGTCAAAAAGTCATAAGATAATCGATCCATATAAATTTAAAACAAGATTGTAGCATGATCAGAACTTGGATGCTAAGGAGATGCAAGCATATAGAAAAAAGATCAAGGAGGACTGAATCTCAATAAGAGCATGATCAGAACTTGGACAGCCGATTTCTTTGTTTTGAAAGCAAACATATAATGGATGAACTATGAGAACTAAACAGAACTCTTTTGCATCAGATTGTAGTTAAACAAAATAATTATAGATGATTTGCTATTACACCCAACTAATAAAACGAAAAAGGAGGGGTCTACAGGAAAGGGAAATTTAATGTGTCAACAGAAACTCAAACTAAAGGCTGCACGAAAGATGAACCATACCTCTGAAAATTCTTCAACCACACCAGGCAGGAAGCAGCCCACCAAACAATGAAGGCGTTCACCACACCAGCGACAATTATTCATTGGAACACTAAGCGGCTTCCAAGAAGATATATTAAAGTGTCTATCATGTAGCCCAACCAATTGCCTGCAGAGTTTGACTCTATAAGTATCCAAGAACAATATCAATAAATCTCAAGAAATTTTGTCAAGGATATAACCAGGTAGGATTGTTCTCATAAATAATCCAAACTGGCAAACTATGAGTTGAAGATGCAGATTTCAGTTTCCCTAAATGACCGAGATGGATCTGTAGCGCCAACATCAAAGAAGAGGTACAACTAACCATATAGATTTGAGAATACAGTAGTTGTCCAGGATAAATGGGAGCTAACTATCTAGCACCAAGCCTGAACCAACGTGACGCTTATCCAGTTTCTTGATCGTCTAATTTAAGGGAGCAAAAAAAAAAGAACAAATTCTACATGAAAACTCTATTAATGTCTTCAGGTAAATGCTTCTTCGTGTATCATATATGGCAGTTTGATAGAAAAAATAAGAAAACAATAGAGCAAATTAAAATATAATTATGTTTATCAAAAAGTCATAAGATAATCGATAAACTATAACTGGTGTAAAGCTCATCACCAATGTGAAGTATTAACAGGCAATAGCAGCCTTATTATATTGGAAAGAAAGGAAAGTGTGAGACCCTGAGTTGTTTTATTTAACTACATAAGAAAAGCTACAGGTAGGCCTGGCATTCTTGTAGGCGCCACTAATTGTGAGGATACATGTGTAGAGTCACACAATTGAAACAATGAAAGAACAGAAAACTGGCCAAAGACACCCTTTCCAGAATGCAACACATGAGGAAAATATTGTCCACGAAACAAATATGAGCTTCCTCTGATTCTATCCAGTAAAACACCGTCGTTAGTGAGATTAAAAAAGGCATGAGTAGCACAACACACACCTGTTTATTGCGAGTCCATAAGGCAAGCAAGATTTTCTCTTCCTCCTTCTTGTCTCCTTCCTCATCCTCCCTGTCTCCTCCTACTCCTGCTGGCCAAGACAACAAATCCAAGCATCAAAGTTGGAAACTAAAAGGAAAGCAGACAGCAGGGAGATGCCAGCATGAGAACCAAATCGAAAAAGAATATCTCCTCCTCCTGCTAGTCTCCTTCCTCCTCATCCGTGGCCCCTTCCGCTCCTCCTGCTGGACAAAACAACAAACCAAAGCATCGAAGTTAGAAACTGAAAAAAGAGAGACGGTAGGGAACATACCACCAAAAGAACCAAATCAAACCACCGTACTATACCATTGTGGGAGAGATTGTAGGAGGAGGAGCAACGAGGGAGACCTTGCCGGGGACGGATTCCTGGCGACAACGGTGGAGTTGACTCGCGGCGGCGATGGAGGAGCAAATCCAGTCGGCGACGGCGGCGTGGCACCCTCGATCAAATCCGCGAGCGACGCATCCTCACCTCCGCCCTGCAGCTCCCATGACGGCACCGTCGGGCTGGGAAGCCTTCCTGACCATCCCTGCCGTCGGGCGACCTGCGCGTGAGCGATGGGAAGGCGAGGAGGAGGAAGAGGCGAGGCGGTGGAGGAGTAGCAGTCGGCGGCGGGGCCGGCAGCATCGACGCCAGCAGCAGCGCCAGCACCGGCGGCCATCTCTCTGTCTTTGTCTTCTCCTCTCCTCTAGAGCTGCAGCTGGAGGTGAGAGCCGAGGCGGGAGGAGAGAGCCGAGGCGGCAGGAGGGGTGGTGCGACGCACGGGAGGCCAACGGCGAGGGACCGGCGACGAGTGCCTCCATGGCTCGAGGACCCGACCTCGCCGGATCCCAGGGTGGACGAGATGCGGGAGGGGAGGAGGGGGTGCGACTGACGCGGGAGGATGGAGGAGGAAGCGAGCGTGGAGGCGGCGGAAAGAGGAGAGTGGCGGGCGGCTAGGTCTTCTCCACAGGCAGCTGGCTTTTATACATTTGTACGTGAAATTACCAAGATGCCCTCGGCGGGGGAAAATTACTAAGATGCCCTCGGCGGGGAATGAAAATTACAGGCGGTGGCAGCAGCGATTTAAAGGCGACGTGGCTAGCTTCGTTGTGACTACCACTTCTTCAGGGTTTATATGTTCAATTGGCTGTAGTTGTGGTTTCAGAAGTAGTAGCATGCTAGCAGTCATCATATATTGCCTAAGTTGCACTTGTGTTGGGTACATCAAGATGAAGATCAAGAGAAAAGCATGATGCATGCTAATTCTGATGTGGAAATGGATGATGCCAAGCCTCTGAAGGACTTGGTTTTTTATTTGGTTCCTTAGTCGGGGCCTCATGAGGTCCCTTTTCTTGAGTCAAACTGAAGCACTCATGTTAGCATGTCTTTGCTTTTGGATTAATAACTGCAATGCATCATCTCACCTGTTTATGCTCCCTTCTATGGGTGAGTCGTACATATTCTCATTAGATGTACCACTGCCTATGATAGTTGTAAACTCAAATAGTAGAGTATATGTATGCATGTTTGGTCAATGTGCTAGTAATAATAGATTTTAATGTTACAACATGTAACCAGCCATATTTACATGATGAGGCCTCATTCGGTTTGGAGGATTTTTATAGAAAAAACATAGGAATAAGGATTTCAGAGAAGAAAAAAGATCCTATAGATGCATTTGGATGCGTACAAGAAATTCATAGGAACACTACTCGTTTTGTGTGTTTTTGGAGAAAACTACACATTCACTTAAAGCTCATTTTACGCGTAGGAACGAACGAGACAAGTCAATTCCTTAGGATGGCAAGTGCCACCCTATCACATTCCTATACTAATCGTAATTCCTACGTTTTAGTTTCCTCCAAATCGAATGAGCCCTGAGTGAGACTGGGGATCAAACATGACAGCCGATTACGCCCAAGTAAGATAAGTCCCTGGTGGACTAGATTAGGATCCACCATCCAGCTTGGCCGAACAAAAGTTACTGTCAAAGCATCCAACTTCGCTTCATTACTGTACCTTAAGGAAGGAAAAAAAGAAAAGAAATACTTTAGACCAATGAGAGGAGAGCACACGGATCGTGTGCTTGTTGCACTGGGCTGTGCGCCGTTGGATCATGTTGGGTCTCCGGAGTAGAACGATTCAGCTTAGCTGCCGGCCGGACACAGTAGCCAGCTAGCTAGGTACTAGTACTAGTAGTGCAATCCTAAGCCAAGCCTAACGCCATCCTCCCCCCCTCTCTCTCTCTCTCTCTCTCTCAGTTTTGTACCCAAGCCGTGACCACTGCACTTGCAAATCTCTCTCTCTCTCTCGGCCCTCCCCTTGTGTCATACGGCCGGCGCATCCTAGCTTAGGTCTCCCTCCTCTCGCAACAACAAGACGAGATCAAAGCTCCTCTTCCCCCAAAAAAGTAAGTAAGATAGTGATCCTTCCTAGCGGGCGGGCGGGCGGGCATGTCATGTGCCTGGCCTGCTTCCAACTTCAAAGAGCTCTCTCTTTAGACCAGGTAAGGTTGGTTCATGGCCTTGTGGTTTGATCGTGGCAACTTGCATGCATGGTAACTTGGTTTGTTCGTCCGTCCGTCCGCGAGACCGTGCCTTTTAGATTATTATTCAGCTTGATGATTTTTTAGATGGACGAGATGACTTTTTAATATTCATGATTTTTTTTATGTTGCCCAACTTTTTAGATTCTTCTTCTTAATATTCATGTAATCACGCCGAAACTACTACTCTATAATTGAGGGGGTTACCTTTGATTTCATGCAACGCACTGAATTACCTTTGATCGATCAATTTAGAGATTTGTTCATCAGGCCTGCCTAGGTAGCTAATGAAAATATGTATGTTTGCACTGGCTAGGCTGGGCTGTGTGGAAACTAACTGGTATCCATTTTTAAATCGTAGCAAGTAATTAAAACTCATTCAAGGTTGGTCACTGCACACACACACAGTCAAAGAAGAAAGTAAGAATGAAGAAGAAGAGCACATATATGTGCATCGTGGAGCCTCAGATTCTGTCTATAAATAGCACGCCCACGCCCGCCCAAACACACAGCTAGCAGAACACACAAGTAAACACCCACTCAGCCAGGCCACACAAACTCGCGCTCTAGCTGTAAGAAGATGGCTGACCGGAAGGTGGTGGTGATGCTCCTCCTGGCTCTTCTGCTCACCAGCCAGCTGGTGATGCTAGCCGAGGCCGGCAATGACGACGTCCTGCCATCCGACGAGCTGAGCCTTGAGGTTCTCGCACTGATGGAGGACATCATCCACTCCAAGCTGTGCCCTGCAGCATGCATCGCTTGCCTGGTGCAGATCGGGAAGGCCTGCCCTCTCAACACGATGATGTTTGCTCCCTGCGTCCTCGGGCAGGTCATGGCGAACGGGTGCTTCAGCAAGGAGTGAAGCCATGAGTGCGGTGCGGGTGTGTATGATCTGATGCATGTCTTGTCCATTTCCTTCCTTGTATGTGGTCCGATCCGGTCCAGGCTGCTCTTTTCTCTTGTGTGTGCTGTGCTTTCGAGGACAAGACAGGACCCGATCCTCCTGATTGTTGTGCGTTTTAGTTGCCACTTTCTTGTCTCCACTTAATTAATACCATCCATGATTGTGCCATTTTCTTCTAGTAACCGTGTATGAGATTCATTCTCGTCGGCATGTATGGAGCAATAGACTCTGATTGTCTTGTTGTTATTACTGATGGCTATTTTCAGTTTGGTGATCTTGCCCGTGCCCATCTCGGTCATGGAGTGAAATACTAGAACATTAAACCCCCAACGCAGCTCTAAAATTGTTGATGTTTACATCATGTAAACAACCATCAGAAACAAACAAACAAACACTCGCTTGCATAAATTTATTAGGTAATTAAATACCAAAACATCATAATTAGGTCAGCCTACTCGTGGTTTTCTGTAAAAGTTGACATGAGTCATGACACAATCTTTAAATTTACAGCAAGTCATTCGTGATGTAGTATATATATGTCTCATCAAAAGCCAGAATGTTCAGTGACCTCCACAAATCACGGTGCAGACACCTGCCAAATTTACATCAGTCCAATAATTAATAGTATCACTTTGACCAACAGGTTCACCATTTCACTTTCATCCAGGTCATGCAATGCTAGATCATAAGATGACAGGCGCTTTCAAGTTTCAAATTACCAAGTTTTCTGAGAATGTCGTGCTTTATTTTATTCTATCTATTTTTTCACTTCGACTAACAGGTAACACTGCTACAAAAAGTAACAACTAAGAAGTTTGACATTTCCCCGAGGAACACATACCAACAAAAATAAATTTTGAAATCAATTAGCTGCTAGCTCAGAAGGCTTCAAGGATCTTACATACCACTGACTTGATGGAGATAATCCCATGTTATCCCAAGAATATCGTCCAGGCTCTGAACCACCACTACTGGGTGGCTCAAGAAAGAAACGAAATGAAGAGCATACCATGCTTGGCCCTGACTACAGAAAGCATCCAGCTTCATGAAAATCCAAAATCAGGGCGCCAAGCTATATGGAATATCTTGTTTTAAATAGATGTAAGGTGGCAAAATTATATATGGTTTCAAAATTATATTATGGTTCGTGTTACCTCTACTCCCAAATTAATCACAAGTGCAGTGACATATGTCTGAAAAAATGCAACTCGGGTAGACATACCTGATCCAAAGTGAGATCAACAGTACGTTCAATGTCTGCCCCAGTCAATAAGACTTTGCTTGTGTAGACCTAAATTTATTTTTTACCACTTCTAAAACTGAGAGAACTTAGTCGAACGCAACAAAGTTTATACTTTCCAGCGAAATAGAAACTTTAACCTTTACTGTATCAAAGGGCACACCCGAAAAAGTACTGCGATCACCTGCATGTTAGGGGAAAGCCGCGGTGGTTCCTGGCTATGGAGCACCCATCATTATTAACAGGACAGATATGCTGGAGGGAAAGGACAGCTAATAAGAGAAGTTGTACAAACTAAAATTGATGCAAACAGTTGAATTTGACTAGATGCTCACTTCAAACTTAACACTGGTTCCAGAAGTCCAGTTTGATGTTGTCGTTTCATTAATCTCCACACCAAGCAACAACCGGCTTAGATTTACCGCTCTGCTCCCTGACCGTGTGAAGTTGTCAGCCATAACCATGCATCATAATTTTTTCTGGTGTCATCGAGTGCTGATTGCTCAAATCAGCAGAAAAAAAAGAAAAGGCTTGCTCATGCAGACCTAAATATAAATTTTACCACCTCCAAAATTGAGAGAGGTATAGTATCTCTATTAACAAGTTCTTCCGTAGCGGCACCTGACCCCCGCTTCGCCCTCCTCTGGCGACACGGGGGGAACGTATCCGCCGCCGCCAGGAACCCCCCCCCCCCCCCCCCCCCCCCCCCCCCGCGCCCGCCACCACTGCATCGCCACCGGAGGGCCGGCCGGCGAAGCCGTGCCGCGCCCCGGGATGGTGGCGGCGGCGCGGATCCGTCCCCATGCGCTTCCCCCTCCCCGCCCCGCGGATCCACCAGCCGCCGCCGGGACGCGCCACTCCCCGCCCGCTTCCGCCGCGTTGCCGCCGGTGGGCTGACCGGCGAGGCCGCGCCATGCCCCAGGATGCTGCCGCCGGCCGGATCCGTCCCCCACGCGTCCCCCCCACCCCCGGCCCCACCTTGGCTCTGGCGCGGGCGCTGCTGCACGTCCCTGCCTTACGCCCTCCCCAGTAGCCCTTCCCTCCACCCTCCGTGGCGAGGCCATGCCCTGCTGGTGCGACTGGTCGTGGGTTGGGTGCGGGATCTGCGGCCGGTCGCGGGGGTGTTCATAGTCTGCCTTCCTGCAGGCGGCCCCCTTGTATCCGACAACCTCTCCCTCCCGAGCCATGGTGATGGCTCATGCGCGGAGGCGACGAAGCTACATTGCTAGAAGCAGTCACGAAGTCCCTCAAGACGGGTACTTGCTGGCGCTGCTCCGGCCCCGGCGAACTTGGACCCGCGTCTCTCCGGTGTCCATGGCTGCCGGTGTGCTTTGCCGGGCGGCTCCGGCCTCGAGAACCAAACAGCTACGTCCCTTCCAGCTCGCCTCGCTCCTCGACATCTCGACGGCTATGGCCACGGCAGCTCGGATCTGCGTACCTCCAATCCTAGCTTGCCGGCGTTGCTGTTCGCCGTCGCCCCACCCCCTCGTGGTTTAATTCACAGTCTACCCTACCTTGTACACTTCAAAGCCTTCCCTTTTTGCCATATCCAATGCTCGTGGATCTGGAGGAGGTGCCACCCTCCGACGGCAGGTGCGGCCCGCCAACCCCCCTTCCGACATGGTGGCTCCGATCAGAGTTGGCTTCCTCATCCTCGTTTCCAGATTCGGCGACTATGGGATTGCTCAGCCTCGGGCCAGGGAGAAATCCCTGCTCGGTTTGCCGATGCTGGCAACGGCGGCGTATGCGGATGTCGTTTCCTCCTTGGAGGCGTTGTCAAGGCCCTCGGCTACGCCCCTCTTCAACCTGAGGGGAAACCCTAGGTCCGGTTCCTCCGGACTGGATGGCGACGGTGTCTCGGCATCGTATTCCTTCTTGAAGGCGCCATCTTGCTTGCTCGCGGTGTTCCCGGTCTTGGCTCCGGCGATGTTGGTGACCTTGTTAGTTCGAGTTTGCCGCTCTTTGTTTGGGTTTGGTAGGTTTAGCTGTGTTGTATCTTCTCCTCGGGCTGAGCATCCCTTGTCTTTCTGCTCCGGACACCATGTTCACGCCTGTCTGCGTTCGTGTCATGTGCCTTATCAGTACTTATTCTGCTCTTTCTATCAATGCAATGATACGCAAGCTTTGCGTATTCGCGAAAAAAATTAAAAATTGAGAGGTCGGGCTAGGTCAACCACAAGCAAAAAGGACTTGGTATGCATCAGGCTAGATATCTGAACACTATACATATAGCCATAATGGACTGGTATAACATAGACCAAGCAGAAAACACAAGTGCATCCGTTGGTTTATAACTTCCAAGATAAGCTTCTCCAAAAAAATCTATCAATCTCGTAAGAGGTGCCACAGATAAAAGATCATGATATTCAAAACAGTTATTAATAACTATTTTCACCCTAAGGCATCAGTACAAGCTTGAGTTGAGGGATAAATAAATAAGAATACAAATGAAGTGACTACTGAATTATGGAGCGAGCATAGAAGATCCTTGCAGCTACATAGACGATAAATAAGAGTACAAGATTTTAGTGATGATTTAAATGGACTCTAGATTAATGAGGACCTAAAGTGAATCATAGCAGGCGAAGCCATCTGCAACTCCTTAGTAATCTCCTCCCTCAACATATCCTTCTCCTCGCTGGTCCGCGGATACCGAGAAGGACAAACCTTGATATTGGGATCCAAGTACCCGCAGTCCTCGCACACCTGCCAGTCATGCAGATATATCTCCTTCATGCTCACCGCAATTTCCATGACGCGCCTATCGTATCGCACAAAGTTCTCCTCAGGTTGAAAGTCGAAGATGGTGAGCTTAACCAGACTCTTGTGCTTAAAACGAATAGCGGATGGTCGCCACTCCACGTTTGCTTTCTGACAGTATCACTGTTTCCTTCGAACATCCTTCAAGGCACAATGCTAAGATGTTTTGGTTTTCGAGCCTTTTTGCATTTCTCGGTCAAAAAAGACCGACAAATGGCCGAACGTGTCGCAACTTGCATATGGTGCCAAAAATCATTCAAATCTGACACGAATGCCTACCATGGGCATGCCCACCTATTTTACAAAATTTGGTGTCTTTTGAAGATGTCCAAAATTAGATCATGTTCAACGAATGGTGTTCAGGTATTCGTTGAGGGCACATTTTTTTGCATTTTTCTGGAGTTTTCTGGATCAAAAGAGACCGATAAATGGCCGAACGTGTCACAACTTGCATACGATGTCGGAAATCATTTAAACTTGACATGGATGCCTACTATGGGCATGCCCACATGCTTGCAAAAGTTGGGGTGATTTGAAGGGTGTCCAAACATAGACCATGATCAATGGAGGGTGTTCAGGTGAGAGTACGTTGTTTCCCGATATCTTTGAAATGACCTCAATTTTTTCATGACCTTGTATGACCAATTCAGGGCAACATGACAGGTTGTTTTGGTTTTTTGACAAATTTTGCATTTTTTAGCGTTTTCTCGGTCAAAAAAGGCTGACAAGGGCAGACGTGTCGCAACTTTCATACGGTGTCAAAAATCGTTCAAACCTTGTATGGATGTGGCACCCAAGTTTTTATTTGGATTTTTCAAAAAAAAAAAAATTCAAGAGAACTCTCACTCTCAAATATCTTTCTTTATGGCAAAAATTTTATTTGGATCCACCCAAGATCTGCCTTTGACCTTGGAGGTTCTTGCTTTCTTTAGGACTCAAGACAAAATGGTTTTCATTTGGGAAAATAACTTTTGAAAACCTTTTCTTGAATTTGCACTATGGCTTTTGGAAAACCTTTTGCCACTTCCAACAATTCCTTTTTGCCATGGCCCAAGTGCAAATGATCTCTCCTAACTCCTCCCTCACCTCTGGATCATGATTTACATCAAATCCAGCAAGTTGGACCTCCCCATGTATTTATTTTCCATTCAAATTCTATTCAAATATTTTCTGCCTTCTATTCTACCACTTGGAGATTTACAAAGGAACTCCTCTTTCTGTTTTGATTTTTGGCCCCAAACTTCTTTCCCCTCCTAGTCCTTTGAACCCTCAACCTGGAACCATGAAGATCCACTGGTCTCCAGTTCAAAATTTTCAAACTACATCAGCTGCAAGTTTGGACCAGATTTGCCAAATTTGGTGAAATTCATTCAAAACTTTCTCCAAAAATTCCAAGTAAATTCATGCAGCCCCTGGGTGCTTTGAGTGATCATCTCACCAAGTTACAGCCCCAGCAAAATTCATCTTTTTACCAAAACCTACTGTCGAACACCTGCAATGCATAGTCACTGTCAAGTTTCAGAGATTCAGAGTTTCAGTTCAGTGGCTACTGTCGTTTTCTTCAGAGCATGACATCGATCTCGCCAGTACCCTCGCGTCGCCTTGCTCCTCGTCCTCGCCCTCCCGTTCCTGCACCGCACGAGTGCCTGGCATCTTGCGGGCGTCGGCGACGAGCAGCAGAAGGTGCGCCGCCCCGTGACCGACGCCGGCGGCGGCTTTGCGGACGCCAGCGGGAGACACGGCGCCGCCGACTCCACCCAACACCGCCCAAACCACCGGAGCCCGCCGCGTGGCCGTCCACTCCCCCGAATGCGCTGCCGCTCTCGTCATGAACCCCAGGGCGCGGAGCGCGCTCTCTGCCGCCGTTGAGCTCGTGCGGTCACCTCACCGTGGACAGACGCCGTTACGCCAAGACTAACCACGTTCAGCTGCAAATCAAGTCCAGCAACATCCACTGATGCTTCTCGACCGCTCAAACCTCCTGCCAACCCACTGCTCCGCCGTAATCGCTCGCCGGAGGTTCTCCGTTCACGGCCACCCCGTCGAGCTGCCTATAAATAGCGGCCCCGAGCTTCAACTCGAGCACCCACCAGCCCTACACTTCCCCTAGAGCACGCCTAGCCACTGGAAGAGCCGCGAGAGGGTCTCCTTCCTCGACTCCGGCCACCGTGATCCGCCACGGGATCCAGCCCGATTCGCCCCCGTGTGTGCTCCGCAACCCCCATTCTCTTGCCAGTAGCTTCTCCTTGCATCACCCGTTCTGACCCGCGCCTCAATTCGTACTTTGCAGCCCTCCACCGGAGTTCCCCAACCTCACCCGAACCGCCGTCCGCCGGAGATAGTGTCGCCGTCGACGTGGTGCTCCCCGTTGGACGAGTCCACCACCCACCGACGCGGAAGAAGACACTGAAGCTCTTGGTACCCTCCGTTTCTCCTAACTCGTCGTGGTTCGACGCCGGCGTCCACCGCCGTCTTCGGGCGCCGGCGAGTTTTCAAACCTGACATGCGGGCCCCGCGTGTCAGCCTCTGTTTTATTTCCCCGAATCGTTTTCTGTTGGCGCCTTCGGGCAAATTACGTCTTCTCTCTTGCGCTTGCGCATTTCCAAACGAACCGTTTTCTGTTTTCTCAGTTAAAACCCTGGAACTTTTCTGTTTCATTACAGAAAGGTCCCTGGACAGAAACCTTTATAACTTTTTAATGAAAAGGTATTTTTGAGTGATTTTTTTTCTGTCCATCTCCAAATTTTGCCTAGTTTTTTATGGGATTTATTTGAAAAATATTTGGCAAAGTTTCTGTGCATGTGTTGGTTTTCACGTTAGTACCCCGTTTCGTGATTGCCGTAGGTTCCGGGAGAGGGGACGGAGCCGCGAACTTCGCCGAGCTAGACTCCGACTTCTCCGAACCAGGCAAACATGTTTGAACATTTGATATGGCAGATGTTTTGCATGTTCATGTGAAAGTTTGTGCGTGGCATGTGAGTGTCGATAAGTGCCTCGTTGCTTGTAAGGCAACGACCCGGTTGTTCCGAAGTTGCGATGACCTCTGATGAGAGGTGGCCTAATCATGTGGTGACATGAAGGGCAGCAAGGTGGTACTGTTGTAGCATGCCAGCCTTGCGTCATCCGACTTTCTTCGACGTTAACGTGGTTGGAGCCACGTTATCGATCTTTTCCCGTATGTTCCAAAGTTGCGATGACCTCTGATGAGAGGTGGCCTAATCATGTGGTGACATGAAGGGCAGCAAGGTGGTACTGTTGTAGCATGCCAGCCTTGTGTCATCCGACCTTTCCGATGTCAACATGGTTGGAGCCGTGTTATCGTCCCTTCCCCTTTCCGTGCTACCACATGTCTCGTTGCCAGGATACGGTTTAGTAAGTTGGTAACCTCCTTCCGTGTACACACCAAACAGAGAGGCCGGGATGATGGTACCTTGGCCCAGGATTAAAGCCAGTCATTCGGTCAGGGGGCATGGGTGTTTTCGGTTGGGACCGAGAGGGGGGGCACCCCCTTATAGCGCGCGTATAAAAATTTGATCCCATGCTACGCGAGGTTGTAGCCTCCCCGACTCAGGGTTTTTCCTGAATGTTGCCGAGGGTGATCCCTGGCTTCGGATGGTTAAATTGGGTGTGTACTGGTTAGACGTGTTCCTCCCAGAACACCGTAGACGGAACTAGTCCCCGTGACTACTGAAATCCGTTGGCTGTGGTTAAGTACAAACTCTGCAGAGTCAATTCTTTCCAAATCATCGTATCCATAGTCAGAAATGTAGATTTTTATCCAAATCTATCCGTGTGAAAAACTTGCCCCGGTGAACAAGCTCAAGTGGTAAAGTCTCAGATTTATTGTTATTCCTGTGGATGGACCAACATTATATTTGTCTCGTGCTTGTGATAAGTTATATTCCTGAATTATTGTATTGTTGTGTTACAATATAAGCCCTTTATGCGATGTCGCTCAGACGTCCGACTGCGGCATGTACTGTCTTTATTTTCTGTTATAAGCCCTTTATGTGGTGTCGCCCCGACGCCCGACTGCGGCATTATTATTCCGCATTTTCCTCTCGAGGAGTCTTTCAGACACTCGTTTGGCACCTATATTATTATTCCGCATTTTCCTCTCGAGGAGTCCTTCAGACACTCGTTTGGCACCTGTATTATTATTCCGCATTTTTCCTCTCGAGGCGTCTTTCAGACACTCGTTTGGCACCAGTATTACTATTCCGCAGTTTCCGCTCGAGGCGTCATTCAGACCCTCGCTTGGCACCCAGTATTTATTATCTCTATGCCTGATCGCACTGGTTAACTTATTCATGTGCTTCATGGTTGCATTTGTTATACCTTATGCCCGAACTGTCTTGCGAGTACTTTCATAGTACTCACCTGGCTTGTTGATTTGGCCAGATGTTGACGAAGGCGATCTCTTGGATGAAGAGTTTGATAGCGCGTCCGACGCCTAGAGGAGTCCCAGTCAGTCCTGCGCGATCCCGGATATTGGTCACTTGTATCGTTTGCGCTTCCGCCACCCGCAATAAGTCTTCTCGAGCCTCACTCCGACGCTCGAAGAGCTGTAGTCTTCTGGAGTCATATCACTCGCCCCGCGGTGATATCTCCACCATCGTTATTATCGTGAGTTAGTAGTTTGCCACCCTATCCGCCGTATTGTTTTATCGGCGTGCCTGTAATAAATTGTTGGGCAATCTCTGCTCAACTTTGTATTATATTTAGTACTCCTGGTGTTTTTCTTCTGTGACCAATGTATTGTCTATCAGTGAGAAGGAATTCTTCCTCGCAGGTCCGTAACAGGGATTGGTTTCTCAATAATTATTTTATTGAAAAACCGGTCGTGACAAGCTTGGTATCAGAGCCAGGCTGACTGTAGGAAGCCACTAGGTGCGATCGCTAATCGGTTATTAGCGTCTTTAGTGCTTCTTCAGCATTTTGCAATTGTAGCTATTTTCTGTTGGTCATCATAAAATTTATGACATGACTACTCAGAATTTTTGCCTACTTTTGTAGATGGCTGGCAGCGGCTGTGAGAATCGGGTGTTCACCAACGTGCCCGAGGGGTTTGTCAAGCTCCTCGTCTCCATCACCAAGCTCGCGATCGGGCCAGCAGCTCGCTCGGAGTTCACACTCTATCAGCACAAGCTCAGTGACGACGTGTCTATGCACCAAGCCGTGGTGCAGTTCAGGGGAGGACGATCTGCTGCTCGCCACTTTCGTTTTACGGGAAGAGCCATGCCTACGGAGAGGCATGCCATGCAGATGGCTGCCCGCGAGGCGATAGCTCGCCTTCGGGACATCCTTCCTACGATGAAGACTCGTCGCTACCGCTACCTCCCATGCCATGTGCCATACACCAGCCACTATGCGTTTGCCTGCCATCGGGGAGAAAGAGACGAAGCCATCGAGATGGTTGTGGAGTATCTCAAGGCTCTGGAGGAGTCTTTCGACAACCTCGTAGATGATCTTGTGGCTGCCCGCATGGACTTAGTCCGGGGCGGTCCTGCCAGCCGGAAGGAGCTTCTCCACACGGCGCCGCCTCTGACATTCGTCTCGTCTTCAGCCTCGTATGCACCGGCCGTTTTGGCCACTGCTCGCCGTCTGCCTACCACTGAGGAGTTCGACCGAGTCATCGCTCCTACTCCAGTCAGAGCCGCACCGCCTGCCGCACACACTCTACCACCAGTCGCCCCCGCACCATCACCGCAACGCAGCATCGCGCGCCAGGAGCCAGCTAGAGAGGAGGAGGTTGATTCTCCTGGACCGCTGAGCCTTGCCATCGGCAAGGGGAAGGAGATCCTCACCATCTCCGATTGAGAGCACCGAGTAGCCGCGTGTTATGTCTGCTTGCATGGTGTGCTGTTTTATCTGTACGCTAGTTTGTATGGGTGTGTTTGCTGCCTTTCGGAGTAGTACGCTAGTTTTAAATAACATGTCAGGATTGTGTACGCGCATCCTGAGTGCTGTATCTTGTGTTTGCTTTCGCATGTAAGATTTTATGTTAAGCACTTCTTCTCCGTGAAAATCATTTGTGTTGCCTTTGCAAGGGTTTTCCTCGTGCTACACAGTTTTTTCTCATGGGTTTTGCAAATGATACCCCCAGACTGGAAAAATGTCTCGCCCGTGGACTCGCTCCATGCCCAATCAGCCAGAAGAGGTTTACGGGACACAGACCAGCAACAATTTCACTCAGGGTCAATCCAGCCAACAAGACAGCGAAGCAGCACTGTCTCAAGTATGCCGTCACTTCGAGCAAAGCCAGCAACAACACCAAGAGATGATGAACCATGTCATCAACATGGGAAACCACCGTGAACACTATCAACCACATTCCAAGTTATCCGAGTTGCAGAAGACTCGCCCCTCAACTTTTGCTCACACCGATAGGCCGCTGGAAGCCGATGATTGGCTTCGTGAGATTGAAAGGAAACTGATTATTGCTCAATGCTCAGATCATGAGAAAGTGCTTTATGCACCACACTACCTTACTGGAGCAGCCGCAGCATGGTGGGAGAACTTCCTACACATGCAACCCAGGGAACACCACATCACCTGGGAGGAATTCAAGGAAGGCTTCCGTGGGGCACACATCCCCAGGAGCATCCTAAAGATCAAGAAAAGAGAGTTTGATGACCTGAAGCAAAGAGGCATGTCCGTCACAGAATACAACGGCCAGTTTACCCAACTGTCTCGTTATGCCTACGACGAGCACATGACAGAAAACAAGAAGATGGAAAAATTCCTGGACGGCCTGGCACCAGCACTAAGATGCCAGCTGATTGTACACACCTTTCCGGATTTTAAGACGCTAGTGGACAAGGCCATCACCTTGGAAAATGAGCGCCGTAGTCTGGAAGATATCCGCAAGCGGAAGAGGGACAAGACGACTCTTGCCCGCAGCAATCGAGGCAAGGCTGAGGCCCCAAGGACAGACACAAGGAGATCCACGACTACTGAGCCAAGACCCGTCGGACATTTTCATGCCAGAGACAAGGAGTTCACATATCGTCTGGGAGTCACCTGCTATGCTTGCGGTCAGCAAGGGCACTATGCTAAACAGTGCCCGAAGCCAAGAGACTCGGCACCCAAGCCGAACAATGGTGGAAACAATCCCGCCCCCAAGCGCAACAACTTCAATCCCAACAACAACCACAGGAAGGGTCACCTGAACCATGTGACCAGGGAAGAAGCGCAGAATGCCCCAGACATCGTGCTCGGTACGTTCCCTGTCAACACAGTACCTGCCACGGTTTTGTTTGATTCTGGTGCTTCCCATTCGTTCATTTCGAAGAGTTTTGTTTCGCAACATGGTTTTCCGATACTCCCCTTGGAGAAGTCTATGATCATCAAGTCCCCCGGAAACAAGCAAATTGCTCAGGGTTACTGCCAAGGAGTGGTCATTGAGTTCGAAGGACTACCATTCCACGCGAATCTCATCGTGTTGGAGAGTAAAGGACTGGATGTCATTTTAGGAATGGACTGGTTAACCACCAACAAAGGATTCATCGACTGCTTCAATCGGACAGTGATTCTCACCCACCATCACGGCAAGACAATAAGAGTCTCCGCTCAAGAAAGGCCGCGGCCACAGAAACCAAAACTGAACAAGATGGGCATCGCAGAATTAAGAAAAGTGCCAGTGGTATGCGAGTTCCCTGATGTGTTCCCGGAAGAACTACCAGGTATGCCACCAGATCGAGAGATCGAATTCAGCATTGAATTAGCACCTGGCACCGCTCCCATTTATAAGAAGCCGTATAGAATGGCACCCTCAGAATTGGTGGAGTTGAAGAAGCAGATAAAGGAATTACTGGACAAGGGGTTTATACGAGCCAGCTCCTCACCATGGGGTTCGCCCGTATTGTTCGCCAAGAAGAAGGATGGGACACTGAGACTGTGCATAGACTATCGAGCCCTCAATATGGTCACCATCAAAAACAAATACCCGATGCCACGGATAAATGATTTGTTTGACCAGCTCGCACAAGCTAAAGTATTTTCGAAGATTGATTTGAGATCAGGATACCATCAACTGAAGGTACGAACAGAGGATATCCCTAAGACAGCATTCACTTCCAGATATGGGTTATACGAGTTCACAGTGATGCCTTTTGGTCTAACAAACGCCCCCGCATTTTTCGTCCACCTCATGAACAAAGTGTTCATGAAATTCATGGACAAATTTGTGGTGGTATTCATTGACGACATTCTGGTTTACTCAAGGACACCAGAAGAACATGCTGAGCACCTCAGAATTGTTTTGAGAGAATTGAGGAAACATCAGTTGTACGCCAAATTTAGCAAATGCGAATTTTGGCTAAGACAAGTTGGTTTCTTAGGCCATATACTGAACCAAGAAGGCGTAGCCGTAGACCCAGAAAAGGTCAAAGCCATACTGGACTGGAAACCACCAGCCAACGTCACGGATGTGCGGAGTTTCCTAGGAATGGCCGGATATTACAGGAGATTTATTGAAGGATTCTCCACTGTGGCAAAACCTATGACCCAACTGCTCAAGAAGGACAGGAGATTCGTATGGACGGAAGCATGTGAGCAGAGCTTCCAAGAACTCAAGAAGAAACTGACAACCGCACCAGTTTTAACTGTGCCAGACATACACAAGAGTTTTGAAGTATATTGTGACGCGTCCCAAAAAGGTCTCGGATGTGTACTAATGCAGGATGGCAAAGTTGTCGCATATGCCTCCAGGCAACTGCGAAAGCATGAGGAAAATTACCCAACACATGACTTGGAGCTAGCAGCGGTCATACATGCACTCAAAGAGTGGAGACACTTTCTGTTGGGAAATCGTTGTGAAATATATACGGACCATAAGAGCCTCAAATATATCTTCACACAGCCAGAGCTGAATTTACGCCAACGACGCTGGTTGGAACTGGTCAAAGACTACGACGTCAGCATCCACTACCACCCTGGAAAAGCAAATGTAGTAGCCGATGCCCTTAGCCGAAACCCCAGCTCGGACAGTGACGGTCAGCAAAACTTGAGGCCTGAGTTTCAGCGAGAGTTCACTCGGCTCAACATGATGTTAGTCTCCGAGGGCACCGTATCGAACCTAGAGATACAACCCACCCTAGTGGAACAAATCAAGAAGGCTCAACAGGGACATCCCAGTATCGAAGGCATAAAGAAGAAAATGAATACTAGTAAGACTTCAGAATTCGTCACGGACAGTGAAGGAACATTGTGGTACCGAAACAGACTTTGCGTACCTAACATTGAGGAACTCAAGCAACAGATCTTGACGGAAAGCCACACCGCTCCATATTCGATCCATCCTGGAGGAACCAAAATGTACAAGGACATCCAGGAAAGATTTTGGTGGCACGGTATGAAAAGAGATATAGCCACATTCATTGCGTGTTGCGAATCATGTCAGCGTATCAAGGCCGAGCACCAAAAGCCAGCAGGGCTACTCCAGCCAAACAGAATACCGGAGTGGAAATGGGACGAAATAGGAATGGACTTCATTGTCGGATTACCCCGGTCACAACGCGGAAATGACGCCATATGGGTCATCACAGACCGACTAACCAAGGTTGCTCATTTCATTCCTGTAAAGACTACCTACTCCACACAAAGACTGGCAAAGCTCTACCTATCTCGTATAGTTTGCTTGCATGGAGTCCCGAAGACCATAATATCAGATCGAGGCACCCAATTCGTCTCCAAATTCTGGGAACACCTACAACAAGCTCTGGGCACACGACTGGCTTTCAGTACAGCATACCACCCTCAGACAGATGGACAAACAGAACGTGTAAACCAAATCCTAGAGGATATGCTAAGAGCCTGTGTGCTCACCTATGGGTCCAGTTGGGAAGAGAGTTTGCCCTATGCCGAATTTGCGTACAACAACAGTTACCAAGCCAGCTTGCAAATGGCACCCTTTGAAGCATTGTACGGACGGAGGTGTCGTACCCCATTGAATTGGTCAGAAACAGGTGACAGCCGTATCTTCGGCCCAGATATGCTTAAGGAGGCCGAGGAAAAAGTTAAACAAATCAGGGACAGGCTCAAGACAGCACAGAGCCGACAAAAGAGCTACTATGATCAGAAGCATCGTGAGGTCAGCTTTGAACCTGGTGATTCCGTATACCTCCGAGTATCTCCTATGAGGGGTCTGCAACGGTTCAAAATTAAGGGGAAACTAGCCCCAAGATTTATTGGACCATTTTGTGTGAAGGCACGAAGAGGCACAGTAGCCTACCAACTAGACCTGCCCAAGGAGCTGTCAGACGTCCATGACGTATTCCACGTCTCGCAGTTGAGGAAATGTGTGAGTAACCCAGAGAAACATGTACCTCATGAGGACATTGTTATGCAACCAGATCTCACCTACAGAGAAAGGCCAGTAAAGATTTTAGAAGAGTCTGAACGGAGGACCCGTCAGAAAACGACAAAATTTTTCAAGGTTCAGTGGAGCAACCACACTGAGGATGAAGCTACATGGGAAAGGGAGGATTTCCTTCGAGCAGAGTATCCATATCTGTTTGAGGATCAGCAGAAATCTCGAGGACGAGATTTTTCCTAAGGGGGTAGGTGTTGTGGCACCCAAGTTTTTATTTGGATTTTTCAAAAAAAAAAATTTCAAGAGAACTCTCACTCTCAAATATCTTTCTTTATGGCAAAAATTTTATTTGGATTCACCCAAGATCTGCCTTTGACCTTGGAGGTTCTTGCTTTCTTTAGGACTCAAGACAAAATGGTTTTCATTTGGGAAAATAACTTTTGAAAACCTTTTCTTGAATTTGCACTATGGCTTTTGGAAAGCCTTTTGCCACTTCCAACAATTCCTTTTTGCCATGGCCCAAGTGCAAATGATCTCTCCTAACTCCTCCCTCACCTCTGGATCATGATTTACATCAAATCCAGCAAGTTGGACCTCCCCATGTATTTATTTTCCATTCAAATTCTATTCAAATATTTTCTGCCTTCTATTCTACCACTTGGAGATTTACAAAGGAACTCCTCTTTCTGTTTTGATTTTTGGCCCCAAACTTCTTTCCCCTCCTAGTCCTTTGAACCCTCAACCTGGAACCATGAAGATCCACTGGTCTCGAGTTCAAAATTTTCAAACTACATCAGCTGCAAGTTTGGACCAGATTTGCCAAATTTGGTGAAATTCATTCAAAACTTTCTCCAAAAATTCCAAGTAAATTCATGCAGCCCCTGGGTGCTTTGAGTGATCATCTCACCAAGTTACAGCCCCAGCAAAATTCATCTTTTTACCAAAACCTACTGTCGAACACCTGCAATGCATAGTCACTGTCAAGTTTCAGAGATTCAGAGTTTCAGTTCAGTGGCTACTGTCGTTTTCTTCAGAGCATGACATCGATCTCGCCAGTACCCTCGCGTCGCCTTGCTCCTCGTCCTCGCCCTCCCGTTCCTGCACCGCACGAGTGCCTGGCATCTTGCGGGCGTCGGCGACGAGCAGCAGAAGGTGCGCCGCCCCGTGACCGACGCCGGCGGCGGCTTTGCGGACGCCAGCGGGAGACACGGCGCCGCCGACTCCACCCAACACCGCCCAAACCACCGGAGCCCGCCGCGTGGCCGTCCACTCCCCCGAATGCGCTGCCGCTCTCGTCGTGAACCCCAGGGCGCGGAGCGCGCTCTCTGCCGCCGTTGAGCTCGTGCGGTCACCTCACCGTGGACAGACGCCGTTACGCCAAGACTAACCACGTTCAGCTGCAAATCAAGTCCAGCAACATCCACTGATGCTTCTCGACCGCTCAAACCTCCTGCCAACCCACTGCTCCGCCGTAATCGCTCGCCGGAGGTTCTCCGTTCACGGCCACCCCGTCGAGCTGCCTATAAATAGCGGCCCCGAGCTTCAACTCGAGCACCCACCAGCCCTACACTTCCCCTAGAGCACGCCTAGCCACTGGAAGAGCCGCGAGAGGGTCTCCTTCCTCGACTCCGGCCACCGTGATCCGCCACGGGATCCAGCCCGATTCGCCCCCGTGTGTGCTCCGCAACCCCCATTCTCTTGCCAGTAGCTTCTCCTTGCATCACCCGTTCTGACCCGCGCCTCAATTCGTACTTTGCAGCCCTCCACCGGAGTTCCCCAACCTCACCCGAACCACCGTCCGACGGAGATAGTGTCGCCGTCGACGTGGTGCTCCCCGTTGGACGAGTCCACCACCCACCGACGCGGAAGAAGACACTGAAGCTCTTGGTACCCTCCGTTTCTCCTAACTCGTCGTGGTTCGACGCCGGCGTCCACCGCCGTCTTCGGGCGCCGGCGAGTTTTCAAACCTGACATGCGGGCCCCGCGTGTCAGCCTCTGTTTTATTTCCCCGAATCGTTTTCTGTTGGCGCCTTCGGGCAAATTACGTCTTCTCTCTTGCGCTTGCGCATTTCCAAACGAACCGTTTTCTGTTTTCTCAGTTAAAACCCTGGAACTTTTCTGTTTCATTACAGAAAGGTCCCTGGACAGAAACCTTTATAACTTTTTAATGAAAAGGTATTTTTGAGTGATTCTTTTTCTGTCCATCTCCAAATTTTGCCTAGTTTTTTATGGGATTTATTTGAAAAATATTTGGCAAAGTTTCTGTGCATGTGTTGGTTTTCACGTTAGTACCCCGTTTCGTGATTGCCGTAGGTTCCGGGAGAGGGGACGGAGCCGCGAACTTCGCCGAGCTAGACTCCGACTTCTCCGAACCAGGCAAGCATGTTTGAACATTTGATATGGCAGATGTTTTGCATGTTCATGTGAAAGTTTGTGCGTGGCATGTGAGTGTCGATAAGTGCCTCGTTGCTTGTAAGGCAACGACCCGGTTGTTCCGAAGTTGCGATGACCTCTGATGAGAGGTGGCCTAATCATGTGGTGACATGAAGGGCAGCAAGGTGGTACTGTTGTAGCATGCCAGCCTTGCGTCATCCGACTTTCTTCGACGTTAACGTGGTTGGAGCCACGTTATCGATCTTTTCCCGTATGTTCCAAAGTTGCGATGACCTCTGATGAGAGGTGGCCTAATCATGTGGTGACATGAAGGGCAGCAAGGTGGTACTGTTGTAGCATGCCAGCCTTGTGTCATCCGACCTTTCCGACGTCAACATGGTTGGAGCCGTGTTATCGTCCCTTCCCCTTTCCGTGCTACCACATGTCTCGTTGCCAGGATACGGTTTAGTAAGTTGGTAACCTCTTTCCGTGTACACACCAAACAGAGAGGCCGGGATGATGGTACCTTGGCCCAGGATTAAAGCCAGTCATTCGGTCAGGGGGCATGGGTGTTTCCGGTTGGGACCGAGAGGGGGGGCACCCCCTTATAGCGCGCGTATAAAAATTTGATCCCATGCTACGCGAGGTTGTAGCCTCCCCGACTCAGGGTTTTTCCTGAATGTTGCCGAGGATGATCCCTGGCTTCGGATGGTTAAATTGGGTGTGTACTGGTTAGACGTGTTCCTCCCAGAACACCGTAGACGGAACTAGTCCCCGTGACTACTGAAATCCGTTGGCTGTGGTTAAGTACAAACTCTGCAGAGTCAATTCTTTCCAAATCATCGTATCCATAGTCAGAAATGTAGATTTTTATCCAAATCTATCAGTGTGAAAAACTTGCCCCGGTGAACAAGCTCAAGTGGTAAAGTCTCAGATTTATTGTTATTCCTGTGGATGGACCAACATTATATTTGTCTCGTGCTTGTGATAAGTTACATTCCTGAATTATTGTATTGTTGTGTTACAATATAAGCCCTTTATGCGATGTCGCTCAGACGTCCGACTGCGGCATGTACTGTCTTTATTTTCTGTTATAAGCCCTTTATGTGGTGTCGCCCCGACGCCCGACTGCGGCATTATTATTCCGCATTTTCCTCTCGAGGAGTCTTTCAGACACTCGTTTGGCACCTGTATTATTATTCCGCATTTTCCTCTCGAGGAGTCCTTCAGACACTCGTTTGGCACCTGTATTATTATTCCGCATTTTTCCTCTCGAGGCGTCTTTCAGACACTCGTTTGGCACCAGTATTACTATTCCGCAGTTTCCGCTCGAGGCGTCATTCAGACCCTCGCTTGGCACCCAGTATTTATTATCTCTATGCCTGATCGCACTGGCTAACTTATTCATGTGCTTCATGGTTGCATTTGTTATACCTTATGCCCGAACTGTCTTGCGAGTACTTTCATAGTACTCACCTGGCTTGTTGATTTGGCCAGATGTTGATGAAGGCGATCTCTTGGATGAAGAGTTTGATAGCGCGTCCGACGCCTAGAGGAGTCCCAGTCAGTCCTGCGCGATCCCGGATATTGGTCACTTGTATCGTTTGCGCTTCCGCCACCCGCAATAAGTCTTCTCGAGCCTCACTCCGACGCTCGAAGAGCTGTAGTCTTCTGGAGTCATATCACTCGCCCCGCGGTGATATCTCCACCATCGTTATTATCGTGAGTTAGTAGTTTGCCACCCTATCCGCCGTATTGTTTTATCGGCGTGCCTGTAATAAATTGTTGGGCAATCTCTGCTCAACTTTGTATTATATTTAGTACTCCTGGTGTTTTTCTTCTGTGACCAATGTATTGTCTATCAGTGAGAAGGAATTCTTCCTCGCAGGTCCGTAACAGGGATTGGTTTCTCAATAATTATTTTATTGAAAAACCGGTCGTGACAATGGATAACTACCATGGTCATGTCCACCTACCTGAAATTTTTTGGGTCATTTCAAGGGTATCGGGAAACATCATGCTCAGTCTTCTGGCCTATCCGAACATCCTCATTAAACATGGTCTATGTTTGGACATCCTTCAAATGACTCAAAATTTTGCAAGCAGGTAGGCCTGCCCAGGGTAGGAATCCATGTCAGCTTTGAACGATTTTTGAGTTGTGATACGTCCGGCCATTTATCAGTATTTTTTGACCAAGAAAACACCAGAAAATACAAAATTTGTCAAAAACTAAAATAACTTTACATGGTACCTTTAATAGGTCATATAAGCTCATGGAAAAAATTTGGTGTCATTTGACGATGCCAAAAAAACGTGCTCTCAAACGGAGACTTCTGCCCTACCTGAACACACTTCGTTGAACACATGGTGTTTTTCGGATATTCATGAAATGACCTAAACTTTTTCCAGCAGGTGGGCATGCCCAAGGTAGGCATCCATAGTAGGTTTGAAGAAAAAAAATTAAAACCATAACTTAAATAGATATGTAAAACCGTTATTTTAATTTTTCCTGTTTTGGCGAGCAACAATGGACCAGCCCAGTCGGTCGGCCTCCTTTAAAAAGTATTAAATTCATGAACATTTTTTTCAAATCAATGAACTTTTCAATTTCACGTTTTTTTATCAAATTCCTGAACTTTTCAAATTGACGAACTAATTTTAATTTCGTGAACTTTTTCGTCCTTGGAGCCAAGGTAGACATAAAAACCGACAAACCAAAGAACAAACTAAAAAGTATATCAATTTTTTGATTTTTGTGTTGGTGTTTTCTGCCAGATGAAGCAAAGAAAGAGCGAACGATGCAGAAAAATATACGAGCGGACGCAAATATCTAGACCTAGATAGATAAAAAATTCTAACCATAATGGAAGCAATATGTACAATTAGAGGGCTCATATTTTAATGTGATTGGAAACAAGAATATTCTGTCACATTGGACTCATATGTATCTATCTAATGGAAGCAAATTCTCTAACTAAGCAAAGATGAAAACTAATAATTTTATGGATACATTTTTTGTTTAGTCAATGCATATTTTAGTTCCTCACAAAAAAAGAAGAAGCATATTTTAGTTGCACCAGAAGCGAATTCTCGTGTTCAAAAAAGAAGAAGAAAAAGAAGCAAATTGTTGAATTGATTGAAACACGAATTCATTGTGTTGAAAACGTGTGTTGCATCAAAAAATAAATTTGGTATGCATTGGAAGAAAGCTAATTCCCTTTTCGAAATCCGATGGGATAAATAATTTGATCCAACACAAAACAATTTTGGTAAACTCACAACATATTTTAAATTCGAAGCAAATTGATAACTAAAGGAAGAACATTTTCATTACGGTGGAAGCAAATTGAATATGCATCTGATTTTAGTACGTATGGCATACATAATTTCATTGAGCTTAATTTCCTATAAAACTGGAGAGAGAGAGAGAGAACTTTAATTTGATGGACCCCGATAACGCGCGCACGTTTGGTACCACAGGGCGCCGGTCCGAACGACCTGTTCAGAGTGGGACTCCCTCGAGCCGAACAAAATTGTTCAGACAGGATTCCTTAACCCCCGAACTACCACGTGGTGAAACCCCCCTCTTGGTCCACGCGGCTTCTCCCCTCGACCCCCGATCCAAAAACGCCATGCATCTCCCACCTCCACCCCCGATCCCCACCATAGTTCCCCTTCCCCTCCATAACCTTATCCATGGAATTTTCCATGGCAAGATCTGAGGAACTCTACAAAAGCTGCTAATAGAAGTGAAATTAGGTCAATTATTGCATGTCCACACCACCTCCTCACCCCGTCCCCCTCCTCCTATGTCCCCACTCTCTGATCTAGCCATTGTTGCCAACATTACTAGGGAAAAGCCAAGCAGGGCGCGGGTCTAAGGGCTATCAGTAGCGCGGGGCACCGCGCTACTGATAAGGTGCTACAGCTAACGTTTAGCAGTAGCGTGTTTTGATCCGCGCTACAACTATACCTACTTAGCAGCAACGTTGTCCATTCCAATGCTACTGCTAAGTGGCTTAGCGTTTTCCTGTCCAGGGCTAAAGAGCGCTACTACTATATTTTCACATATCTTTTTTTTGCTAAGTATTTGCGATGTTTTTGTACAGTTTTATACAATATTCTAATCATATTATAAACATGCAATATGCTCATCATATCATACACATAATAGTCTCATCATATCATCGAACACAAATCATGTCATCACATCATAATCACGATATAGAGATACAAGTTAACTGACATGTCTCATCATACATAATGTAGTACTTCTTGAGGCCCCGGTTCGGATCCCTCTCTCGCACTAGCGTGAAACTAAACTAACTATTTTTCGCTTCGACTCTGCTATCGAACCATCTCTGGCTGTCGCTTGGAAACTGGTACAACTAGGCCTGACGCTCAGGCTACTCGTCGTATACTCCTGGCATAGCACTTCTTCGCCATCCATGATCTATGTACCTGCATAGTCACATTAGTCGATAATATGCAACATTAATAGTTGAGCAACAGAAAGTGACGGAGTTGGCAAAAATAGAAGCAACATATCATAAGCGTAAATAACAAAGTTCATCATACCCAAAATGACCTAACTAGAGTGATCTTCATTAGTTGAGGAGGACAATTTAATTACATCACAAAATTTCGTCATGCATAGCTCAAAGTTTCGTCATAGAGAAAGTATGGACTAAACGAACACATTGCCATATATCGTCAATCACTCCAACAAGTCGTGTCATCCATCCAAAGCAGGGTGATAGTCCCCGAGTGCAGTGAAAGGCTTCAGGTTGGGACGCTGAGTGGCTACACGTGTTCGGACGTCTTCCCGCGACATTTGCCCTTCTTCATAGAACGGCCATGTTTTCACATCTTTTTATCAAAATCCTGAACTTTTCAAATCGACGAACTGATTTTAATTTCGTGAACTTTTTCATCCTTGGAGCCAGGGTAGACATAAAAATCGACAAACCAAAGACCAAACTAAAAAATATATCAATTTTTCGGTTTTTGTGTTGGTGTTCGAATTTTCTGGAAGATGAAGCAAAGAAAGACGAACCATGCAGAAAAATATACGAGCAGACCCAGATTTCTAGATCTACATAGATAAAAAATTCTAACCATAATGGAAGTAATATGTACAATTAGAGGGCTCATTTTTACTGTGGTTGGAAACAAGAATATTCTGTTACATTGGACTCATGTTTCTATCTCATGGAAGCAAATTCTCTAACTGAGCTACGATGAAAAATAATAATTTTGTGGATACATTTTTTGTTAAGTCAATACATATTTTAGTTCCTCACAAAAAAAGAAGAAGCATATTTTAGTTTCACCAGAAGCAAATTCTCATGTTCAAAAAAGAAGAAAAAAAGAAGCAAATTCTCGAATTGGTTGAAACGCGAATTCATTGTGTTGAAAACACGTGTTGTATCAAAAAATAAATTTGGTATGCAATGGAAGAAAGCAGATTCCCTGTTCGAAATCTGATGGGATAAATAATTTTATCCAACACAAAACAATTTTGGTAAAGTCTGAACATATTTTAAATTCTAAGCAAATTGATTAACTAAAGGAAGCACATTTTCATACGGTGGAAGCAAATTTAATATGCGTCTGATTTTAGTATGTATGGCATACAGGATTTCATTGAACTTAATTTCCTATAAAACGAGAGAGAGAGAGAGAGAGAGAGACCTTTAATTTGATGAACGTCAATAAAGCATGTTCAGTACCACAGGGCGCCGGTCCGAACGACCTATTCGAAGTGGGACTCCCTCGAGCCGAACAAAATTGTTCGGACAAGATTCCTTAACCCCTGAACTACCACGTGGCAAAACCCCCTCTTGGTCCACGCGGCTTCTCCCCTCGACCCCCGATCCAAAACGCCATGCATTTCCCACCTCAACCCCCAATCGTCACCATAGTTCCCCTTCCCCTCCATACCCTTCTCCATGGAATTTTCCATGGCAAGATCTGAGGAACCCTACAGAAGCTGGGCTACTTGAAGTGAAACCAGGTGAATTATTGCATGCCCGACACCACCTCCTCACCCCTCCCCCTCCACCTATTTCCCCACTCTCTGATCTAGCCATTGTTGCCAACACTACTAGGGAAAAGCCTAACAATAGTGTGGGTCTAAGGGCTATCAGTAGTGATACGTCCATTTTGCATCATGTTTACCTACTGTTATTTATAATGTTTTTATGCATAATAATGCTTTTTGGAGTAATTATAATGCCTTTTTCTCTCATAATATGAAAGGTTTACACAAGGAGGGAGAATTCCGGCAGCTGAAAATCTGGACCTGAAACAGCTACGTTAGGCCACCTATTCTGCACAACTCCAAATGAGCTGAAACTTCATGAGGAATTTTTATAGAATAAATAAGAAATACTGGAGCAAATAACTACCAGAGGGGGGCCACCTGGTGAGCACAAGACACCAGGGCGCGCCAGCCCCCCCAGCCGCGCCCTAGTGGGTTTTGCTGAGCCTGGCCCACCTCCGGTGCCCATGTTCTGGTATATAAGTCATTTTCACCTAGAAAAAACCAGAGGAGGACTTTCGGGATGAAGCGCCGCCGTCTTGAGGCGGAAATTGGGAAGGAGCACTTTTGCCCTCCGGTGGAGCGATTCCGCCGGAGGAACTTCCCTCCCGGAGGTGGAAATCATGGTCATCATCATCACCAACAAATCTCCCATCTTGGGGAGGGCAATCTTCATCAGCATCTTCAACAACACCATCTTCTCTCAAACCCTAGCTCATCTCTTGTGTTCAATCTGTTTACCGGAACTATAGATTGGTACTTGTGGGTGACTAGTAGTGTTGATTACATCTTGTAGTTGATTACTATATGGTTTATCTGGTTTAAGATTATATGTTCAGATCCAATATGCTACTTAATACCCCTCTGATCTTGAGCATGTTTATCACTTGTGAGTAGTTACTTTTGTTCTTGAGGTCACGGGAGAAATCTTGTTGCAAGTAATCATGTGCACTTGATATGTGTTCGATATTTTGATAGTATGTATGTTGTGATTCCCTTAGTGGTGTCATGTGAACGTTGACTACATGACACTTCACCATATTTGGGCCTAAGAGAATGCATTGTGGAGTAGTTATTAGATGATGGGCTGCGAGAGTGACAGAAGCTTAAACCCTAGTTTATGCGCTATTCCGTAAGGGACCAATTGGATCCAAAAAGTTTAATGCTATGGTTAGAATTTATTCTTAATACTTTTCTTGTAGTTGCGGATTCTTGCAAGGGGGTTAATCATAAGTAGGAGGCTTGTTCAAGTAAGAGCAGCACCTAAGCACCGGTCAACCCATATATCAAATTATCAAAGTAGAGAACATGAATCGAATCAACATGATAAAAGTGACTAGATGAAATTCCTGTGTACCCTCAAGAACGCTTTACTTATCATAAGAGACCATTTTGGCCTGTCCTTTGCCTCAAAAGGGTTGGGCTACCTTGATGCACTTTTGTTACCATTACCGTTACTTGCTCGTTACAAATTATCTTGCTATCAAACTACTCGCTACTTACAATTTCAGCGCTTGCAGACATTACCTTGCTGAAAACCACTTGTCATTTCCTTCTGCTCCTCGTTGGGTTTGACACTCTTACTTATCGAAAGGACTACGATTGATCCCCTATACTTGTGGGTCATCAAGGTTCTTTTCTAGCGCCGTTGCCGGGGAGTGAAGCGCTTTTGGTAAGTGGAAATTGGTATGGAAAAATTATTAGTACGTGCTGAAATTTATTGTCACTTGTTAATATGGAAAACAATCCTTTAAGGGGTTTGTTCGGGGTATCTTCACATCGACTGGAACCACAATTAGTTACCCCTCAACCTACTGCACCTACTTAAAATATTGTATATGAAATTCCTTCGGGTATGATAGAACAACTGCTAGCTAATCCTTATGCAGGAGATGCAACCGAACATCCAGATATGCACTTGATATATGTGGATGAAATTTTTGGATTGTTTAAGCTTGCAGGTTTACCTGGAGATGAAGTTAAGAAGAAGGTTTTCCCTTTACCTCTGAAGGGAAAAACATTGGCATGGTATAGGCTATGCGATGATATTGGATCTTGGAATCGGAATCGATTGAAATTGGAGTTTCACCAAAAAAAATATCCTATGTATCTAGTTCATCGTCATCGGGATTACATATAAAATTTTGGGCCTCGTGAAGGAGAAAGTATCGCTCTATCTTGGGGGAGGCTTAAGTCAATGTTATATTCATGCCCCAGTCATGAGCTCTCAAGAGAAATAATTATTCAGAAATTTTATGCTCGGCTTTCTCATAATGATCGATCCATGCTTGATACTTCTTGTGCTGGTTCTTTTATGAAGAAGACTATTGAATTCCGGTGGGATCTTTTGGAAAGAGTTAAACGCAACTATGAAGATTGGGAACTCGATGAAGGTAAAGAGTCAGGTATTAAGCTCAAGTTTGATTGTGTTAAATCTTTTTATTAATACCGATGCTTTTCAAAAGTTTAGCACTAAGTATGGACTTGACTCTGAGATAGTAGCCTCCTTTTGTGAATCATTTGCTACTCATGTTGATCTCCCTAAGGAGAAGTGGCTTAAATATCACCCACCTATTAAAGAAGAAATTAAAGAACCGGTACTAGCTAAGGAGGAAACTATTATTTGTAATGTTGATCCAGTTGTTCCTACTGCTTATATTGAGAAACCATCGTTCCCTGTTAGGATGAAGGAACATGCTAAAGTTTCAACTGTGGTCAAAAAATATTAGAAAACCTAAACCCGGTGAGAAAATCAAAGTGGAACCTAATGTTGCTATGGTTAAGGATCTCCTGGAAGAAAATATAGATGGGCATGTTATTTATTTCTGTGATGAAGCTGCTAGAATTGCCAAACCCGATGAGAAAGATAAACGTAGACCTGTTGTTGCATGCCCGTTATCTCAGTTAAAATAGGAGATCACTGTTATCATGGTTTATGTGACATAGGTGCTAGCGTGAGTGCTATTCCTTTTACCTTATACTAAGAAATTATGAATGGCATAGCAATCACAGAGATAGAAGACATAGATGTTACTATTAAACTTGCTAATAGAGATACTATTTCACCAATTGGGATTGATAGAGATGTTGAAGTCTTGTGTGGGAAAATAAAATACCCTACTGATTTTCTTGTTCTTGGTTCCCCACAAGATGACTTTTGTCCCATTATCTTTGGTAGACCTTTCTGGAATAACGTTAATGCTAAAAGAGATTGTGAGAAACAAACTGTCGGTGTTAGCTTTGGTGATGAGTTTCATGAGTTTAATTTTTCCAAGTTTAGTAGAAAAACTCATAAAAAAAAGTTGCCTAATAATGATGAAATAATTGGTCTTGCCTCTATTGATGTACCCCCTACTGATCCTCTAGAACAATATCTGCTAGATCATGAAAATGATTCACATATGCATGAAACAAATGAAATAGATAAGATTTTCTTTGAACAATGTCCTTTGCTTAAACACAATTTGCCGATTGAAACTCTAGGAGGTCCTCCTCCATCTAAAGGTGATCTTGTGTTTGAATTAAAACAATTGCCAGACACTTTGAAATATGCTTATCTTGATGAGAAAAAGATATGTCCTGTTATTATCAGTGCTAACCTTTTAGAACATGAAGAAGAAAGATTATTGAAAGTTCTAAGGAAGCACCGAGCTGCCATCGGATATACTCTTGATGATTTAAAGGGCATTAGTCCCACTCTCTATCAGCACAAAATTAATATGGAACCTGATGCTAAACACGTTGTTGATCACCAATGTCGGTTAAATCTAAAGATGAAAGAAGTGGTAAGCACGGAAATAGTAAAACTTCTGGAAGTAGGTATAATCTATCCTATAGCTGATAGTAGATGGATAAGTCCTGTTCATTGTGTCCCTAAGAAAGGAGGTATTACCAGTGTTCCTAATGATAAGAATGAACTCGAACCTGATGCTAAACCCGTTGTTGCTCACCAACATCGGTTAAATCGAAGATGAAAGAAGTGGTAAGAACGGAAATATTAAAACTTCTGGAAGCAGGTATAATCTATCCTATAGCTGATAGTAGATGGATATATTATACCAGCTTCCAGAAGTTTTAATATTTCCGTTCTTACCACTTCTTTCATCTTCGGATTTAACCGATGTTGGTGATCAACGACGGGTTTAGCATCAGGTTCCATATTAATTTTGTGCTGGCAGAGAGTGGGACTAATGCCCTTTAAATCATGAAGAGTATATCCAATAGCAGCTCGATGATTCCCTAGAACTTTCAATAATCTTTCTTCTTCATGTTCTGAAAGGTTAGCACTAATAATAACAGGATATATCTTCTTCTCATCAAGATAAGCCTATTTCAAAGTGTCTGGCAATTGTTTTAATTCAAACACAGGATCACCTTTAGGTGGAGGAGGACCTCCTAGAGTTTCAATAGGCAAATTTTGTTTCAACAAAGGACGTTGTTCAAAGAAAATCTCATCTATTTCATTTCTTTCGTGCATATGTGAATCATTTTCATGATCTAGCAGATATTGTTCTAGAGGATCAGTAGGGTGTACAGAAATAGAAGCAAGACCAATTATTTCATCATTATTTGGCAAAACTTTTTATGAAGTTTTCTACTAAACTTGGAAAAATTAAACTCATGAGACTCATCACCAAATCTAACACTGACAATTTGTTTCTCACAATCTATTTTAGCATTAACGGTGTTCAAGAAAGGTCTACCGTAGATACTGGGACAAAAGTCATCTTGTGGGGAACCAAGAACAAGAAAATTAGTAGGGTGTTTTATTTTCCCACACAAGACTTCAACATCTCTAACAATCCCAATTGGTGAAATAGTATCTCTATTAGCAAGTTTAATAGTAACATCTATGTCTTCTATCTCTGCGGGTGCTATGTCATTCATAATTTCTTGGTATAATGTAAAAGGAATAGAACTCACAGTAGCACCTATGTCACATAAACCATGATAACATTGATCTTCTATTTTAACTGAGACAATGGGCATGCCAACAACCGGTCTATGTTTATCTTTTTCATCAGGTTTGGCAATTCTAGAAGCTTCATCACAGAAATAAATAACATGCCCATCTATATTTTCTTCGAGGAGATCCTTAACCATAGCAACACTAGGTTCTAATTTGATTTTTTTCATCAGGTTTAGGTGTTCTAATATAACTTTTGTTGACCATAGTTGAAACTTTAGCACGTTCCTTCATCGTAATAGGGAAAGGTGGTTTCTCAATATAAGCAGTAGGAACAACTGGATCAACATTATAAATGATAGTTTCCTCTTTAGCTAGTACCGGTTCTTTATTTTCTTCTTTAATAGGTGGGTGATAGTTAAACCACTTCTCCTTAGGGAGATCAACATGAGTAGCAAAAGATTCACAAAAGGAGGCTACTATCTCAGAGTCAAGTCCATATTTAGTGCTAAACTTTTGAAAAGCATCGGTATTCATAAAAGATTTAACACAATCAAACTTGAGCTTAATACCTGACTCTTTACCTTCATCGAGTTCCCAATCTTTAGAGTTGCGTTTAATTCTTTCCAAAAGATCCCACCGGAATTCAATAGTCTTCTTCATAAAAGATCCAGCACAAGAAGTATCAAGCATGGATCGATCATTATGAGAAAGCCGAGCATACAAATTATGCATAATTATTTCTCTTAAGAGCTCATGATTGGGGCATGAATATAACATTGACTTAAGCCTCCCCAAGCTAGAGCGATACTTTCTCCTTCACGAGAACAAAAATTATATATGTAATTCCGATCACGATGAACTAGATTCATAGGATATTTTTTTGGTGAAACTTCAATTTCAATCGATTCCAATTCCAAGATCCAATATCATCGCATAGCCTATACCATGCCAATGTTTTTTCCTTCAAAGATAAAGGGAAAACCTTCTTCTCAACTTCATCTCCGGGTAAACCTGCAAGCTTAAACAATCCAGAAATGTCTTCCACATATATCAAGTGCATATTTCAGGATGTTCGGTTCCATCTCCTGCATAAGGATTAGCTAGCTGTTGTTCTATCATACCCGAAGGAATTTCATATTCAATATTTTCAGTAGGTGTAGTAGGTTGAGGAGTAACTAATTGTGGTTCCGGTCGAGGTGAAGATATCCCGAACAAACCCCTCAAAGGATTGTTTTCCATAGTAACAAGTGACAATAACTTTCAGCAAGTATTAATAATTTTTCCTTACCAATTTCCACTTACCAAAAGCGCTTCACTCTCTCGCAACGGCGCCATAAAAGAGCCTTGATGACCCACAAGTATAGGGGATCAATCGTAGTCCTTTCGATAAGTAAGTGTAACATCCCAATTTTCAATTTGGATGTTATTCATTAGGTCATCATCTGCATTCATAATTTATGCATCTTTGAATTCGTTTTATTTGGAGTTTTGGTCCCTAGAAACCCTTAGCAACTCAAGGACCAATTGAGTGAGTTGGAGGTTTTCACAAAAATCCATTTTTGAATTTTCAAATTTGGCAAATTGGATTTAAGCGATTTTATTCGAAATTATTTTTCCAATTATTTCAAAATAAACAAAATAATGAGAGAAAATAATATGCCTTCTTCAAAACAGCGGCGAAATATTGGAAATTTAATTTTGAATAAAAATATGTTTTAGTTGTGTGTTATTTGAATTTCTATTCGGTTCCATTTTATTAAATTAGGGAATAATGTGCATTTTTAAAAAATTGCATTTAGCCTAGAAAAATGTTCACGTTGTCTACATATTAGGAGGGCATGGAGAAAATTATTTCTGGAATTTTTCAGAAATTTACTTTATTTTGTTTGGATTTTCTTTGCGGCGCGATTAAAATAAATTCTCCGGACCGAACTGGGCCGAAGGCCCAGCCGGCCCGTCGCGCCATCGCCTTCCCTGCCGTGCGGGAGCCGGAATCGCCGGATTCCGAGCCGCCGTGGCGCGCCCGGACCCCCTCCCCAAGTCGGACGCCGTCCCCCCTCCTTATAAGCTGCCACCCCGCCACTCTTTCCCCCTCATCAGCCGCCGCTGCTCCACGCAGCAGCAGCCCGCCGCCGCCTGCCGCGCCGCCTCCCGCCTCCCGCTGCACCGCCACCCGACGCGCCGCTCGTCGCCGCCGTTCGCTGGAGCCGCACCGCCGCCGGAGCCCGATCCGCCGCCGCCGGTTTTTCTCACCGAACCGGTATAAATCACCGAAACCCGACCTGTTTTTTAGTTTTAGGTTTTTCTTTTTAGATCGCTTTATTTTATTAGTTTACTTTAATTAGCGAACGTTCGTTCGTTTAGATCTATTAGTGAACGTTTTCGTTCAGTAGTCTCTGTTAGCGAACGACCGTTCGTTAGATTTTTCTTTTTCGGTTTATTTCGGCCAGGGACCCATTCATAATTATTTTCTTGGTTGTTTAATCCCTGATCTTCAAACCCTCACAACTTTTTGCTCGTTTATCCAAATTCAACGAAACCAATGCCAAATTCTTCATTACGATCCCCTCTGTCTAGATAATCAACTTGAACATATTTTTTAAAATTTACAATTTGGTTTCAAACAGATTCGAATTTGAACTTCTTTTAATCATAATTTGAGTTTCGTAGTTCCGATTTGATCGATTGTTTTTGCAAATCGAAGCTCTTCGCTTGAAGTTTCTGTTTAGACCTTTTATTTGGTTTTACCTTTGCATATTATGCTTGAGTTCTTATGTATGATATTGTTTGTTTACGATAGAGTTTTCGGAGTGCGCAGCTTGCTACTACGAATCACTAGGGTGTTGCGATCGTCAGCAAGGCAAGTTACACTTTGATCATATCCCTTTATTACCCAGTTTTTATGCATTAGTTTCAACCTTCAAACATTGCATGAGTAGGATTGGTAACATGTGGTATTCCTGTAGTCTATGAGGTAGGAACCTATTACCTTTGATCACCCCAGGAATGTACGCTTTGTTACTTATTGGTTAGCCATGCTCGTAGACGTGGATTGGTATGAGAGAATCATGCAAGTTGTGAGAGATAATAACTAAGGGAAACATAAGGTGGCTACTCTAATACACATCTTGGTGGATTGGTTGTGGGCACCTGGATCCAGTGTTGTCGTAGGATATCCCGGAGTACCCGTGTGATCATCATATGGAATGCCACCCAGGCTCAAAGGGATCATAAGATTATTCATGCTAGAAACTTATGTGTGCAGCCACAAGCCATTATGGGCTCTGGCATAGTTGAGTATGGTGTGTGACCTCTTTCAGTGGTAGGCTAGCAGATGTAGGGGAAAGTAGGTGGTGTTGTCTACCCAGAGTAAAGAGTTAATGCTTCGGAAAGACCGTGTCTGGGTCATCCGTTTCTCAAACATCATGTAGTTTGAGAAATTCAACGGAGGAGATTGAGTCTTATGGGGAAAAGTGCGCAAACCTCCGCAGAGTGTACAAACTAATCATGATTAGTCGTGTCCCCGGTTATGGACATCTTGAGTATCTGGTACTTGAAATATTGTTTGATCTCATTACTTACTTAATAAAATTGTTGGGTTATTGATATTGTTTTGGGATTGAGTTGGAGGAACCTTCTCATTAATGACATAAAATTAGTAGATAAATAAAATCTATTCCTTTTGTTGTAGGAAAAAATTGGCTTTATGCGAATGATAAACTTAGAGCCTCCACCAGCCATATACTGCATGTAGTGATAGCTGGTATTTGTTCATTTCTCTATAGTGTTATCTTGCCAGCATATTCCATGTGCTGACTGTTGGGGAACGTAGTAATTTCAAAAAAATTCCTACGCACATGCAAGATCATGGTGATGCATAGCAATGAGAGGGAAGAGTGTTGTCCACGTACCCTCGTAGACCGAAAGCGGAAGCGTTATCACAACGCGGTTGATGTAGTCGTACGTCTTCACGATCCGACCGATCAAGTACCGAACGCACGGCACCTCCGAGTTCAGCACACGTGCAGCTCGATGACGTCCCTCGAACTCCGATCCAGCTGAGTGTTGAGGGAGAGTTTCGTCAGCATGACGGTGTGGTGACGATGATGATGTTCTACCGATGTAGGGCTTCGCCTAAGCTCCGCAACGATATTATCGAGGTGTAATATGGTGGAGGGGGGCACCGCACACGGCTAAAATATCGTATATCAATTGTGTGTCTAGAGGTGCCCCCCTGCCCCCGTATATAAAGGAGCAAGGGGGGAGGCCGGCTGCCCTTGGGGCGCGCCAAGGAGAGGGGGGGAGTCCTCCTCCTAGTAGGAGTAGGACTCCCCTTTCCTAGTCCAACTAGGAAGAGAGAGGGGGAAGGAAAGAGAGGGAGAGGGAGAGGGAAAGAGGGGCCGCGCCCCCCTCCCCTAGTCCAATTCGGACTCCTCATGGGAGGGGGCGCGCCACCTCCTGGCTGCTGCCCTCTCTCTCCCCTCAGGCCCACTAAGGCCCAATACTTCCCCGGGGGGTTCCGGTAACCCTACCGGCACTCCGGTTTTATCCGAAACTTCTCCGGAACACTTCCGTTGTCCGAATATGGTCGTCCAATATATCAATCTTTATGTCTCGACCATTTCAAGATTCCTCGTCATGTCCGTGATCACATCCGGGACTCCGAACAACCTTCGGTACATCAAAACATATAAACTCATAATATAACTGTCATCGTAACGTTAAGCGTGCGGACCCTACGGGTTCGAGAACTATGTAGACATGACCGAGACACCTCTCCGGTCAATAACCAAAAGTGGAACCTGGATGCTCATATTGGTTCCTACATATTCTACGAAGATCTTTATCGGTCAGACCGCATAACAACATACGTTGTTCACTTTGTCATCGGTATGTTACTTGCCCGAGATTCGATCGTCGGTATCTCGATACCTAGTTCAATCTCGTTACCGGCAAGTCTCTTTACTCGTTTCGTAATACATCATCCCGCAACTAACTCATTAGTCACAATGTTTGCAAGGCTTATAGTGATGTGCATTACCGAGTGGGCCCAGAGATACCTCTCCGACAATCGGAGTGACAAATCCTAATCTCGAAATACGCCAACCCAACAAGTACCTTTGGAGACACCTGTAGAGCACCTTTATAATCACCCAGTTACGTTGTGACGTTTGGTAGCACACAAAGTGTTCCTCCGGTAAACGGGAGTTGCATAATCTCATAGTCATAGGAACATGTATAAGTCATGAAGAAAGCAATAGCAACATACTAAACGATCGAGTGCTAAGCTAACGGGATGGGTCAAGTCAATCACGTCATTCTCCTAATGAGGTGATCCCGTTAATCAAATGACAACTCATGTCTATGGCTAGGAAACATAACCATCTTTGATTATCGAGCTAGTCAAGTAGAGGCATACTAGTGACACTCTGTTTGTCTATGTATTCACACATGTATTATGTTTCCGGTTAATACAATTCTAGCATGAATAATAAACATTTATCATGACATAAGGAAATAAATAATACTTTATTATTGCCTCTAGGGCATATTTCCTTCAGTCTCCCACTTGCACTAGAGTCAATAATCTAGTTCACATCGCCATGTGATTTAACACCAATAGTTCACATCACCATGTGATTAACACCCATAGTTCACATCGTCATGTGACCAACACCCAAAGGGTTTACTAGAGTCAATAATCTAGTTCACATCGCTATGTTATTAACACCCAAAGAGTACTAAGGTGTGATTATGTTTTGCTTGTGAGATAATTTTAGTCAACGGGTCTGTCACATTCAGATCCGTAAGTATTTTGCAAATTTCTATGTCTACAATGCTCTGCATGGAGCTACTCTAGCTAATTGCTCCCACTTTCAATATGTATCTAGACCGAGACTTAGAGTCATCTAGATTAGTGTCAAAACTTGCATCGACGTAACCCTTTACGACGAACCTTTTGTCACTTCCATAATCGAGAAACATATCCTTATTCCACTAAGGATAATTTTGACCGCTGTTCAGTGATCTACTCCTAGATCACTATTGTATTCCCTTGCCAAAATCATTGTAGGGTATACAATAGATCTGGTACACAGCATGGCATACTTTATAGAACCTATGGCCAAGGCATAGGAATGACTTTCATTCTCTTTCTATCTTCTGCCGTGGTCGGGCTTTGAGTCTTACTCAATTTCACACCTTGTAACACAGGCAAGAACTCTTTCTTTGACTATTCTATTTTGAACTACTTCAAAATCTTGTTAAGGATGTACTCATTGAAAAAACATATCAAGCGTCTTGATCTATCTTTATAGATCTTGATGCTCAATATGTAAGCAGCTTTACCGAGGTCTTTCTTTGAAAAACTCCTTTCAAACACTCCTTTATGCTTTGCAGAATAATTCTACATTATTTCCTATCAACAATATGTCATTCACATATACTTATCAGAAATGTTGTAGTGCTCCCACTCACTTTCTTGTAAATACAGGCTTCACCGCAAGTCTGTATAAAACTATATCCTTTGATCAACTTATCATATTCCAACTCAGAGATGCTTGCACCAGTCCATAGATGGATCGCTGGAGCTTGCATATTTTGTTAGCACTTTTAGGATTGACAAAATCTCCTGGTTGCATCATATACAACTCTTCTTTAATAAATCCATTAAGGAATGCAGTTTTGTTTATCCATTTGCCATATTTCATAAAATGCGGCAATTGCTAACATGATTCAGACAGACTTAAGCATAGATACGAGTGAGAAACTCTCATCGTAGTCAACACCTTGAACTTGTCGAAAACCTTTTTGCGACATTCTAGACAGTAACACTACTATCACTGTCTGTCTTCCTCTTGAAGATCCATTTAATCTCAATGGCTCGCCGATCATTGGGCAAGTCAATCAAAGTCCAAACTTTGTTCTCATATATGGATCTTATCTCAGATTTCATGGCCTCAAGCCATTTCGCGGAATCTGGGCTCATCATCGCTTCCTCATAGTTCGTAGGTTCGTCATGGTCAAATAACATGACCTCCAAAACAGGATTACCGTACCACTCTGGTGTGGATCTCACTCTGGTTTACCTATGAGGTTTGGTAGTAACTTGATCTAAAGTTACATGATCATCATCATTAACTTCCTCACTAATTGGTGTAGGAGTGACAGGAACAGATTTCTGTGATGAACTACTTTCCAATAAGGGAGCAGGTACAGTTACCTCATCAAGTTCTACTTTCCTCCCACTCACTTCTTTCGAGAGAAACTCCTTCTCTAGAAAGGATCCATTCTTAGCAACGAATGTCTTGCCTTCGGATCTGTGATAGAAGGTGTACCCAACTGTCTCCTTTGGGTATCCTATGAAGACACATTTCTCCGATTTGGGTTTGAGCTTATCAGGATGAAACCTTTTCACATAAGCATCGCAACCCCAAACTTTAAGAAACGACAACTTTGGTTTCTTGCCAAACCACAGTTCATAAGATGTCGTCTCAACGGATTTAGATGGTACCCTATTTAACGTGAATGCAGTTGTCTCTAATGCATAACCCCAAAACGATAGTGGTAGATCGGTAAGAGACATCATATATCGCACCATATCTAATAAAGTACGGTTATGATGTTCGGACACACCATAACACCGTGGTGTTCCAAGTGGCGTGAGTAGTGAAACTATTTCACATTGTTTTAACTGAAGGCCAAACTCGTAACTTAAATACTCTTCTCCACGATCAGATCGTAGAAACTTTATTTTCTTGTTACGATGATTTTCCGCTTCACTCTGAAAATTATATGAACTTTTCAAATGTTTCAGACTTCTGTTTCATTAAGTAGATATACCCATATCTGCTCAAATCATCTGTGAAGGTCAGAAAATAATGATACCTGCTACGAGCCTCAATATTCATCGGACCACATACATCTGTATGTATGATTTCCAACAAATCTGTTGCTCTCTCCATAGTTCCGGAGAACGGCGTCTTAGTCATCTTGCCCATAAGGCATGGTTCGCAAGTATCAAGTGATTCATAATCAAGTGATTCCAAAAGCCCTTCAGCATGGAGTTTCTTCATGCGCTTTACACCAATATGACCTAAACGGCAGTGCCACAAATAAGTTGCACTATCATTATTAACTTTGCATCTTTTGGCTTCAATATTATGAATATGTGTATCACTACGATCGAGATCCAACAAACCATTTTTGTTGGTGTGTATGACAATAGAAGGTTTTTATTCATGTAAACAGAACAACAATTTTTCTCTAACTTAAATGAATAACCGTATTGCAATAAACATGATCAAATCATATTCATGCTCAACGCAAACACCAAATAACACTTATTTAGTTTCAACACTAATCCTGAAAGTACAGGGAGTGTGCGATGATGATCATATCAATCTTGGAACTACTTCCAACACACATCGTCACCTCGCCTTTTTACTAGTCTTTGTTTATTCTGCAACTCCCGTTTCGAGTTACTACTCTTTAGCAACTGAACCAGTATCAAATACTGAGGGGTTGCCAATATACCTTTGTTCACTTTGCCATCCTTCTTATCCACCAAATACTTGGGGCAGTTCCGCTTCCAGTGACCGGTCCCTTTGCAGTAGAAGCACTTAGTCTCAGGCTTAGGTACAGACTTGGGCTTCTTCACTTGAGTAGCAACTTGCTTGCCGTTATTTTTGAAGTTCCCCTTCTATCCCTTTGCCCTTTTATTGAAACTAGTGGTCTGTTAACCATCAACACTTGATGCTCTTTCTTGATTTCTACCTTTGTTGATTTCAGCATCGCGAAGAGCTCGGGAATTACTTTCGTCATTCCTTACATACTATAGTTCATCACGAAGTTCTACTAACTTGGTGATGGTGACTAGAGAATTCTGTCAATCACTATTTTATCTGGAAGATTAACTCCCACTTGATTCAAGCGATTGTAGTACCCAGACAATCTGAGCACATGCTCACTGCTTGAGCTATTCTCCTCCATCTTTTAGCTATAGAACTTGTTGGAGACTTCATATCTCTCAACTCGGGTATTTGCTTGAAATATTAACTTCAACTCCTGGAACATCTCATATGGTCCATGACGTTCAAAACGTCTTTGAAGTCCCGATTCTAAGCCGTTAAGCATGGCGCACTAAACTATCAAGTAGTCATCATATTGAGCTAGCCAAACGTTCATAACGTCTGCATCTGCTCCTGTAATAGGTCTGTCACCTAGCGGTGCATCAAGGACATAATTTTTCTGTGCAGCAATGAGGATAATCCTCAGATCACGGATCCAATCCGCATCTTTGCTACTAACATCTTTCAACATAATTTTTCTCTAGGAACATATCAAAAATAAACACAGGGAAGCAACAACGCGAGCTATTGATCTACAACATAATTTGCAAAATACTATCAGGACTAAGTTCATGATAAATTTAAGTTCAATTAATCATATTACTTAAGAAATCCCACTTAGATAGACATCCCTCTAATCCTCTAAGTGATCACGTGATCCATATCAACTAAACCATGTCCGATCATCACGTGAGATGGAGTAGTTTCAATGGTGAACATCACTATGTTGATCATATCTACTATATGATTCACGCTCGACCTTTCGGTCTCCGTGTTCCGAGGCCATATCTGCATATGCTAGGCTCGTCAAGTTTAACCTAAGTATTCCGCGTGTGCAACTGTTTTGCACCCGTTGTATTTGAACGTAGAGCCTATCACACACGATCATCACGTGGTGTCTTAGCACGAAGAACTTTCCCAACGGTGCATACTCAGGGAGAACACTTTTATCTTGAAATTTTAGTGAGAGATCATCTTATAATGCTACCGTCAATCAAAGCAAGATAAGATGCATAAAAGATTAACATCACATGCAATCAATATAAGTGATATGATATGGCCATCATCATCTTGTGCTTGTGATCTCCATCTCCGAAGCACCGTCATGATCACCATCGTCACCGGCTCGACACCTTGATCTCCATCGTAGTATCGTTGTCGTCTCGCCAACTTATTGCTTTTACGACTATCGCTACCGCTTAGTGATAAAGTAAAACAATTACATGGTGATTGCATTGCATACAATAAAGCGACAACCATATGGCTCCTGCCAGTTGCCGATAACTCGGTTACAAAACATGATCATTTCATACAATAAAATATAGCATCATGTCTTGACCATATCACATCACAACATGCCCTGCAAAAACAAGTTAGACGTCCTCTACTTTGTTGTTGCAAGTTTTACGTGGCTGCTACGGGCTTAGCAAGAACCGTTCTTACCTACGCAACAAAACCACAACGATAGTTTGTCAAGTTGGTGCTGTTTTAACCTTCGCAAGGACCGGGCGTAGCCACACTCGGTTCAACTAAAGTGAGAGAGACAGACACCCGCCAGTCACCTTTAAGCAACGGGTGTTCGCAACGGTGAAACCAGTCTCGCGTAAGCGTACGCGTAATGTCGGTCCGGGCCGCTTCATCTCACAATACCGCCGAACCAAAGTATGACATGCTGGTAAGCAGTATGACTTATATCGCCCACAACTCACTTGTGTTCTACTCGTGCATAGCATCAACGCATAAAACCAGGCTCGGATGCCACTGTTGGGGAACGTAGTAATTTCAAAAAAATTCCTACGCACACGCAAGATCATGGTGATGCATAGCAACGAGAGGGAAGAGTGTTGTCCACGTACCCTCGTAGACCGAAAGCGGAAGCGTTATCACAACGCGGTTGATCTAGTCGTACGTCTTCACAATCCGACCGATCAAGTACCGAACACACTGCACCTCCAAGTTCAGCACACGTTCAGCTCGATGACGTCCGTCGAACTCCGATCCAGCCGAGTGTTGAGGGAGAGTTTCGTCAGCATGACGGCGTGGTGACGATGATGATGTTCTACCGACGCAGGGCTTCGCCTAAGCTCCGCAACGATATTATCGAGGTGTAATATGGTGGAGGGGGGCACCGCACACGGCTAAAATATCGTATATCAATTGTGTGTCTAGAGGCCCCCTGCCCCCGTATATAAAGGAGCAAGGGGGAGGCCGGCTGCCCTTGGGGCGCGCCAAGGAGAGGGGGGGAGTCCTCCTCCTAGTAGGAGTAGGACTCCCCTTTCCTAGTCCAACTAGGAAGAGAGAGGGGGAAGGAAAGAGAGGGAGAGGGAGAGGGAAAGAGGGGCCGCGCCCCCCTCCCCTAGTCCAATTCGGACTCCTCATGGGAGGGGGCGCGCCACCTCCTGGCTGCTGCCCTCTCTCTCCCCTCAGGCCCACTAAGGTCCAATACTTCCCCGGGGGGTTCCGGTAACCCCTCCGGCACTTCGGTTTTATCCGAAACTTCTCCGGAACACTTCCGGTGTCCGAATATAGTCGTCCAATATATCAATCTTTATGTCTCGACCATTTATAAATTCCTCGTCATGTCCGTGATCACATCCGGGACTCCGAACAACCTTCGGTACATCAAAACATATAAACTCATAATATAACTGTCATCGTAACGTTAAGCGTGCGGACCCTACGGGTTCGAGAACTATGTAGACATGACCGAGACACCTCTCCGGTCAATAACCAGTAGCGGAACCTGGATGCTCATATTGGTTCCTACATATTCTATGAAGATCTTTATCGGTCAGACCGCATAACAACATACGTTGTTCCCTTTGTCATCGGTATGTTACTTGCCCGAGATTCGATCGTCGGTATCTCGATACCTAGTTCAATCTCGTTACCGGCAAGTCTCTTTACTCGTTCTGTAATACATCATCCCGCAACTATCTCATTAATCACAATGCTTGCAAGGCTTATAGTGATGTGCATTACCGAGTGGGCCCAGAGATACCTCTCCGACAATCGGAGTGACAAATCCTAATCTCGAAATACGCCAACCCAACAAGTACCTTTGGAGACACCTGTAGAGCACCTTTATAATCACCCATTTACGTTGTGACGTTTGGTAGCACACAAAGTGTTCCTCCGGTAAACGGGAGTTGCATAATCTCATAGTCATAGGAACATGTATAAGTCATGAAGAAAGCAATAGCAACATACTAAACGATCGAGTGCTAAGCTAACGGAATGGTTCAAGTCAATCACGTCATTCTCCTAATGAGGTGATCCCGTTAATCAAATGACAACTCATTCTATGGCTAGGAAACATAACCATCTTTGATTATCGAGCTAGTCAAGTAGAGGCATACTAGTGACACTCTGTTTGTCTATGTATTCACACATGTATTATGTTTCCGGTTAATACAATTCTAGCATGAATAATAAACATTTATCATGATATAAGGAAATAAATAATACTTTATTATTGCCTCTAGGGCATATTTCCTTCACTGACCTACACGGCTGCAACGTATCATGTTGCAGAATTTTCAGACAAAGAGTAAGGTGCGCTAGGTCATTGTTGTACACTTAGTTTTCCGTGGAGTTGGATGGACTCATTTATCTTCGACGCTTCCACAGTTATCTTAATTTAGATGGCCTTCAACCATATTATTGTAATAACTTCTGCTTATGAGACACTAGATGTAATAAGTGTGTGATTGAACTCTGTTATAATTCCTCGAGTACTGTGTGTGTCAGCAATACTGATCCAGGGATGACAATTAAGCACAGAGACTCCGATCCATTGGGATCAGGTCGCTACAAGATGGTATCAGAGCACATGCTAACTATAGGACGCGACCACTAGGAAAAGCAACATGATACTCTTCTCTACTTATTTCTAACTCTTCCCGATTTCTACTCTATAGATGTTGAACCCAGCAACAAGTTCACTTAGCCGGATGACTACACCCCTTTCGGACGACACTTGAAGGAGGTCACTAGGTACCTGAACATCGACATACCAAGATTCACCGGGACATTCACTGCAATCTTGCTAGAAGAGGAGCGCTGGACGATTCAAGTTCGTGTTCCTGGAAGGACTTTTGCACCAATTACCGAGCCCATCGAGTTTTCCTTTGATGCACCAACCTGGAGTTTAGGAAAGAGCATGGCCGCCCACATCACCATTGGATGCATAGGCGTGGTGTACAACAAGGATCTGAAAGACACCATCTACCAGATATGTGGACGCCGAGATAAGCAATGGGAGATGATTCACACCAGGAAGGATGGATCTATTGCAGCCTACATACAGGAGATGAACCAGCACATTCATCGATATGAGAACCAGATGTGTGCTAACATGATAGATATGAAGAAGGTGATGACCCGGAACATGGAGCTAGAAGAGGAACTCAAGGCAACACGCGATGGATATGAAGAGGAAATTATTGTGCTACTGGAGCAGAATGAAGACCTGAAGAGGAAGCTAGGAATATTCATGGGGGATCCCAAACCTGAAGTGGACATGCGTTCTGAAGACTACATCATACTAGACGACACGGACACAGACCCCGAGAGCGATGATGAGGACATTGATGACTTTGAAGACGAAGCTGGAGCGGATATTATGGAGTCTTCCACCGATCAAAATTTCTAGTTGACCACCATATTACAATTAGAGTTCTTCCTTGTATATAGTAATGGTTTGCGAGATCTGTAATAGTAGCTTAGATCGATTGTATGAATCTTGTTTGATACTGAGTGGTGTGGAATGAATATGTTTGTCTCATGTGCATATGGGTAGTGAAATCTCTCATTAGGCCTATTCTATTCTGTTCTCATCCCTCTAACCTATCAGATTCCTTTGAGACGTGATACCTGATTCACCTTCCCACCTAAGCTCACCCAGTTGATCCAACAGCAGAATGCCTTGATGCAGTTGCTCATTCAGAACTAAGGCAACAACAACAACTACAACCCTCCAACACCACCCCCAGTTGACAATTTAGCCTGTTTCCTAAGGTTGAATCCGCCGGAGTTCTCTAGCAGCACCGAGCCGATTGTCGCTGATGAGTGGCTCCGCAAGATTGGAAGGGAGCTGACCACTGTAGGTTGCACTGATGCTGAGAAGGTGCACTTTGCCGCACAACAACTGGATGGACCCACAACCTCATGGTGGGAGAACTACTGCCACTTTCCCCATGGCCAATGTTACTTGGGATCAGTTTCAGCAGGATTTCCGCACCGCACATGTCTCAGCTGGAGCCATGAGTATGAAGAAGCGTGAGTTCCGCAACTTATGCTAGGGGAATCGTACTGTGGCACAGTACGTGGATGAATTCAGCAAGTTAGCACGCTACGCCCCAGATGATGTGGCCACCGATGCACGAAGTAGGAGAAGTTTCTTGAGGGACTGAATGATGAGCTAAGTATGCAGTGGATGGTGGAAACTTTCACCAACTACCAGGAGCTGGTAGACAGTGCCCTCATGATTGAAGGCAAGCAGCACTAGATAGAGAGCCGCAAGCAGAAGTATGGACAGGGGAAGTACAACTCTGGAGCTCAGCAAAAGCCTCGTTATTCCTCATACTCAGGAGGACACACTCATAACCATGGAGGACATAACCATGGAGGACATTCTCATTCTGGAGGAAGTGGACATAACCACAGTGGCCCTAAGAATGGAAATGGGAATGGAGGAACCAGCAGTCAGAATCGTTCCAACCCCGCGACACCCGCCAAGAAGGATCTGAGTCACATTACTTGTTTCAAGTGTGGCAAGACTGGACACTACGCCACCGAGTGTCCTGAAGCAATGAATGGTAATGGCAATGGGAGTTCAGGAAAGAAGCCAAATCCCTTCACCAGAGGTCAGGTGAACCACGTCAACATGGAGGAAGTTGAAGAGCAGCCTGTCGTAGTTATTGGTACGTTTTTGATTAAGTCATTTACAACCCTTCTTCTTTTTGACACTGGTGCATCGCATTCATACATATCAAGGGGATTTGTGGATAAATTGAGTTGGAAACCATTGCCCTTAGGTCACCTATGTTAGTGAGCTCACCAGGAGCGGAATATATGGCTAGACGATGGTGTTGCCAGTTGCCATTGACCATAGGTAAACATGTTTTCCCCTCCAACCTCATTGTTTTGGAATCACAAGGATTGGATATAATACTAGGCATGGATTGGCTATCGAAGTATGGAGGAAACATCGATTGTGCTAGTAAGTCAATTCATCTCACCACCCCAGAGGGGAAACGGATCAAGTATGTGTCTAGGCATGCGGCAAGGAGGACCCAAGTAAATTCACTCTTAGGAGTTGTTCATGAGGAAGTGCCAGTTGTGAAGGATTATCCGGATGTATTCCCGGAGGAATTACCAGGCATGCCACCAGATCAAGACAGAGAGTTTTTGATCGAGTTGTTGCCAGGCACCGGACCAATATCTAAGAGACCGTACCGGATGCCCGCAAATCATATGGAGGAAATTAAGAAGCAGATTAAGGAGTTTTGGTTGGATTTCTCGGACATGTTATATCTGGAGAAGGAATAGCAGTAGACCCTTCAAACGTACAATCTGTCACCGAGTGGTTGGCACCCACCTCAGTAGGAGAGATACGCATTTTTCCTTGGACTCGCAGGATATTATCAGAGATTCATTGAGAATTTTTCCATGATTGCAAAGCCCATGACGGAATTATTGAAGAAGGACACTAAGTTCTAATGGACCGAGGAGTGTGAGGCCAGTTTTCAGGAGTTGAAGAAATGTTTAGTTACAGCCCCAGTGTTAATTCTTCTGGATATACGCAAGGATTTCCAAGTATATTGCGACGCTTCACGACAGAGACTTGGAGGCGTTCATATGCAAGAAGGAAGAGTTGTTTCATATGCCTCACGACAGCTTCGGCCTCATGAGTTAAATTATGCCATGCATGATTTGGAGTTAGCAGCCGTAGTGCATGCGCTCAAGACCTGGAAGCATTTTCTTATCGGAAATCGTTGTGATGTTTACACGGATCATAAGAGTTTGAAGTACATTTTCACGCAGAAGGAGTTGATCTCAGGCAGAGGAGATGGTTGGAGCTCATAAAGGATTATGACATGAAACTACATTATCATCCAGGCAAGACCAATGTTGTAGCAGACGCTTTGAGCCGCAAGAGTTATGTCAATACTCTCATAACCGGAGGATTACCCCAGGAGTTAGCCGACGATCTCAGGGAACTTAGAATGGAGATAGTTCTTAGAGGTTTTGTTGCAGCGTTGGAAGTTCAGTCCATGTTGTTGGGAAAGATTCGTGAAGCCCAGAAGACAGATAAGGAGATTACGGGGATAAATGAGAAGACGAGTAAAGGAAAGGCCAAAGTTTTCGTGAGGATGAACACAAAACAATATGGTTTTAGGATTGTATTTATGTTCCCAATGATCCAGAGATCAGGAAGTTAATTCTTCAAAGGCTCATGATTCGCCATACTCGATTCACCCAGGCAACACAAAGATGTATTTGGATTTGAAGGAACGTTTCTGGTGGACGGGGATGAAGAAGGATATTGCCGAGTGATACGTCTCCAACGTATCTATAATTTATGAAGTATTCATGCTATTATTTCACCATTCTTGGGTATTTTACAATCATTTTATAGCAACTTTATATCATTTTTTGGGACTAACCTATTGACCCAGTGCCAAGTGCGAGTTGCTTTTTTTTTTGCTGATTTTTTTACATAGCTGGAAATCAATACCAAATGGAGTCCAAATGCAATGAAACTCCACGGAGATTTTTTATGGACGAAAAGGAACCCAATGGGCCAGAGCTGCACCTGGGGGGTGCCCCAAGGGGGGCATAACCCACCAGGGCGCGCCAGGCCCCCCAGCGCGCCCAGGTGGGTTGTGCCCACCTCGGTGGCCTCCCGCACCCCCTCTTCGCACTATAAATTCCCAAATATTCCAAAACCCATCGAGGTTACCCTATATCAGAATTTCCGCCGCTGCAAGGTCTCTGCATCCATGAAAACCAATCTAGACCCTGTTACGGCACCCTGCCGGAGGGGGGAATCATCTCCGATGGCCATCTTCATCATCCCGGCTGCCACCACGATGAAGAGGGAGTAGTCCACCCTCGAGGTTGAGGATTTGTACCAGTAGCTATGTGTTCAGTCTCTCTCTCTCGTGATCTATATCTTGGGTTTGTTAATATAGTCGGATCATATGATGTTTCTCCCCTCTATACTCTTGCTGTGATGAATTGATTCTTTACCCTTTGAAGCTTTGTCTCGTCGGATGGAATATTCAGAGATGAGAACACATGATATATGTCTTGCAATATGAATACTTGAGGTTAAAATTGGGGTATCATATTGATTCACTTGATATATGTTATGGCATTCAACTCGCAGATTCCCGCGTGATATTGGGGTAATCTATGCATAGGAGTTGATGCACGTTTTTATTATCTTTTCTCCGATAGAAACTTTGGGCTCTCCTTGTAGTTCTTTGTGTGGATTGAGTATTATGAATATGAATATGTTGTGGTGTTATTCTAGTATGAACTCTAGGATAGATCGAACAGAAAAAATAGCTTTGCATTATTTTAGTAAGAACTCTTGAATAGATCGAGCGGAAAGAATAGCTTTGAGGTGGTCTCGTACCCTACAAACAATTTCTATCTTTTGTTCTCCGCTAATAGGAACTCGGGAGTGCTTCTTTGTTGCACCTTGAGGGATAATCATATGATCCAACTATGTTAGCATTGTTGAAAGGTTGCACTAGTGAAAGTATGGACCCTAGGCCTCATTTTCAAGCATTGCAATACCATTTTTGTGCCCGTTTACTAATTGCTACCTTGCTGTTTTTATTTATTCAGATTATAAAAATATATTTCTACCATCAATATTACACTTTTATCACCATCTCTTCGCCGAACTAGTGCACCTATACAATTTCCCATTGTATTGGGTGTGTTGGGGACACAAGAGATTTCTTGTATTTGGTTGCAGGGTCGTTTGAGAGACACCATCTTCATCCTACATGTCCCACGGATTGATAAACCTTAGGTCATCCACTTGAGGGAAAATTTCTACTGTCCTACAAAACTCTGCGCTTGGAGGCCCAACACGAGTCTACAAGAATAAAGTTGCGTAGTAGACATCAAGCTCTTTTCAAGCGCCGTTGCCGGGGAGGTGAGTGCTCGAAGGTATATCTTTAGATCTTGCAATTGAATCTTTTAGTTTCTTGTTTTATCACTAGTTTGTTTTATAAAAGAAAACTTTAGAAAAACTGAAATTTAGGTTGCATCATATTATTGATCATCTTTATAATATCTTTCTTGAAAATGATGGATCGGAAAATTGTGCTCAATTGTTAGAAGAAGAAGTCAATAAAATGTTTGGCACAAAATATTTGAATGATGAACATGATTGCAATGTTGTTGGTATGAACTCTTTGAATATCCATGATGTTAATGATATGCAAAGCCATAAGCTTGGGGATGATATGTTTGATGAAGATGATATTTTTAGTCCCCCAAGTTTTAATGAGAAAATTTATTATGATGATTGCATGTCTCCTATTTATGATGATTATATTGATGAAAGTGGATTTGGAGAGGTCATGACTTTATTTAATGATGAATCCCCTATTTTGGAGGAGGTTGCAATTGATTATGACAACAAAGTTCCTATATCTGATGATTATGGTGATGACATGTGCGCTGTATTGAATAATTATAAACATGGAACATTTCATCATGATTTTAATTTCCAATCACATGAGAGTTATTTTGTTGAGTTTGCTCCCATAATTATTGAGGAGAATAAAATTGCTTATGTGGAGAGTAATAAATTTTCTATGCTTATGGATCATGAATAGAATGCTTTATGTAATAGCTATATTGTTGAATTCGCTCATGATGCTACTGAAAATTATTATGAGAGAGGAACATATGCTTTTACATATTGCAATAATATCAAGTTTCCTCTCTATGTGTTGAAAATCTTGAAGTTTTGCTTGTTTTGTGTTCCTATGCTAGTTGAGTCTTGTTCCCATAAGTTGTTTGCTCACAAAATCCCTATGCATAGGAAGTGGGTTATACTTAAATGTGCTTGCCATGTGATTCATGATGCTCTCTTTACATTTCAATTCTTATCTTTCATGCGAGCATGTTTGAAATCATCATGCCTAGCTAAAAGGCATTAAAGAAAAGAGCTTGTTGGGAGACAACCCAACACTTTTACCTACTGTTTTTGTGTGTTCACATGATTATGCTACTGTAGTAATCATGTTTTAGTGCTTTGTTTCAATAAAGTGCCAAGTGAAGCCTTTGGGATCATGTAGGGTGATAGTTGATTTGACCCTGCTGAAAAACAGAAACTTTTGCGCTCACGAAAATAAGTCTCATTTTTCACAGAAGAGTGCTTTTGAGTTTATTCTTTTTTCAGAAGTTTAATATACAAACTTCTCACGTGGTACTAATTTTTTAATAATTTTTGGAGTAGTAAAAGTATGGTAGTTATCCAGATCATTACAGACAGTTCTGTTTTTGACAGATTCTGTTTTCAATGCATAGTTTGCTTGCTTTCTAGTTTCTGTAGCTTATATTGCTCAATATAAATTGTGGAAATGATATGCTACAGTAGGAATTGTGTGGAAACAATTATGAATCTTGTCTTTGACAGTACCAAAGTGAAATAGTTTGCCCTTTATCATACTAACCTATCTCCCGAAGTTCCGTTAAGTTTTGTGTGATTGAAGTTTTCAAGTTTTGGGTGAGATATCGATATGAGGAGAATAAGGAGTGACAAGACCCTAAGATTGGGGATGCCCAAGGCACCCCAAGGTAATATTCAAGGATGATTCCAGAAACTAAGCTTGGGGATGCCCCGGAAGGCATCCCCTCTTTCGTCTCCAACATTATCGGTAACCTCACTTGGAACTATGTTTTCATTCGTCACATGACATGTGTTTTGCTTGGAGCGTCAATTTATTTTGTTAGGATTTTCTTGCTGTTATTTGGAATAATTTTTTGCATCTTTTATTTCAATAAAAGTGGCATTGATAGCCTTTGCCATGCTTATCTTGCAAGTATACATGTTGCTGTTTGAAAACAGAAAGTTTATCGATGTTGCAAAAATTCCCTAGAAAATTCAGAGTGTGATAAAATTTTGAAATTTTTTTGCGTCATAAGCTCTGATAAATTTTATACAGTGTGGTAAAGTTTTCATAATTTTTGGAGTTAGGTAAGTATGATGAATCTTGCATTCTCTACATACTGTACTGTTTTGGCAGATTGCTGTTAGGTTTGCATTGTTTGCATATGTTTGCTTGTTTAATGATTCTATTTGAGGATAGGAGTACTAAATATGAAGAGGAATTTAGTATGCAATGTTAAATAATAATTTTTGTGATTTGCTACAGTGGAGAATGATAAGGTTTTGCATTGGTTTATACTAACTTATCTCACGAGTTCTTGTTGAGTTTGTGTGGATGAAATTTTTGAGATTTAGGAAAACCGTGAAATGAGAGGAATGAAGAAGACACAAGAGCTTAAGCTTGGGGATTACCAAGGCATCCCAAGTTAATATTCCAATAAGTCTCAAGAATCTAAGCTTGGGGATGCCCCAGTGGGCATCCCACCTTTCTTCTTCAACAATTATCGGTTAGTATCGGTTGAGCCTAAGTTTTTGCTTCTTCACATGATGTGTGCTATCCTTGAAATTTCATTTTATTTTCATTTTTCTTGCTGTTTTAATAAAATATTTAGATCTGAAACTTTTAAATAAGAGAGAGTCCTCACATAGCTATCTATTTACTTAACTACTCGCATGATATTCACTTATATCTTTTTGGAGTAGTTTGTCATTTACTCTTGTGCTTCACTTATACCCTATGAGTAAATTGTTGAATAAATTGAATGTCATGAAGTTGAAATCATATCATGCCTGGTGGTAGCTTCACATTGGGTTTAAAAAGTGAAATCTTTTGAGGCTTGACAATCACAATATTGGTCATACAAGCAATTCACGAATAATTAGTATAAGGAAGAGAACTTTCACATGCAAATACACTATCATGGAAATCTTTTGTGATTGTGAGCCCCCATCAAAATATTATATGCCAAAATTGGCGACGTTGGACAAGGAAGACAACATAATGATTTATGTTTGCTCATATTCACATAGAAGTCATATTGACATAGATCCTTTAACATGTGGTGCTTGCCCCCCATATTTGATAGACAAAAATGCCGCACCAAGTAGAGATACTACTTGTGCATCCAAAAACCCTTAAACCCAAATCTTATTTTCAAGAGTCCATCATACCTGCCTATATGCGGTATTTCCGTGCCGTTCTAAGCAAATTTGTATGTGCCATCTCTAATTTTCAAAAATAAATTTCTCTTTTGTGTGCTCATACCGCTCGCTAGGCCGTGAGGGGTGGCCAATATTTTCCATGCTAGATGTGTTATTCTCACGATGAGTGTTTATTCACTTGTCATTGCACGAGAGTAAGGCAAAGGTTTTAGGGATGCCCAGTCCCGAAATGAAAAATGAATTTACTTTATGTTGTCAAATAATAAATTCCTTGGAAAGTGTCACTACAAAAAAAAGAACCATCCGTGACATTTTTGGCCGAACGAATTTTTTTCCTGTCATGCTTATGACACTTCTATGATGATAATTGTGACAAAACCAGGTATCATCTTGACAGAAAATGGGCTTCTACTTCTATGAAAAAAAATCATGACAGAAAATGGGCTTTTCATCTTGGGCGGGCCGGAGATGCAGCTGCGTCCATGACGGAGAAAACAATGGTAGAAGCGAGGGTGAGGAAAATATCGAGGGACTTCCCGGTTACGGTGGGTGGTCGGGGGCTGAGCGATGCGTGTTTGTCTCATACGTACGCGCGTGTGTGCGAGGTGTTGCGCTCTAACTGAACCCGAGCGATTGCACTCCAGGCTACGCGTTACTGAACCAGAGCGACCAATCGATCCCTTGTTGTTAACTGAACCCGAGTGATTCCTTCGCTAGTGCTGCTAACTGAAGCCGATCGAACACTGCTGCCTCCTTCCCTTGATGAACAGTGAGCATTGTTGGGAGGGTTTGGATGAACAGTTCCCAGTGGGGGGTTGGATGAACAGGACCCCGTGGTAGTAGAGGTCGTTGCCGCTGGATGAACAGGACCCCGGTCGATCGAGCCGGTGGATGAACAGGATCCCGTGGAGGGCTGGATGAACAGGACCCTGTGGAGGGCTGGTTGAACAGTAGCCAATGGAGGGCTGGTTGAACAGTAGCCGGTGGAGGGCTGGATGAACAATAGCTCATGGAGGGGTGGTTGAACAGGATCCCGCGGAGAGGGATGGTTGAATAGTATCTGGTGGAGGAGCGGTGGACGCTAGACTAACATGAGCCCGTGGATGAACAGTCGCAGGTGGAGGCTGGAGGAGGTCGACGGTGGATGAACAGGAGCCCGTGGAGGCAGTCGATGTGGATGAACAGTAGCCCGTGGAGCCAGTCGATGGTGGAGATGAACAGTATCCCGTGGAGTCCCGTTTTGCGGTATGCCACACCCCTCCTGATGAACAGGACCCCTGTTTCGACCGTAGCGCTCCAACACAGATCCGTTTCCTATGTTCTGCGGTACGCCACACCCCTCTAGATCAACATGACCCCATTTTGACCGTAGGAGGTTTGTTTCCTCCGTTCTGTGGTACGCCAGGCCTCGTTCCATCGACTATTCCGTCCAAGCCGGTTGGCTCCCGATGAACAGCACGCGTTCTGTTGCCTCCCGATGAACATGACGCATTCCGTTGCCTCCCCATGAACACGACGATGACGTAGTTTCTCCATTCCGACCCAGCCATGTACACGAGCCCTGGCCGTACATATGCGCGAGTAGGCGTTCGATACCCCGCCCGTATGTACGTATGTGGCCGTATTTACTTTCTTGCACCCTGGCCGCTGTATGTACATGTACATGGTATGTGTGCACCTCTACTACGACACGTGCCTGTCCTTACACGGCCACGGTTCATCACTGCAGCCTGTAGACACACCGATCGACTAGTATGTACGTACACGTTCGCGACCAGAATGACAAACGCTACGTACGCTTCGACCAGGTGGGTCCCGACTGCCAGGCACTTCCTTGCATGCAAAGATGTAGCTGGTGTGTCCTAGCAGTCAGGGGGGACACTTTTTTTCACAAAATACGGTGGCCTGTCCTGTGGGTCCCTGCTGTCAGGTGGAGGAATCATTATTTTCCGAATAATAAGGAGGCACTTCCTTGCTGCGGTCATGGACCCAGCTGTTAGCCTCTCCACGTACAATACTCTTCCGATGGAAGTCGGTCGTTGACCACATTGACCATGCCGCGCTGAGAGCACCAAGGCGGTGGACGACGGCGAGGCCTAGGAAGGGGACGACGCGAAGCCGGGGACGATGCGGCAGTGGATGCCCACGCGGAGAGGAGTACAAGGGTTCACTGGTTCTGCTGCGGTGTGAGGCTGCCGTCACCACAGGGCCTGGCCAGCGGTGGGAGTAGTAAGGGGCGGTGAGGCCTCCGCGACAGCATAGCCGGTCATGGGAGGCAGGAGCAGGCAGCACGACCGGTGTTGCTTTGGGCGGCTGGAGCAAGAAGACCAGAGGTTGAAGAAGCAGTACGGCCGTTGGATGGACATCGTACAGTCACTGGAGCTAGAATCGTTCATATGGACTAAGTTGATAAAGCCCTCCGTCCCTGTCAACGTAGTAGGCCCACATGTCAGCCTCCGACTAAGCTGGGTCCCAGCTAGCAGGGGGAGTATTCATTTTTTTTGTGTAATAAGGAGGCACTTCCTTGCATGCGAAGATATAGCTGGTGGGTCTGACCTGTCAGCGGGGGGAACGTTTTTTTCATGAAATACAGAGGCCCTCCCGGTGGGTCCCAGATGTCAGGTGGAGGAATCATTATTTTGCGCGTAATAAGGAGGCATTTCCTTGTGAGCGGCCGTGGACCCAGGTGTCAGCCTCTCCACGTAAAGTCCACATCCAATGGATGTCGTTCGTTGACCACGGCGCACCGAGAGCACCAGGGCGGTGGATGACGGCAAGGCCTAGGAAGGGGACGACGCGGAGCCGGGGAAGACGCGGCAGTGGATGCCCACGCGGAGAGTACGAGGGTTTACTGGTTCGACTGCGGTGTGAGCCTGCTGTCGGCACAGGGACTGGCCAACAGTGGGAGTAGTAGGGGGCGGTGAGGCCTCAACGGCAGCACAGGCAACCACTGGAGGCAGGAGCAGGCAGTCTCGCCGGCACTGGTCTGGGCGGCTGGTGCAAGAAGAGCAGCCATTGAAGAAACAGTAGGACCGTTCAATTCAAATCCAACGGTCACTGCTGCTAGAATCGTTTGTTGACTAAGTTGACAAAGCCCTGCGTACGCGTCAAGTTAGTAGGCCCACAAGTCAGCCTCCGAACCGGTGCGCCCCAGATGTTAGTGGGAGGAATCATTTTTTTCGCGTATTAAGGAGGTAGTTAATTGCGTGCAGCCAGGCCAGTAGAGGGAGTAGGGTTGGCCGATGAAGTCTGCGCGGCATGACAACGGGCCACAAGAGGAGGGAGCAGGCACTCCCGCCGGCGTGGTTTAGGCGGCTGGAGCAGGAAGATCAAAGATTGAAGAAGCACGTCGGCCGTTGGATGGACATCCAACAATCACAGCTGCTAGAATCGTGTGTTGACTGACAAAGCCTTGCGTAAACAAGTCGGCCTCGAAATTTGTGGCGTGTACAACCCATTTGCTATTATTTTACTCATTTTCTAATTCATATGGAATTTATTGTAGCCGATTTTCCATTTTTAGAATTGCTGCCCATTTTCTGGTCAGTACCGGGGTTAAAAAATTGAACTAAAAATGTGCGAAATTTTGGAAATTAGCAATTTTTTGTTGGGGAACCAAATATTTTTAATCCAAAAATTATTAGCCATACTAAAACAAATTTAAAAATAAATTAGTACTATGTCATGTTAAAATCAAATGAAATATAAAATATCAGTGAAGAAAAAAACAAAAAAAGAAACTAATTTTCCCATTTACTTTTAACAGAAACTAGCCAAACTCTTTGGCCAGGCCGGAATGCATCCCTCCTCGTCTTGAAAGATTTGCAGCCCAGTAAGTCGGAGAAAACAAATAGGCCTAGCTTTGGTATTCTTCAAAAAGAAATAGTGGCCTACTTATTTTCCCAAAGAAAAAACTATAGGGCTGGTCATGTTGTTAGACGGGCCACAGAGACCGCACAACCCAGTTTATAGTCGGCTCCTCCGAACAAATCCTCAAAAAACAATTTGTGCAATTCTGTCGTTAATTGACTATACGTTGAAAATGATGTGGGTCCTAGATATCAGCAGGGTGGATTAGAGTAAAAAACGAGGGGTGCATCTGAGTAGTAAAAGAGGCGCTTTGCTTGTGTTCAGGAGTGAACCCGGTGGGTCCGTACTGTTATACTCACATCTACAGTCCTCTCCCGATTCACTATGTTGACAGGGCCGGACGGTGGCGCCACGATGAGCGCACCAAGTTGGAGGATAAAGTGCTGTCACCAATGTGCTCGGCTGGGTTGGACATTCTTATTGAAAAATAAAAATGGATCGGAACTATTTACGACGTTGACTACGATTTGCATGGGTCCGCTGGTTGCAGGAAGAAAATGGTGGGAGAAAGAAGACTGATCGCTATCTTTGCCTAAGAATTATATTGACTGAATGTAACGACACTATCATAGGAACTAATATCCTCCTGTTAAATCGTGAATATAAAGAACTGGTGCATGAGCATTAGGTTTATTTATTTAGTTATTTACTTATTTATGTTTAGGGGACCATGAGCATGTACCTGGGCAGGATTCATGTGAGAGCCTCCCTTCCAGTTAATTATGGGCTCCTCTATCGGGCCTTCATCAGTGGGCTGCATGTTATCAACAAGTGGAAAATGTGTTCCTACGAAAAATAGTATGCACTACGTACGGTACGGGGCACTAAAGGATCGGACCGTGCAACGATTTCCAAAACATTGTGTTTGTCGTTCTAACAACACATTTATTCAACCAACAGACGAAATATACAACTAATTGTACATTGAAAACAGCAGCAGCAGTAACCAGGGCTTGGGGTGCAACAGAAGCAGTAAGCAGGCCAGAAGAGTAAAGACGCAGCTCTCTCATCCAAACCAAACATCAGCTGTCATTACAAAAGGGCTACCAAAAAAGAACAAGTGTATGCATCAAACTAAATGAAGATCCTACTACACCAAGTGTACGCATCTAACTAACTGGCTCAGTTAGATGTTACTATTTATTAAGCTGTGGAGATTGGCTGACGGCTTGAACTAGATGGGTGCCTAACGGGGGAAACTCCAGCCAGCAGGTCGAAGTCTGATACTTGCGACCCTCTATCTTACTCTGGGCTGCAGAGCGTGGCGGCACATATCAGGGTATGGTGCATGCAGAGACGCATGGTAAGCTGTGTACACACAGTTTTGCCTGATGAACGAAACCGGGATACCATCATGATCCTTGCCGTCGGCTATCTCCTGGTTAATCGAATAATTCAATCTGAGAAACAGAGAGCATGTACCAAGGCTACTTAGCAGCCTCCAGTTAAAAATTCCTGAAGGCCCAAAGAAGCTAGGATCCTGCTCAAAGACCTTGCAGTGACTGAGATTGTATTCCGTGAAACAACACGTCCGATACGTGCGAACGATCATCAATCGTTCGCCGTCGTCTGATCGAGCCAGGAACCACCTACAACTGCCATGCCGCTTTTCTTTGAAAGGTTCTGGGATTAGGAAGGGTAGGGACACCAGGTGGCCTACAACATCATATCAAGTTGGAGTCAAATAAAAAAGGGCTCTTAATGTAGTCAATCTTAAGAACTACATGTTATGAGCATGAATATTTTTTCAGTAAATGTTGACAGTAATATAAGCAGGCCATCATGATATCATAGGAAAGTAACATACTGTTGTAACAACCATTTGCAGCGATGACTGTAGTAGGCCAGCAATACATCTAGCCATAGAAGGAGTCGACAGTGTAAATGAAGCCCTTGTGTTCAATGGCATCAGAGAACCATGGAGGATGTATGATCCTGCGATGGACGTGCAGATTTATCCGCTTACCGCAGTGACCTGTCAGATAGGCGAGACCACGGTTAAAGAACGCAATTAGCCTGAAGTCTTTATAATTCGCAGATCTTGTGGGCGCTTGGCAGATTACAACCTTGAGAAAATCAAACTTGGTATCGTGTTGGCTACTGTAAGATTCTGAATATTCTAGGCCGCGGTGCCAAAGCAGTGCAGTGTTAATCGAAGGAAGGGGATCAATCGCCGGGTGTAGACCTCCACGAGCATCCAGCTGCCGCCACCATCGACGAGCACCATTCAAGACGTGTTCATGCCGACCCAGTACATACCGTTAATGTAGTTGAGGGTGACGGGGATCGGATCGCAGTCAAGAGGGTTGATGCTCGACACCCTACGATCGTTATGCTGCGTGACATGCCGTTTCTGAAGATCGGACAGCATCAGCAAGCAAGGAGCTGGCTTAAAAAGCTCCGGCCTGAGGGCTTTGAGTAAACGGTACAGCCCCGACGAGCATGCGATGAGCGGCATGGTACTGAGATTGTCCACACGCGAAACAATGAGCTTGATTACCTCTGTGGGGAGCGAATTCCAGCCACTCTTTCGGCGATGCTGCTCGATTCTGCCATTGTTAGTGCTTGGGTTTTAGAAGAGGGGGGAGGCACCTTAGCGGGGATGGAAGATTGGACGATTATCTGCGGACAAGGATGGAGAAGCGAATATGTGCTGCGGGAAGTGGACAGGTGCTGATGACTACAGCATGCTGCTTGACTTATGAGACACGTACCAGCAGCGCAGGGTCATATTGATGCCAGGCAACTTGCTTGAGTGATCACAGTACTGGTACTCCCTACAGTACCTACTACTATGCCCTAACTTGCTTAACTAGAGTAGTAGTGGAGCAGGACTCTGCTCTACTACTAGCACCGGAGGATTAGTATATTCTAATCTAAAATAGTTGCAAACTTCAATGCCCGAGCATGGAATGACTACGAACCGCCATTGGTGCTAACTCCAATCCCCAGCAAACGTTCGCGAGCAGACATGGCTGTTGCAAACGCCCGTGACGCAGTTACAGTACGTGTGTTAGGGTGGCGGTTTTGTCAAATACTATGGTTTAAAAACAGGCCACTGTCGGATGGAAATATGACGGTTACGTAGGATTCGCCATGATTGAGCTCGTGGCGAACAATTGCCAGATATCGTTAGTAAAAAAGGTTAAAACACCCGGGGCTATAACTTGCACCGGTTGACCACTAACAATGATTTTTTATATCAAAGAAGGGTTTCCCCCCTTACGATTTCCATTAAGGGAAACCAAGCCCGAAAGTCATTCGCGATACATCAAATTATTCGAGAAAACAGGAAGCAAAAGACGAACTACCCAAGAGCTAGAAGAACTCCAAACATCCATGGACGACCACTAACAATGATACTAACATAGTTGTAAAATGGTCAAAGACCGGTCTACGTTTTGTTTGGAATTATATGCAAAAAAACTAGCAAGACGCACATGCATTGCACGGAACATCAAGATGCATTTTTTTACAAAACACCTATTGTGATAGACCCATGCAAGAGTAATCCCATGTGTAAAAACTAATGATATCTCAAGAATTTTATCGGAAACATGGTATCTCAACCATTTCATCGAAAAAATGTTATCTCGAGAAAGATGATAAATAAGGTGAGGAGGAGTGGGGCGTGGTCGTGACTGGTGGTCGGACTGGGCGGAGGCATGGGGATGGACAGCGCCGGCAGCGGCCACCATGCCAGATTGTTCCAGAGACTTCCTTTTTTTATTGCTCGGCAATGAGGTTGTGGGAGATACGGATGAACGAGGCAAGGCCTTATCTGTAAATGAGGAGAGAGGTACGGGTATCTTTTGCAAAACTGTCATAGTTTGCTTTCTATCCGTCAGTTATAGCTCGAACGCCATCATCACCAACTCGGCTTTTTCTCTACTCCTACTCCTATATTACTTATACTTATATACTCCTACTAGCAAGAGGCCCATGCGTTGAATGGAACATCAAGATGCATTTATATGAGCTGTTTATCACGTGGGAGACAAAGATGAATGAGGGAAGTCCTTATCTGCAAATGTGGAGAGTGGTGCGGGTATCTTTTTGCAAAATTGTCATAGTTTGCTTTCTATCCGTCTGATATAGATCGGACGGTCTATATTGCAGGATGGCAGGCAAACCATCATCACCAACTCAGTTTTTTTATAAGAGTAGAGATAAAAGTCTCACTTGGTGATGATGGTGTGTTTGCCATCCGCCATTTCTAACCATTAGATCTGCATCTAACGGCTGTGATGTAAGTTGTGGCCTTTTGCAACAATTCCCACTTCTGTGCTCCGGTTTACACAAAACCCCTTAGTATCTTGAAACCAACCACATTCCTCCCTTACCTCAATAAAACAGCCCAAAGAATATATTTGGAGTGAAACATAAGATATTTTTAGTGATATGTATATCAAACTAAACTGTTTTGTTTCAAATTCGTGAATATGCATTATTCTACTATGGATCCATTGCAATGGACGGGCTCATTGTTATAAAGGTTTATCTCTTGCATCGTCCGCAAGGAACACCTGGTGTACTGGTCCGGGTCGGATGCTCGCAGCGCGATGACCTGAGTTCGAATTCTGTCCTAAACTTTATCTTTTTATTTTTTAATATATACTTCTTTCGCAACTGTACTGGCAGTGGAACCCACAGAGTACTTAGAATACAAGATTAATGATGGATTTGTTTCTTTTTAACTTTCTATACGAATCTGTAGCCAGCCTGCAAGTCATGTACACTATACTGACACTGGAACCCACAGAGTACTTAGAATACAAGATTAAGGATGCAATTAACTTTTTATAGAGGGAGAAGCATACACGCAATTAACTGAAATGGATTGGACGTGACTCTATTATTCTCCAACGGCAACCGACAAATTTCCTCCCGCGGGCCGAAGTAGGTTTCTCGGTTTGCATGCGGGTTTAACGAGGGGTTTGATGGAGGCGAGGAGTCGTGTTCAGCCAGGCGTGCAGCGGGCGGCGCAGTACTATTCGATTTGACAACTACTAGTATATTATAAAAAAGAAAGAAGAGTAGTAGCGATAGACATAAGAGTAGAGATAGAGACTATAGGGAGGAGCACCATCTACTGCTTCGTGTGCTACTCCTGCACTCCATTCGGCCGCCGCAACCTCCCCTACAGCCACTCCCTCCTACGCTCCATTCAGCAGGCGCTGTTGAAATTTGGGGAGCACACTCTCGCGACTACTGGCAACGACGACTTCACCGACGATGATTTCTTCCCCAACCTCGGCAACCTCTTCCTCAACGACATGGGCGACAACCTCAACGCCAGCGGTGCTGCTCCCGTTGCACCGTATGTGTTTCTGTCCTTCCTGTTTGAAATTGTGGTAGAATTCATGTTTCTACTCTGTGTCCTAGATTTGATCTGTCCATCTACTATGCTAGTCCACATGATTAGTTTAATCTCTGTTATAGTCATCATGATTTATTTTGTGCTTATTCAGACTAAATCTCATAGTAACTTGCTCATATATTCAACTGGCGCACTGTCCCCTACAGCCACTCCCGTTTGATGGACGGCCTGGTCGATGCCTCCAAGGAGTCCTTCGTCTACTGCTATGAGTGCCCGATGCCGTTTTGGGGCTCGCCGGCGGACCTTGTGCATCACCTCACGCAGTCGTCCGTCTATCATTACTGTCCCGCGGCGAAGAACATCAAGTATGAGTCGTGCTACCCGTTCACCGTGTCGGAGCCGCTGGAGGATCACCACCGCCTGCTAGTCCTGGAGGAGGATGGAAGCGTCTTCCTCTTGATCGTGGGCACCGGCGAGGCCCGCGCAGGCTGCCGCCCCGTCTCTGTAGTGTGCTTCAGTGGCGACGTCGCTGACGCTGACACTGACACGAGGCCGATCTACGGGTGCGTGCTCACTGTTAGTACCCCTCGGAGGTACGTGGGCGATGACACTAGCTACATCAAGCTGACTACGACTGTGCCGAGCTGGGACCTTCCCGCCAATGTGGACATGGAAGACGCATGGTATGATTTGGCCCCCAACGTGGTGCACGGGGACTCCAAGGAGGTTCACCTGGACATATGTATTACCAAGTTAAATGTTGATCATTAGTCTTCGCTCAATGTAATCCGTTGTCTAAGCATGTGGAGACTTCCATGCATGATCTTGCTCTATTGGAGTATCGCGCATGAATAAAATTGTATCCATTTATTGTTTAGTCTAGAATCTTCCATGTATGAATTTTTTACTACAGTACTGGTGAAAGACTTATGATGAACCATTTCTTACATCTCCTCTGCCCCTTTCCATGTCATCCTGATTTAATCCCTCCGTCTAGGTGTATAAGGGCATGGTTAATACTTAATACTATAGCCAATTGTTAACTATAAAAAAGTGCCATGTCATATGTAGCCAACATGTATATCAATTGATACTCAAAAACTAATTCTTAAAGATCATTTCTTGCAAAGCACAATAAGTGTTATTTCTTCACAAGTTTTGGATGCAGGTTGAGTAGTTGAACGCTTTTGTTTGCAAAAGATACTTTTTTATCTATTTCATCCGGATGTTTGTGAGCGCTAGAGATGAAATAATATCCGAAGAAACCTATCAATACCCGTTACACATGAGATGACCCCCCACATCCTTTGTCAAAATAGACAACTCCCCGATCAATGCATTTCACTGTTCCGTGCAACGCACGGGCACCTTACTATAGATTAGTACGACCAAAAATTGAACTAACATTATATGTAGTACAATAAATGCTAATGCATGTCACCTAAAATTATATCATTGAAAACTATGTTCAAATATGAATCGAGCGATATAGTTTTTGTTAACGTGCACTAACATTTTGTCAGTTAAATATTCAGTCAAATTCAATGGGGGACTAATAAACCAGGACTGATGTAGTACTAGTGTAGAGGGCGACGCTGCACGTGAGTCTCACCCCGCTCGTGGCGCGGCAGTAAAGCCGTCATATCACAAAACCCAACCACTCCCAGTAATAAGTGGCCTGGTAAAATAAATGGACAAGCAACCATCACATCCCTCTATCTTTTTTGCATTTCATCTCTCTGCATTTACTTTGTCCGGTTCATCTCGCACACTCGATCCCTAGCTACTACTCCTAGTATCCCTAGCTATCACTCCAAGGGCCAGTTCTTTTGGCGGCTTAAAAATAAGCCGTCTCTTACCTAGCTTTTCCCATAAGACTAGTCACAGTGGAGAGTAACATTAAGGCGCCTCACTCATTTATTTGGGCTTCTAAACTACTACTAGTACCTCCGTCCTGGTTTATTCATCACCATTGTAATTTGTGCTAAATTTTGACCAAAGATTTAACTGATAAAATGTTAGTGCATGTGACATATGCACGTACTTACAAAATGCGTACGGATACACAAGGTTTCCAAACTTTCCTTTTACATACTTAATTAAGGACGCTAATAATTCGTGAATGTTCGGGATTTATCATTTGCATCCCAAAAATAATGAGATCGCCTTACGAAACTAAATTATATTCCAAATAAAAGCCACGGCGCTCGCAGGAGCGCTTGCAGCGTGCCACGAGTGCCCTGGTGCGCGGTCGTTTCCCAGTGCGCAGACACAACACCTCTTCCTCAGCCTCGCAACTCGCGAGGTGCTGATTGGCAGCTTGCCGGCGGGCGAGTGCGATATCACCGGTGTGGTGATCCGGCACCAACAGGTACTCCTCCCCACTGGAAGCATGCACACGGTCCACGTACCACCAAGCGTAGATGAGGCGCTTGGGCCCGACTTCACTCAAGGCTTTGGCACAGGCGTCCTCTTCCACCCTCACGGCCCTCGCACGAGTCTTCTGCCAAAGAGCCAATTGCCTGACTCTCTCGGACGCGACATAGGCCTGCCAGGCATCTTGCCCATGGCGCGCTTCTCTTCCTCGGCCTTCTTCTCCGCCTCTATTTTGGCGCGCTCTGCCGGAGCCTCCCACAAGGCGACATCCATTTCTTTCCAAATCTACTCAAGGGTGGGGGGGGGGCTCGGCGGGCGGCACGGCGTTCTCCTCGTAGCGGGGAGCCAACGCGTCCTCCAACGCGCGTGCTGGTGAGATTGGGAACGCCAACGAGTCCACCTCGAAGCGTCACGGTGAGGAGAGGAACAAGGACGCATCCTCCTCGACTAGTGGTTGCAAGGAACGGAATGGCGATGCATCCTCCTCGACTAGTGGCGGCGAGGAATGGAACGGCGATGCGTGACCGTCTGCACGGTGCAGCAAGGGGAGCCTAGGGCTTGGGAGGGGGATGCCATGGTGGTCGACGTGAGAGGGAGGGGGAGATAGCGATGAACGTGAGCGTTCTTCCGAATGCTATGGGAGGCGCAGTATTTATAGCGATCAATGGCACACCTACGTAATATATGGACTGAGCTTCACTGACTTAACTGCAGGTCTAGTTGCATCACTGACATGGGGGCCAGATGCCTATTGGGCCCACATGTCAATGACCCAATGCACCTACAGTTAAGTTACTGAAGCAGCTACGTGGGCATATTTGTTCGAGTAAATTATGGGTGAGGGAAGGGGTGGAAATATTGCTGGTCACAACGGATTGGATGAGTGCGAGGGAGGAGAGTCATGCATGCAGATTTATTCCACACGGGGTGGAGTAGTGGGACTGCTGGAGGGAGAAGGAGAGTCAAGCAGGCGTTCAGATTTCAAGGTGCACTAAATGATTGCATGTGATGATTAATGCTGGCCATAGTGGTGGTAATGTGGTACTCCCTCCTTTCCGGTTCATAGGGCTTAATTTGAAATTCTCTTCAACCAAGGTAGATGATGAATGGTGGAATTAATTCCGTAGTTTGCAAAAATACTTAATTAGTACTCTCGTTTTTCTCAAAAAATTGTGTAAACCAATGATTAATTACACCACATGCATGCATGAACACTCCTATAAAAATCTCAGTTGGTGGTGATGGTATGTCTGCCTCTGGACAATGTGAGCCGTTCGATCTACTTGGAACCAACGACTGAGATGTGTGTGCATAGAGACATGGCCTTGCCACCGGAGGTACTGTATAGCAGATATTTACCCACCTCTGCCACTGTATAAAATATGGAACTACTCATTCTAGCCTCATTTCCTTTCTGTTTCATCTCCTTGCATTCTTGCCGGCGGCGGCGAAGGTTCCTGAAGATGGAGTCCAGACTCTAGAAACCACTACAAAAACTATTCCACCGCCTCTGTCTTGGTAAGAGTAGATGAAATTTTTGAATCGAGCCCTTTAAACTAGAAGGGAGGTAGTTGTACTCTAATAGCTAACCTTGTTGTGATGACTAGATAGGACATGGCACGCACCAGGATTGGAGGAACTAGTCTGCATTGTGCATTTAAGTTTTGTCTGAAGTCAATGTACCTCTACTTTGACCAAACTTATAGAAAAATGTACATCAACATTCACAATGTCAAATCAATATTTTTATACTCATTATAAAAACGTAGTTTTTATTCTCATTATAATCACTATTGTAGATATTGATATTTTTAGTATAAATTTGGTCAAACACTTTGCAAACGGTTGACGGAAGTAAAAAGGACCAAAGGGAGTATCATGCATGCGGAGTAGGCAAAAAAATTGCTCATTTGTAACCGGTCGAAGTCTCAAAGGGCGCACCCGCGCGAGGGAGGTGAAGGTCGTGGGAGGCGCGATGGTTGAGGGAATTAAGTGAAGTTACATCCACGCGCCAGCATGGCGTGTGAACAGGCAGAAGCTATACCGTCAGGCCTACGATATGGCTCTAGTAGACATGACATCTAGTGGGTCCCGCATAGTACTCGAGAACTCTTTGGGGGCTTGCAGCCGTTTATCCACTGGGCAAGCCAACAACCCCATGCCTTTCGCACGCCCTACTCGTCCCCGTCTTCTACCTTACAATAGTTCGCCCCCAGTCGCCCCGTCCTTTCACATTACACCAGTTCAACTTCTCCTAACCCTCCTCGAAAATCCATGGCCTCCCAAATCTCCATGGTCGCCGCTGAGTACCAGGTTAGAGCCATCACCGGCGATGAGTTCATTGTCATCTACACCCATGGATCCACGATGGTGAAAGAATGCCTTGCTCGCTTCAGAAGCATGTTCGTAAACTCAAAGGATGAGTGGGTCGCTGGGCTAGATGTTGAGTACACCACAGTCCTGGAAAGTGAGAAGATTCTAAAGGAGGCTGAGAAGAAGAAGCCCGCCGTGATCCAGGTTTTCGTACATAATGTGTGCTTGGTCTACCACATATGCCATGCCGACGTTGAGTGCCAGGATTTTAAGAACTTCCCCAAGGACGAAAGAGTGAAATTCGTTACTGTAGACTTTAGGAACGACAGGGATGTCCTGGGTCGGATAGGCCTCGTTGTAGGCCAACCCTTTGATCTCCAGAAGGAAAGCCTGGTGTCCTCTTCTCAGCCTTGAATGCTGACCCTGGCAGCAGCCATGATTGATCTTTCATACGCTAAACTGAAGAAACCTCACCACGAGTTTCATCATGCATGGGAGTCGAAGACAATAGATGAAGATCACATCCTGTACGCAGCAATGGATGCCTACCTTTGTTTAAATATCTAAAAGGTATGGATGAAGAAGCAGAGCCCAGTGTTCGATTCAAGCAAAGAAGCGGCAGCGAAGAGGAAGAGGAAGAGGGACGAGGACGAAGTCGAGGACCTAGACTCGGACTCCGAGTAAGGTGGCAGTGTCGTCGCTCATGCTGGTTCTACTACAGTGTCAAAGGACTAGTTGCTTAGTTTTATTTCAGGGGTGTGTTGTGCTGAGCCCCCAGCAGAACTATGTTTATGTTCTTTCTCGTTATTTGAACTCTTTTGTACGTACAGTAGTACTAGTACTATGTCTTACTACTGTTCTTCTTGCAGTTGGTACTACTTCTCGTATCTTCGTGTTCCTACTGTACTTAATACGTTCGTACTAGTAGTATAATTTGGGTCAGTCGATTTGTGAAAGAAGTTCGAGAGAGCGAAGGAAGAGGACGACAGAGAAGCTACCCCAGTATCTATATTAGGGTGGCAGGGTGCCCATGATATATCTTATGAGTGGTGGGTGTGGAATGCAGTTCGCCAAAAAAAATGGATCGTGCCCGGGGTTAAACGGATGGCGGGGGTGGTGGGAGCATGGCGGTGGCAGGCGGTTAAGGGGAGGGCGGGGCGGCGGCGGCAGGCGGTTAGGCGTGTGGCGGGCTGAGAAGATGAACAATGCATCAATTTTGGAGGTTGAAGAAGCCCTTCTAGCCTTCCATGTCGAATCCAACGGCTCACAAGAGTCGACTGACCCAAATTGCTCCTTCAGATTGCAGGATCCACGTGGCATTGAAGGTCTTGAAGGTAGATTCCGCGTCTGCACCCGGTTTGCGGGCTCGGTGCGGGCGCGACCGGCTTCTGCCGTGACAGCCACCATGCACGCTCCTTTACATGGGCGGAGACGAGAATGACATGCTAGTTCCTCCGTGTCGGGATGCTGGAGCAGGCGCTCGTCCTCCTCTTCGTACGCTGCGTGCATAGACACGGCTCCACTAGCTGCTCGCGTGCTTGGCAGCGTGGCGGCATCGCGAGGAGGGACTGCAGACGATGTTGAGCAGGAGAGCCTTCGGCTTCACGGTACAGGGATGGCGGCGACACGACGGTGATGGGCGAGAAAAGGTTGGCCGGAGCAGGCGGGCGCCGGCATGCGCAATGGCGGTGGCGGCATATTGATGAGTGCGCGTATGGGAGCTTAGTTTAGTTTTATATAGGGTTGGTCAAACTTAAAAGAAAACCATACTAGTACATGTAAACATTAGACTGAGGCAGCGCTTATATTAGTTACCACAGCCACGATACGGAATCCTGTGCAAGTGCGTGAACCGCGGCCACATGATCGATCGAACGGTGCGTCACCGTGTCGCGCTCGAAGGACACCCAACGAACATTTTTGTGTGTGTGAAAACAATCCCCGAATATTACACAACTTTTTTTCCTGGAGAAGTTCTTGACGCTACAATATTTCCATATATTTGAATTTAGCTCCAGCTTGTGTTTTTTTGGATTTGGACGTTTTAGGTGCGCCCTAGTTTTTCTTAATACTATTTTGTGTGTGTGACTGAGAGAGAACGCCATATGTGTGTTGTGGCAGAAGGGCAATGTGGAGACGGTGTGCGTGAAGGAAATATGCCCTAGAGGCAATACTAAAGTTGTTAATTATATTTCCTTATATAATGATAAATGTTTATTATTCATGCTAGAATTGTATTAACCGAAAACTTAGTACATGTGTGAATACATAGACATGCAGAGTGTCCCTAGTATGCCTCTACTTGACTAGCTCGTTAATCAAAGATGGTTAGGTTTCCTAACCATAGACATGAGGTGTCATTTGATTAACGGGATCACATTATTAGAGAATGATGTGATTGACAATACCCATCCATTAGCTTAGCACGATGATCGTTTAGTTTGTTGCTATTGCTTTCTTCATGACTTATACATGTTCCTATGATTATGAGATTATGCAACTCCCGAATACCGGAGGAACACTTAGAGTGATATCAAACGTCACAACGTAACTAGGTGATTATAAAGATGCTCTACAGGTGTCTCCGATGGTGTTTTTTGAGTTGGCATAGATCAGGATTAGGATTTGTCACTCCGATTGTCCGAGAGGTATCTCTGGGCCCCCTCGGTAATGCACATCAATATAAGCCTTGCAAGCAATGTGACTAATGAGTTAGTTGTAGGATGATGCATTACTGAACGAGTAAAGAGACTTGCCGGTAACGAGATTGAACTAGGTATTGAGATACCGACGATCGAATCTCGGGCAAGTAACATACCGATGACAAAGGGAACAACGTATGTTGTTATGCGGTTTGACCGATAAAGATCTTCGTAGAATATGTGGGAGCCAATATGAGCATCCAGGTTCCGCTATTGGTTATTGACCGGAGATTATTCTCGGTCATGTCTACATAGTTCTCGAACCCGTAGGGTCCGCAGGCTTAACGTTTGATGACGATCGGTATTATGAGTTTATGTGTTTTGATGTACCGAAGGTTTGTCGGAGTCCCGGATGTGATCACGGACATAACGAGGAGTCTCAAAATGGTCGAGACATGAAGATTGATATATTGGAAGGCTATGTTTGGGCACCGGACAGGTTTCGGATGAGTTCGGGCATTTTCCGGAGTACCGGGGGGTTACCGGAACCCCACGGGGAGTTAATCAGCCTTAATGGGCCATGGTGGAAGAGAGGAGGAGGCGGCCAAGTGGGAGGCACGCGGCCCCCAAGCCCAATCAGAATTGGGGGGCGGGAGGGGCGGTTCCCCTTTCCTTCTCTCCCTCTCCCTCTTCCTTCTTCTCCTACTCCAACTAGGGAAGGGGGGAAACCTACTCCTACTAGGAGTAGGAATCCCCCCCATGGGCGCACCCCATGAGGCCGGCCCTCTCCCTCGTCCACTCCTTTATATACGGGGGAGGGGGCACCCCATAGACACACAAGTTGATTGTTTATCCGTATGCGGTGCCCCCCTCCACATATTTCCAGCTCGGTCATATCGTTGTAGTTCTTCGGCGAAGTCCTGCGTCGGTAACTTCATGATCACCGTCATCACGCCGTCGTGCTGATGAAACTCTCCCTCGGCCTCAGCTGGATCAAGAGTTCGAGGGACGTCACCGAGCTTAATGTGTGCAGATCGCGGAGGTGTCGTGCGTTCGGTACTTGATCGGTTGGATCGCGAAGACTTTCAACTACATCAACCCCGTTACTTAACGCTTCCGCTTTCGGTCTACGAGGGTACATGGACACACTCTCCCGCTCGTTGCTATGCATCACATAGATAGATCTTGCGTGATCGTAGGTAAATTTTTTGTAATACTGCGTTCCCCAACAGTGGCATCCGAGCCAGGTCTATGCGTAGATGTGATATGCACGAGTAGAACACAAAGAGTTGTGGGCGATAATAGTCATACTGCTTACCAGCATGTCATACTTTGATACGGCGGTATTGTTGGATGAAGCGGCTTAGACCGACATTACATGACCGCGTTCGTGAGACTGGTTCTACTGCCGTGCTTCGCACACAGGTGGCTAGTGGGTGTCTGTTTCTCTAACTTTAGTTGAATCGAGTGTGACTATGCCCGGTCCTTGTTGAAGGTTAAAACAGCAAACTTGATGAAAAATCGTTGTGGTTTTTGATGCGTAGGTAAGAACGGTTCTTGCTAAACCCGTAGCAGCCACGTAAAATTGGCAACAACAAGTAGAGGACATCTAACTTGTTTTGCAGGGTATGTTGTGATGTGATATGGTCAAGACGTGATGATATATAAATTGTTGTATGAGATGATCATGTTTTCTAACATTTATCGGCAACTGACAGGAGCCTTATGGTTGTAGCTTTATTGTATGAAATGCAATCGCCATGTAATTGCTTTACTTTATCACTAAGCGGTAGTGATAGTCATGATAGCACTAGTTGGCGAGACGACAACGATGGTTCGATGAAGATCAAGGTGTCAAGCCGGTGACGATGGTGATCATGACGGTGCTTTGGAGATGGAGATCAAAGGCACAAAATGATGATGGCCATATCATATCACTTATATTGATTGCATGTGATGTTTATCCTTTATGCATCTTATTTTGCTTAGTTCAGCGATAGCATTATAAGACGATCTCTCACTAAATTTCAAGGTATAAGTGTTCTCCCAGAGTATGCACCGTTGCGACAGTTTGTCGTGCCGAGACACCACATGATGATCGGGTGTGATAAGCTCTACGTTCACATACAACAGGCGCAAGCCAGTTTTGCACACGCAGAATACTCGGGTTAAACTTGACGAGCCTAGCATATGCAGATATGGCCTCGGAACAATGAGACCGAAAGGTCGAGCGTGAATCATATAGTAGATATGTTCAACATAGTGATGTTCACCATTGGAAACTACTCCATCTCACGTGATGATCGGACATAGTTTAGTTGATTTGGGTCACGTGATCACTTAGATGATTAGAGGGATGTCTATCTAAATGGGAGTTCTTAAGTAATATGATTAATTGAACTTCAATTTATCATGAACTTAGTACTTGATAGTATTTTTCATGTCTATGTTGTTGTAGATCAATGGCCAGTGCTACTGTTCCTTTGAATTTTAATGCGTTCCTAGAGAAAGTAAGTTGAAAGATGATGGTAGCAACTACACGGACTGGGTCCATAACTTGAGGATTATCCTCATTGCTGCACAGAAGAATTACGTCCTGGAAGCACCGTCTAGGTGCAAGACCCGTTGCAGGAGCAACGCCGAACGTTGTGAACGCCTGGCAGAGCAAAGCTGATGACTACTCGATAGTTCAGTTTGCCATGCTTTACAGCTTAGAATCGGGACTTCAACGATGTTTTGAACTTCATGGAGCATATGAGATGTTCCAGGAGTTGAAGTTAATATTTCAAGCAAATGCCCGGATTGAGAGATATTAAGTCTCCAATAAGTTCTATAGCTATAAAATGGAGGAGAATACTTATGTCAGTGAACATATACTCAAAATGTCTGGGTATCATAATCACCTGACTCAGCTGGGAGTTAATCTTCCGGTTGATAGTGTCATTGACAGAGTTCTTCAATCACTGCCACCAAGCTACAAAAGCTTCGTGATGAACTATAATATGCAAGGGATGGATAAGACAATTCCCGAGCTCTTCGCGATGCAAAAAGGCTGCGGAGGTAGAAATCAAGAAGGAGCATCAAGTGTTGATGGTCAACAAGACCACCAGTTTCAAGAAAAAGGGTAAAGGGAATAAGGGGAACTTCAAGAAGAACTACAAGCAAGTTGCTGCTCAAGTGAAGAAGCCCAAGTCTGGACCTAAGCCTGAGACTGAGTGCTTCTACTGCAAAGGGACTGGTCACTGGAAGCGGAACTGCCCCAAGTATTTGGCGGATAAGAAGAATGGCAAAGTGAACAAAGGTATATGTGATATACATGTTATTGATGTGTACCTTACTAATGCTTGCAGTAGTACCTGGGTATTTGATACTGGTTCTGTTGCTAATATTTGCAACACGAAACAGGGACTACAGATTAAGCGAAGATTGGCTAAGGACGAGGTGACGATGCGCGTGGGAAATGGTTCCAAAGTCGATGTGATTTCCGTCGGCACGCTACCTCTACATCTACCTTCGTGATTAGTTTTAGGCCTGAATAATTGTTATTCGGTGCCAGCGTTAAGCATGAACATTATATCTGGATCTTGTTTGATGCGAGATGGTTATTCATTTAAATCTAAGAATAATGGTTGCTCTATTTATGTGATTAATATCTTTTATGGTCATGCACCCTTGAATAGTGGTCTATTTTTGTTGAATCTCAATAGTAGTGATACACATATTCATAATATTGAAGCCAAAAGATGCAGAGTTGATAATGATAGTGCAACTTATTTGTGGCACTGCTGTTTGGGTCATATTGGTTTAAAGCGCACGAAGAAACACCATACTTATGGAATTTTGGAATCACTTGATTATGAATCACTTGGTACTTGTGAACCATGCCTCATGGGCAAGATGACTAAAACTCCGTTCTCCGGAACAATGGAGCGAGCAATAGATTTATTGGAAATAATACATACTGATGAATGCAGTCTGATGAATATTGAGGATCGCGGCGGGTATCATTATTTTCTGACCTTCATAGATGATTTAAGCAGATTTGGGTATGTCTACTTGATGAAACATTAAGTCTGAAGCATTTGAAAAGTTCAAAGAATTTCAGAGTGAAGTGGAAAATCATCGTAACAAGAAAATAAAGTTTCTGCAATCTGATCATGGAGGAGAATATTTGAGTTACGAGTTTGGTCTTCATTTGAAACAATGCGGAATAGTTTCGCAACTCACGCCACCCGGAACACCACAGCGTAATGGTGTGTCCGAACGTCATAACCGCACTTTATTAGATATGGTGCAATCTATGATGTCTCTTACTGATTTACCGCTATCGTTTTGGGGTTATGGTTTAGAGACGGCTGCATTCATGTTAAATAGGGAACCATCTAAATCCGTTGAGACGACACCTTATGAACTGTGGTTTGGGGCTGCGATGCTTATGTGAAAAAGCTTCAACCTGATAAGCTCGAACCCAAATCGGAGAAATGTGTCTTCATAGGATACCCAAAATTGACTGTTGGGTACACCTTCTATCACAGATCCGAAGGCAAGATATTCGTTGCTAGGAATGGATCCTTTCTAGAGAAGGAGTTTCTCTCGAAAGAAGTGAGTGGGAGGAAAGTAGAACTTGATGAGGTAACTGTACCTGCTCCCTTATTGGAAAGTAGTTTATCACAGAAATCAGTTCCTGTGACTCCTACACCAATTAGTGAGGAAGCTAATGATGATGATCATGTAACTTCAGATCAAGTTACTACCGAACCTCGTAGGTCAACCAGAGTAATATCCGCACCAGAGTGGTACGGTAATCCTGTTCTGGATGTCATGTTACATGACCATGACGAACCTACGAACTATGAGGAAGCGATAATGAGCCCAGATTCCGTGAAATGGCTTGAGGCCATGAAATCTGAGATGGGATCCATGTATGAGAACACAGTGTGGACTTTGGTTGACTTGCCCGATGATCGGCAAGCCATAGAGAATAAATGGATCTTCAAGAAGAAGACTGACGCTGACGGTAATGTTACTGTCTACAAAGCTCGACTTGTTGTGAAAGGTTTTTGATAAGTTCAAGGAGTTGACTACGATGAGACCTTCTCACCCGTAGCGATGCTTAAGTCCGTCCGAATCATGTTAGCAATTGCCGCATTTTATGATTATGAAATTTGGCAAATGGATGTAAAAACTGCATTCCTGAATGGATTTCTGGAAGAAGAGTTGTATATGATGCAACCAGAAGGTTTTATCGATCCAAAGGATGCTAACAAAGTGTGCAAGCTCCAGCGATCCATTTATGGACTGGTCCATGCATCTTGGAGTTGGAATAAATGTTTTGATAGTGTGATCAAAGCATATGGTTTTATGCAGACTTTTGGAGAGGCCTATATTTACAAGAAAGTGAGTGGTAGCTCTGTAGCATTTCTAATATTATATGTGGATGACATATTGTTGATTGGAAATGATATAGAATTTCTGGATAGCATAAAAGGATGCGTGAACAAGAGTTTTTCAATGAAAGACCTCGGTGAAGCTGCTTATATATTGGGCATCAAGATCTATAAAAATAGATCAAGACGCTTAATTGGACTTTCACAAAGCACATACTTTGATAAAGTTTTGAAGAAGTTCCAATTGGATCAAGCAAAGAAAGGGTTCTTGCCTGTATTACAAGGTGTGAAGTTGAGTCAGACTCAATGCCCGACCACCGCAGAAGATAGAGACAAAATGAAAGTCATTCCCTATTCTTCAACCATAGGTTCTATCATGTGTGCAATGCTGTGTACCAGACCTGATGTGTGCCTTGCTATTAGTTTAGCAGGGAGGTACCAAAGTAATCCAGGAGTGGATCCCTGGACAACAGTCAAGAACATCCCGAAATACCTGAAAAGGACTAAGGATATGTTTCTCGTTTATGGAGGTGACAAACAGCTCGTTGTAAATGGTTACATCGATGCAAGATTTGACACTGATCCGGATGACTCTAAGTCACAAACCGGATACATATTTGTATTAAACGGTGGAGCTGTCAGTTGGTGCAGTTCTAAGCAAAGCGTCGTGGCGGGATCTACGTGTGAAGCGGAGTACATAGCTGCTTTGGAAGCAGCAAATGAAGAAGTCTGGATGAAGGAGTTCATATCCGATCTAGGTGTCATACCTAGTGTATCGGGTCCAATGAAAATCTTTTGTGACAATACTGGTGCAATTGCCTTGGCAAAGGAATCCATTCACAAGAGAACCAAGCACATCAAGAGACGCTTCAATTCCATCCACGATCAAGTCAAGCAGGGAGACATAGAGATTTGCAAGATACATACGGATTTGAATGTTGCAGACCCGTTGACTAAGCCTCTCTCACGAGCAAATCATTATCAGCACCAAGACTCCATGGGTGTTAGAATCATTACTGTGTAATATAGATTATTTACTCTAGTGCAAGTGGGAGACTGAAGGAAATATGCCGTAGAGGCAATAATAAAGTTGGTAATTATATTTCCTTATATCATGATAAATGTTTATTATTCATGCTAGAATTGTATTAACCGGAAACTTAGTACATGTGTGAATACATAGATAGATAGAGTGTCACTAGTATGCCTCTACTTGACTAGCTCGTTAATCAAAGATGGTTAAGTTTCCTAACCATAGACATGAGTTGTCATTTGATTAATGGGATCACATCATTAGAGAATGATGTGATTGACAAGACCCATCCGTTAGCTTAGCACGATGATCATTTAGTTTGTTGCTATTGCTTTCTTCATGACTTATACATGTTCCTATGACTATGAGATTATGCAACTCCCGAATACCGGAGGAACACTTAGTGTGCTATCAAACGTCACAACATAACTGGGTGATTATAAAGATGCTCTACAGGTGTCTCCACTGGTGTTTGTTGAGTTGGCATAGATCAAGATTAGGATTTGTCACTCCGATTGTCGGAGAGGTATCTCTGGGCCCTCTCGGTAATGCACATCACTATAAGCCTTGCAAGCAATGTGAATAATGAGTTAGTTGCGGGATGATGCATTACGGAACGAGTACGGAGACTTGCCGGTAACGAGATTGAACTAGGTATTGAGATATCGACGATCGAATCTCGGGCAAGTAACATACCAATAACAAAGGGAACAACGTATGTTGTTATGCGGTTTGACCGATAAAGATCTTCATAGAATATGTGGGAGCCAATATGAGCATCCAGGTCCCGCTATTGGTTATTGACCGGAGATGAGTCTCGGTCATGTCTACATAGTTCTCGAACCCGTAGGGTCCGCAGGCTTAACGTTTGATGCCGATCGGTATTATGAGTTTATGTGTTTTGATGTACTGAAGGTTGGTCGGAGTCCCGGATGTGATCACGGACATAACGAGGAGTCTCGAAATGGTCGAGACATGAAGATTGATATATTGGAGGGCTATGTTTGGACAACGGAAAGGTTTCAGATGAGTTAGGGCATTTTCTAGAGTGCCGGGGGGTTACCGGAACCCCCCAGGGAGTTATTGGGCCTTAATGGGCCATGGTGGAAGAGAGGAGGAGGAGGCCGAGTGGGAGGCATGCGCCCCCAAGCCCAATCAGAATTGGGGGGGCGGGAGGGGCGGTCCCCCTTTCCTTCTCTCCCTCTCCCTCTTCCTTCTTCTCCTACTCCAACTAGGGAAGGGGGAAACCTACTCCTACTAGGAGTAGGAATCCCCCCCTTGGGCGCACCCCATGAGGCCGGCCCTCCCCCTCCTCCACTCCTTTATATATGGGGGAGGGGGCACCCCATAGACACACAAGTTGATTGTTTATCCGTGTGCGGTGCTCCCCTCCACATATTTCCAGCTCGGTCATATCGTTGTAGTGCTTAGGCGAAGCCCTGCATCGGTAACTTCATCATCACCGTCATCACGCCGTCGTGCTGACGAAACTCTCCCTGGGCCTCAGCTGGATAAAGAGTTCGAGGGACTTCACCGAACTAAACGTGTGCAAATCGCGGAGGTGCCGTGCGTTCGGTACTTGGTCGGTTGGATCGCGAAGACGTTTGACTACATCAACCGCGTTACTTAATGCTTCCTCTTTCGGTCTACGATGGTACGTGGACACACTCTCCCGCTCGTTGCTATGCATCAGATAGATAGATCTTGCGTGATCGTGCGTAATTTTTTTGAAATACTGCATTCCCCAACAGTGCGTGTGATAGAGACATAAAGAGGTGTGAATGTGCAAATGATCATGCATGAGTGAGACATAGACAGATGCCGATATGTTGTGTATACATGAGAGAACGGTCTTCTATTTGTACTTGTGTGTGTGTGAGAGAGAGAGGAGCATCCGTAACACAACAACCATCTCTCTCGATTTGTTCGTCCCTCGCACGATCGCATGTAACACATGCATCAACGCACACATTTTGACACCCTCACCCGACCCCTGCCCACCTCAAGGCCCGCACATCGCTCTCTATCTCGCACGCACAATCTCTTCGTGAAAATTCTATTTAGCATGTAGCTTTCCGTCACATACACACACATTTCTCTCCATAGGTTTGATTTCTCTCAGTACCTGACACACAAACACACACACACACACACCCCGCACACACACTCCCCCTCCCCCGAGCACACAATTCATCCCCATCCAAGGCTATATGGAAACCACTCTCGCTTGTGCTTCTCTGCACCCTAGCATGCACAACACCTCAACCTTCAAAGAGGGCATCGAGGAGATCGAAGACGGCGACCACACTGCACTAGAGACTCCCCCCCTCTCTCCCGCACAAAATTACCAATCCCTCTCTCTCTCTCGCACAAAATTATCAATCCCTCAACCCACGAGATCCTTCCCCTCTCATCCATGTTTTTCCAGTTCTCTCATCAAACATGTTGTCTCTTCTTCTTCCACATCTACAGAATCCGGATGCACACACATCTCATGTATATTACATGTCTCCATCTATCTCACATACCTAACTTCTTCCTCTCTCTTTCTCTCTCTCTCTCGTTATGTTTTTCTCGTACTGTCTTGTCCACATACACACAATCTTTACCGCCCTATCTGCTCCATCTTCGCAAGCTCTCTCTACACACTTTTCATTCACACAACGGGATGTGTTCAAAATGTTGCTTTTATAATGGATGATGTAGAGTTATGGTTGTGTTTTTGCATCCTACAAAGTAATAACAATGAAATGCATTTATATTCTCATTTGATTGGGATTATGTGAGTTTGAGCATATTGTGAAGTACTATAGACCTGGTATACATCTTGGAATTCAACAATGATTGTAACTATTGAATTGTATAGACCATTACATTTGAAGTCAGCAGCCTAATATATTTATTTCACAATTACAACAAATGATTAATTGACTACAAACTAAGAAAACAAATGAGTACTCCCTCTGTTTCTATTTAAGTCTGCGGATTAGCATTGGTCAAAGTCAAGTTTTGTAAACTCTCAGAAAGTTTAACAAAATATTAACATATACAATAACAAATAAATACCATTAGATTCATTATTGAATGTACTTTCACATCATACATATTTGTTATGGTAAATGTTTATGTTTTTCTATAGACTTGGTCAAACTTTAGGAAGTTTGACTTCGGTCAAACCTAATATGCAGAGTTAATAAAATCGGAGGGAGTACTAGTAATTACTAGTACTACTCGCTAGTTGCGTAGCCCAATCACCCAACATGCCACACGGGGAGTTCAGTGTCACAAAATTTTGAGGTCGGGGGGAAAATCTCCTGCGACCCTGATTCGAGCAGTGCGAAGTTACCATCATAACCTTCGGAATAGGTCTACGGATTACGCTTGGTAGGGGCCTATTTTCATAACTTCAGGTTCACCCTACCCAGCCAACCCCACCCCGGCACCCAGAGTAGTACACCTGCATACTCCCCATTTTCTATCCCCACACAAAATAGACTTCTCCACGGCACCGCAGCCTTCATGCTCCTCCCTTCTCCATCGGCGCACTCGTCCACCGCAGCGCATCTGCCTCATCGACGACCTCGTACGCCGCACTGGAGCCGGTCCACCGTCGTTGTCGTACACGGAGGCTCTTCCTCGGCACCGTCTTCCATGGTCTCAGATCTGCTTCCCGGAAGCCGACGCCAAGGGACAATGAACTAACTCCCATTGCTAACCATGATGCACAGCGGCCGCCGCGACCATCGTTCTCCTCCTCGATTGGTAATGTGCGTATTGAATCACTTAGCAGTACATGTGCAGTTCCAATTTTGTTCATACCTACCCTTCAAATTTCCTGGTTGCTATTGTTCTTGTAAAAGTAATTGGTTATAGCCTCCATTGTCCAACAAAATATCAGCTTGTAATTGTGCGTCGCTCCTGTATCTCGCTGTGCTTGGGTAGGTTCTTCATCTGCACTAGTAGTGTGGCAAATGAAGGAAAGTTTTTTAGAACTAGCAAGATGCCCATGCGTTGCACGGAACATCAAGAGGCATTTGTATGAGTAGTTTATCTTGTAGGAGAAAAGGATGAATTAGGGAAGGCCTTATTTGCAAATCTGAAGAGGGGTGTGGGTATCTTTCTGCAAAATTGCCATAGTTTCCTTCCTATCTGTTGGACATAAATCAGACGACCTATATTGCAGGATGGCAGGCACACCATCACCACCAAGTCTGTTTTAAAAAAAACTAGCAAGAGGCCCATGAGTTTCATGGAACATCATGATGCATTTATACGAGTTGTTTATCTCGTGGGAGACGAAGATGAACGAGGGAAGTCCTTATCTGCAAATGTGGAGAGGGGTGCGGGTATCTCTTTGCAAAATTGTCATAGTTTGCTTTCTATGCATCAGATATAGACCAGACATTCTATATTGCAGGATGCAGGCACACCATCATCACCATCTTGGTTTTCTATAAGAGTAGAGAAAAGAAAAGAAAGTAGAAAAAAAGAGTAGAGAGTAGAGTACTAGAGATAAATATTAAATATAAAATAAATATAAAAGTAGAGAAGAGAGTAGAGATAAATATTAAATATAAAATAAATATAACAGTAGATAAGAGAGTAGAGATAGCAGGGACGTCGAGAAAGGATCGCGCGCGCGGGGGAAGAAGCGGCCGGGCGCACGCTAGTTTTGGCGCGCGGCGTCCGGTGCGCTTTATAAAATCCAACACCCTCCCAACGCTCTATGCATTGCCACCGCTCTCTCCCCGCTCTGCGCCTCGCCACCGCTCTCTCCCCGCTCTTTCTTACCTCGCCGCCGCCGCGCCACCATGCCACTGCGTCGCCAGGAAACTTGGGGATACCGCGGCGTCCGTGTGCCCCTCTGGCGGATTCTCCACCGAGATCCGGTTCCACGGGATGCGCCTAGGCCTCGGTAATTTCGACACCGCGAACAAGGCCGTCCATGCATACGACGCGGCGGCGTGGCGCCTCCGGTGGCCTCATAGAACATTTAACTTCCCCAACGTGCCAATACGAGAGTGGGCGCAAGAGCTCGTGCCTCTCCGCGGCTTATCATCGACGAGGATCGTCGCGACAACCGGAGGCGGGAGCATCGTCTTCGCATCGCCGAGATGGACGAGGAAGCCATGGCGCTGTGGCGCCAACACTTCCCGCAGGACATCATCCACGAGCGTGAGTTCTACGCGCAAAGGAGGGCAGAGAGGGAGAAGAGGAGGGCGGAGCGAGCCGCCTATCGTGAGGACAAGCGTACGCGAAAAGAGGACGCTCAATTCAACATGAGGCTAGGAGCAGCGTCGCCCTGGGAATCCGACGATGATCAGTATCTTCACGCCTACATTGAGACGTCGGAGGAGGACATCACCGAGGAGGAGTCGGACGACGAGGAGTAGTTGAACTATCTATTTTTTTATCTATCTATGCTATATCTATGCTGAGAACTATCTATGTCTCTACTCTCTAGTCTCTACTCTCTATCTCTACTCTCTATCTCTACTTCTCGATCTCAACACTGTAAACGCTTTTTTTAAAGCACCGCGCGTTGCGCATCTGTTGGAGATGCTCTAACATGGCAGATGAGTGCTTTAATGTTGCCCACAAGATGCGGGAGTATTACTAGTATATTTTTCTTGCCATGTTGAGATTTTAACACCACGAGTGTGAACATGCAGAGGAGCAATGAAGACCAAAAACGGGATATTGGGGACATCTTCAAGGAGCGTGGCAAATTAAAGAGGAGCTGCACCGAACCTGTAAAACGAGCTTTGGTAAGTAACACCCTTTCAATTACTTTCGTTTAGCCTCGTGTTCTTCGATGTGTATATGTTGTAGTTTCTGTTTCTCTTAGCCTCGTGTTCTTCATGTGTAATAAGAAGAGTCTTAATCATCCTAGTGCTTTCACTTTTAGCTTGATGTAGGAAGTGGGTGTTCTCACCTTGTAGTCTGTTTTTATATTTTTCCTTTTGAATTCACTTCTCCGAGTCCTGTTTATCTGGCTGCTACTAAATGGATCTGGGTTGCTTTGAGTATTGATCTAAAAAAGAAGCAACTTCATGTCAGGATGCAGTTCCTACGAGGAGGGAAGTATGGTCAACCTCGAGATCATGTTTCCAAAATGAGGTTGGATTACACATAAGGGGCCAGTTCCCTAATGATGCTGGATTAGACACAAGGTGCAAATTCCAAGATGATGCTGGATTACACACAAGCCAGGTGGAGTCGTCAATTGTTCGTGTCCTCATGGCTCTAGTAAAGGCTGAAAGAAAGTGTGCAGCAGCCCTTGAGAATGTAGCTGAGTTCCTGAAGAAGCGAAAAGAGCAATCAGATGCTCTCTTCACCCAAGCCAAAGAAGAGATGGAAGAAGCCAGAAAGAAGCTAGCAGAGGCAGATCAGGCTAGGCGTCTCCTGCTATCTAAAACTGTTGTCAATACAAATTTTCCTTCATAATAGCTAGGTTCAAAGGTTTATCCAGTCAGCATACTTGTTGTGATGTCCGTGCATCTACTGATGTGGCACAAAATAATTTTTTAGGGTCATGTAATAACAGCAATTACTTTCCAAACAATAACAGATGAAGCATTGGACATGGTATAGTTCACGCGCAAGCCCAACATTCCAAGTTCAACTTCCACATCAAACTCAGGTTCACATATATCTGCACGTTCATAGATAATGTCCACAACCATGATTCACTTCAAAGCCAAAAAAAATGCAAGGAGAGTTATAAATATAGAAAAACCTCTAGTTCCTGCTACCCGTGCGAGCACAACAAGTCAAGACCATGCGTAACTAATTATATTTTGACCATTTTTGTGTTCTAAAATGTCGGCCGGCTCACGGAAGGACGTGTTGCCAGCACACGCGCGGATTCAATGGAGGCAGGCGGGGCAGTCTGAAGCCGGTTGCATGCGGCGATGAGGCGTGTTAAGCCAGGCCTGCAGCAATTGGGGCTCTCTTGGACGGCGCACCGGTTCAATGCCTGCGCTATGAGAGGTCGCGTCTGTGTCAGAGCAATCACTCCCTCCAGTCCTTTTTTTTGGGTATAACAAAATCTTGTTTTCCATTCACATTTTACAAGTAAAATTCGTGGACAAACTTTGACCAAAAATACGATGGGGACTAGTAAACCAGGACGGAGGTAGTAGTTTTTTTTATCAAAGAAGGGTTTCCCCCTTCCGATTTTCATTACTGAAAACCAACATCTAAACCATAGTATTTGCCCTAGAACTACCAGGTTCAACATCTCGCAACATAAACCCATACAACCATACGCCAAGGAGGCAGTAGTAGTTATGAATTCCATTTTCTCTCCATACCAATTGTTCTAAAAACTACTTAAGTACTTATAACGCGCCCTTGAAAATCGGAACTCTTACCCCACTAAAAAATGATATTTTAAACATGGCTACTCGATCTGTGGCAACTGGCGAGCCACCGCCTCCAGGTCGTTCACCTGTGGTCCCGACCATCAACTCCTATTGATCAAATTATCACGCGAGCTGACTATTCCTACAAAGGTGCGCTCCACCATGTACCCGGTACCCGCGCATGTAGCAATCGTGCACCTAGGGTTTTAGGGTTTATTTGTTAACGGTGCCTTTACGTAACTCTCATGTGTGCGAGACAGCGAGAGACCGACTGCGTGCGTGCACCTCTTCTCTTCATATATGTACTCCCTCGTTTGTCTGGTGTCCAAAAAATTATACAGTAGTAATAACTACTAGCAATGTGCCAATCCGTTGCCACACGATCAAAGTAGATTAATACATATTCACCGATTTGATAGAAAAAAGAGTCTAGTTTTGAAATACGTGTATCACTAAAAATATCTTATGTTTCACTCAAAATATATTCCTTTGGCGGTTTTGATGAGATAAGGGAGGAATGTTGTTGGTTTCAAGATTTGAGAAGTGGTACATCTCTAATTTCTATTCTTACTAGCAAGATGCCCATGCGTTGCATGGAACATCAAGATCTTGTGGGAGAAAAGGATGAATGAGGGAAGGCCTTATCTGCAAATGTGGAGAGGAGTGCGGGTAAATTGCCATAGTTTCCTTCCTGTCCGTTAGATATAGATTGGACGGCCTATATTGCAGGATGGTAGGCACACCATCATCACCGACTATGCTTCTTATAAGAGTAGAGATAAAAACAGAGTTGGTGATGATGGTGTGCCTGCCATCTTGCAATATAGGCCGTCCGATTTATATCTGACGGATAGGAAGGAAACTATGCCAATTTTGCAAAAAGATACCCACACCCCTCTCCATATTTGCAATTAAGACCTTCCCTCGTTCATCCTTTTCTCCCATAAGATAAACTACTCATACAAATGCATCTTGATGTTCCGTGCAACGCATGGGCATCTTGCTAGTTGTTGCAACAAGCCCATGTGTGTGTGTGTGTTGTGTGTGTGAGAGAGAGGGAGGGAGGAGGAGGACGGAGTGCATGTGTGACAAGACACAAAGAGTGTGTGTGCGAGAGGTATCAGCTTAAAATGAGGCGATAGTGTGTGTGTTCACGATCGAGAGGGCGTGTATCAAGAAGGGACAAAAAATCTACATAGATACAAGGAGCGCGAGAGAGACATGTACGCGATAGTGGAAGCACGAGTGTGCGGGTGTATAAACCTATCTGGAGGCTAGTCAATCAATGATGTGAGAGAAATATGAGTCGGGGGTGCGAAAGCGAATGTTTTGTGGGTGAGAGAGAGAGACAATAATTGGGAAGGGGAGTGGAACCAGGAGCTATGTATGTGTGAGAGAGAGAGCGCGGGGGGGAGTTTGTCTGATCGGTAAATAAATGAATAGTGTCAGTTTTATAATTGGGATGGAGACGGAAAGGAGATCGCAACAAATGTTGTTTCTGCAGGAAAGAGTAATTTTAGTGGCATGAGTCATGTCTCGAGACATATAGGGTGTGTGAGAGAACCCCATAGAGAGAAAGACAAAGTGAAAGACGAGTGAGACTGTGTGTGTGGCAGTGAAAAAGAAAGCTTAGGTACCTAGTGATACCAGAGAATGGTAGAGACGTGAGAGATAATGAAAACCGTGTAATGTATATTGATACGGAGAGTGTGACACTTCTCAAGGGAGACGTCGAGAGACCATGTTTGCGAAGATAGGAGAAACATGAAGTGAGCGTGCGGGTGAGCTGGAGAAAATAGAATGTTAGCTACATGAAGGAGCATGCAAGAGAGATGGGCATGAAAGGAGTCAAAATAAAAGGGATTCAAATATTTGAATTCGAGATGATGATACATGTAATTCATACTCGAACCAAAATTGATCTATCAAACATGCATACTCATATGAATTCACGCGCATCTATGTTATTTAATATGTAGATATTACTGATCCATACTTCCTCCGTTCCTAAATATAAGTGTTTGTAGAGATTCTATGAACCACATACATATTTATATAGATGCATTTTAAGTGTAGATTCATTCCTTTTGTTCCGTCTGTAATCCACCTAGTGGAATCTCTACAAAGACTTATATTTAGGAACAGAGGGAGTACATTTTAGTAGAACATAATTTGGTTTAATTTTTTTGAACTCAACCTTATGATTTTGAGATCATTGTATTTGTAAATCATATTATATATACCCCACAAAAAATCATATTATATACATATAAAGGATCAGAATTCTTTGCTGTGCTTTTGAAAGTATATATAAAAAAATGATGTATATAGAATTTTATTCCAATCGCAAATGGATCCTGCCCGAACAAGAATAGAATACAAACTGGATTCGAATTGAGTTGGCACGGTAAACGTGCACTCTTCCTCTGCAAAAATTTGAACGAAGCGGGGAAAGTCGCAGTAACCGTCCGAAACCAAAATCTACGAGATGGAAATTACTACCTATCCCTGACACACAAAGCCTATTGGCTCGATTTCTATAGGTTTCGATACGGGTAGGTTTGTAATTTCACTCAAACGTGACATAACCACCTCTCACCAGGATTCATACATGGTGGGCGCCAAAACACAGTGTCTCCTTGGCCGAAATCGACTGCCTCCCCGATTCATACACGGTGGGCGCCAAAAACAAATTCTCGTCGGCAAATATTCAGTGTATGCGAGATTACCGTCCTATCCCCAACCGACTAATATTGCTGTGATGTAGGAAATTTTAAACGGGGGCTAAGTTTGTAAATTTCCTCACATTTGAGAGAAGCGCGCCCTGAACACATGGTTCCCCCTTCCTTTCTCCCTCCATTTCCCCATTCGTACTTCGTGGGCGCCAAAACACCCTCTCCACCCCAGCCTCCTCCGTCCGCCACCCCATCCACCGCCATCCTCCTCCACCATGCCAGATCTGATACCCCGACGCCGTCGGCCATTACAAGAGATCGACCTCTCTCATCCACGGCTTCGGACCGAGATCCTTACATCCCGTACTCTCGCTTCATTCCTGCCATCGTCCACCTTGCCGACACCGCTCCTACGACCGTCTCGTCCACCGTGCTCCGCAACAGCCATCGCTACCGCAGCACCATCAAATTCTCAGCAGATGCATACACGGCGCCGCACCAGAGGTGGTACTCTTTCATATCTGCTAACTTATTTATCGTAGCAGGAAAATAGATCATCACTGCTTTACTCTGATTTCTTGTCCATCACTTACTTGCTAGTTGAAAGCAAACATTGGTTGCAAAGTTGCCTTTGTCCGGTTTGCACCTTCAGGTCCGCCATGGCACGCTCAACACTATACTCGCAATGCTTATGGTTTTCCCCTCTTATATTCCACACTAGTTAAATGACAGTAGACTAAATTTCAAAATTGGGTCAGTCGATTTTTGAGAACTCGCCGGAGTTCGCCGGTGTGAAGGAAGGGGCTCGGGTGGGGACGGTGGTTGTGGGGGCGGTGGTGGGGCCTCACCGAATGAAGAAAACTCGACGCGGGTGGGGGCGGGGGTGGGGGGTGGGGGTGGCGAAGGAACACAAGCGGTGGGGGCCGGTGGTTCGGCAGGCGGCCCGTGCAGTGTTCTGTATGGGAAGAATCAGAGACGAGAAAGAAGAAGGGTTAGGAGACGTAGGATCTTCATCCAACCACCTGAAATGGTCGACTGACCCAAATGACAAAAGTCACGCGACTTGCATGCAGACATGCCTTTATATTCAGTATCATCACCGTACCTGCTTAGTACTACTCCTCAATCCATCAAGCTAAACAACGTGCCACGCATAATTCGAAACTTGTTGCTCAAATACAAATATGATATGATGCTGATATTACTAAAACAGATAATGCTTAACTGGTCAGCTAATGTTCCTACTTTACTTTCCAAAATCATGTGCACCACATATAGAGAGACAGCAGGGAGTTGCATTCTTAATGCGCTCTGGTTCATCATGTGTGGGCACTGTGCAACGAACATTTTATTATCCAAAATCTGCTTGCTCTTCTTTAGCATGTTCCTCTTTCGTTCTTCTTTAATAAGTACTCTCTGTGTTCCTAAATACAAGTCTTTGTATAGATTCCACCATGGACTACATATGGAGCAAAATGAGTGAATCTACACTCTAAAATGTATCTGTATACATTTGTATGTGATCCATAGTGGAAATCTCTACAAAGACTTATATTTTGGAACGGAGGGAGTATGATAGTAGTATAGTATGGTCCTTGTAGTGAAGATGAGCAGGGACATTTGCAGTGTAGAGGTCTATATGATCGGTTGTGATGGACACTTTGAACTCTTCGGGCCTCTTTGATTCGTAGGATTTTGTAAACATAGGAATAGGATTTGTAGTGGCTTGCCCACTTGAATCCTATAAGATTAGCAATGAAATGCGGGGAGCTGTGTCGCCTTTGAGAGTTACACTGATATTAACAGTACCGCACCTTCAGTTGAAGAGAGCTGGTACCCAAAGCCTTTCTAGCCGTACCGGAAATACTAGCACATATATTCCAGCAAGTTCTACTTTGCTGATTTTACTCCTGATGCTTACGGTTTTCCCGTTATATCTACACTATGATCTGCGTAGCTGCTATGCATCAGCACTAGCAGCAGACCACTCTTGAAGCTAAACAGCACACCAATCATAAGGCCAAAACTTACTTCTTGAAATACGAATTGTGATATGATACCGATATTAGTTAACAGACACACATTTTATTGGTCAGGTAGTGCTCCCACTTGATTTTCCAAATGCATGCGGCCACATATAGAGAGACAACATGGAATTGCATTTTTTTGGGTGCTGTGATTCATCATGAGTGGGCAACCAACATTGTATGCTATGAAGAGGAACCTCAAGAATATGCTTCCTCTTCTGTTCTTTAACATGTTCCTCTTTTGTTATTCTGTATTTAGTATGTACAGTATGTTCCTTGTCCGGAAGGGGCGCAGGGACATCTGTAGTCAACAGCTGATAGAGCTGGCCTGTACGTGATCGATAGGCTTTCAATTAGTAGCGGCAATTCAACACCGTATTTTCTAGCCAGTTCCACTTTCCCGATTTATATATCGTGGTTATGGTGTACCCCTTTTATGTACACTATGATCTGCCTAGTTGTTGTGTGCTCTTGTTATCATGGTTTGGCAATGAACTCTCTATATAGTATATTATGAACCTATCATCTGCTAACTATCCTTACTTCTGGAACCTATTTTTTTGTGTACTTGTGCCTGATTATATTAATGCACGCACCATATTGCAGCACACATGAGCTCTCTCATCAGAATCCAGTGATAGCACACAAGGGTTTACAGGGGCGCCCGTATATTAGAATATCCTCTGCATTACAAAGATAATCTCACTACTATTTATGTTTTCATGGTTCTCATATATTATATGTAATTACAGTCAATATCAGAATCCGCGCATCAGAAGAATATTGTGTAGCACTGCAACGACTTACAAAATCGGCATGAAGGCATTGAGTGCCATTCTGGATGCAATGAGACTCATACGCTCCCCACCTGTAGATTCTTGTTCAGAATATGATCCTAATGACTATTCTAACCTCGAGGAGTCAAAGGCAGATGGCCTGTCCTGTTCACCCATCAAGGTGCCTGTTCTAATTTGGCATGGTTTTATTGATTGCGCGTATCTTGCATATGTTGGCTTGCATTTCTTCTACTTTGTTGCACTGCCATCTGCTTAGTTTACTCATCATATATGTCAAGATGCCATGCCATCCATTATCAATACATATTCCATCTGTCATCATACCATGTTTTTCCACTCAAATGCTATTCTTGTGCATCAGACATCAAAAATGAAGAGGGTGATTGCCGAACCTGAAGGAGCACTAGCAAAGTCCTTGAAAAACATGGTGGTGTCGGAGAAATCAGACAGCACCCCACTTATATTGGTTGTACAACCAGTGACACAAAACATAGGACCGACTCCAGCAGACTGTACACATACTTCACTGGCCACACCACTAGCCCCACCACACAGGACCTGCACTTCAGCAAAAGGTATGCCGATTTCAGTTGCCATAGCACCAGCCGTTCCACACAAAAATCCCACTCCAGCAAAAAGTACAACAAGTCCACCGGCCGAAGACCTATCCCAACTACAGAGACGGCCAATTCCTGCAGATTGGAACCCCATTCCAGTTATTCCCAGTTTTAAAGACAATGCTTTCAATGTTGTTAGGGACTACGTGCATATATTCCCATCATGGGAAGATTATAGTGAAGACAAACACCATTTTCACATCTTCTTGTCCCACTTATGTGTAAGTGCTATTATTCATGGTGATTATTTTCTTGTTTTCTGCTGATTGAACACATCAATGATTTACATTACATTGTTGTAAGTAGGCGAGGGTTAATCGGATAGTCATGATGAGCAAAGCTTGCTTGCACTTTTCAAGGAAGCATTGCAGCAGTATCGGTGTTACCTGAGGAAATCACACTTTGATGGCAAGTCTATAAACGAATTTCCGGTGAAGTCTCCTGTGCTAAATTTAGAAGACATTGAATGGAAAAACCTTGTTATGCACTGGTCTCGTTCCCAGGATGAGGTACCGTCTATGATATCACATGACAATTTGAACTTCTACTTTTTCACATGTGCCTTATGGATCTTTTTTGCAGGAAATCAACTTGAAGAAGAATTTCGGTTTGAAAAGAACAACAGAATATCGCAAATATGATGCCCGCTGCTTTGCTCTTGTTAGTACCTTTGGTCCTGTATCACTGTACTTGAATTCATAATTGGTTCATTATGTGACAGCGGTATACATGATTGCTTGCTTATCAATTGTTCGCTCCAAATTATCTGATCTTTATGAATGGTTATAATAGTGTAGAATATATCCAATGCCAATAAATTTTTTTAGCTCTGCATTGTTCTTGTAAGTACCTGCTGTCCTTTATCAGTGTACTTATATTGACATGTAGTTGTTCGTGTACCATCACTCTGCAGCTTATTTTCCTTTGCCCTCCATTTTCTACGCATCAGATCTATATTTACTCTTACCATAAGGTTGGATAACACCGATGGTCCTTAAGAAGTTTAGCTCTGCATTGCTCTTGGCTGTACCTTTTGCCTGTATCGCTGTACTTACAATTATAGCTACTTGGTTATGTAGCATCACTCTTCATCTTATCTTAAACATTCTCCATTTTTTCTTATATTATCACATCTATATTTACTCATAACAAAATGTAGAATAAAGGCAATGCTTATGAAGAAGATTCTGTGGTAAACTTCTTGAATTGCCCCCCTCCCCCCATCAGCATGGACAAGGGCCTTATAGAGCCTGTCTTCACCAATAATGTAAGGTTGTCCCTCTCAAGCCTTCAAACTTTGTTGTGTATATTTGGTTAGGAATGACTGCAACAACTGTTTATTTTTGGTGTTTGCATCAAATTGCATGCTTAAAGTTTATTATGTAGTTCATAAACAAAAGTTTGTCCTTCTCAATTTAAGTTTTCAGTTGTAGAACCAAGTTCCTTCTTCATACCATGTAAATTAAACTATACAGAGCAAGTGATCTTCTTTTGCACTGCATGTATGCTTCTATTCTTGATCCGTAATCGAGTGGTGTGGTGAACCTGCCCACTACCGCACAATGTCATATTCTGCAATGTCTTAACTATGAACGACGTCATATCATTCTACTATTATTTAAACCGTCTCTTTATTTGCCAATCTGAAATGGGATAAATTGACATCACACTAACCATTGATACTTATGAGTTCTTGATCTGTAATCCAGTGGTGTCGTGTAGCTGCCAACTCCTTCACAATGTCATTTCCTGCCATGTCTTAACCTGAACAATACCATATTGTGTTAATGTTATTTTAAACCGTGTCACTTTATTCGTTAGTAAGAAATGTGATGAATTGTCAGCGCTGATACTTATATGTGCAAAACCCGTCATCTATCTGCTTGTTTATCTTTCAGAGTGAGGAGGATATAAATGTCGAACAAGCGCAATTTCATTAGCTTGCTCAGCTGCTTGCGCTGCAGCTCCTGAGCAGGGCTAACCTTTCTTGAACTCTATTGAAGTGCTGTCGGTTTTGTATATTATTTTGTCGGCGTGTTTATTCGCACTGGTGGCGATCTTTAATGCACAGTGTATGTAATCTGCTGTCTGCTTGTGCTTTATTATCATAGTGATGAACTTTGATGCCCAGTGGATATAATATGCTGTAATTTCTTTATTGTATAGTCTATGTTTTTTTATTCACGATGCTGCAGATATTTTACTGTATATATATCCTGTCTTCGCAGTAAACCGGCCAAACCGTAAAATTATGGTACATAATCAGGCCATCATGCAAATCACTACATAATTGGTCCGTTAACAGGCCTAAATTGAAATTGGCCCACTAGTAGATTTGGGCCTCTAATTGGCCGAGTAAACCGCCGGCCTTATTTTCGCAAGAAAACTCAATGGGCTTTTAGGAAGCTGAAAAGTAGGTAGGGCCTGAAACGTGCCGAATAGCTCACGGGCCGGCAGTAGGCCGAAATAGACCCCGGCCCATGATTGTGCCAATCACATCACGGGCCGTTAACAGGCCAAAATTGTCTCGTTCCTTGTTTGGCCCAATCAGATTATCGATTGTGAGCAGGCCGGATGCAAACCGGGCCGTAGTTAGGCCCAACTATATGACGGGCTTTTAACGTGCCGAAATAAATATAGGGCCGAAATGTTAAACATGCCTTTAACATACCGAAACTAATATCAGGCCGAATTACTAAATGGGCCTTTAGCAAGTAGTCCCAAAAGCATACCGTCCAGTTGACGGGCCGAATCTGATATGGGCCATAATTTAGCCCAAAGCCTCTTAAAGGGCCGGATCTGATCTGGGCTGTAATTTGTCCCAGAACATGGTAGGCTTTTAACGGGCCGGATCTCATATGTATTTTATTCGGCCCGGAACGTGGCAGGCTGTTAATGGACCAAATCAATTATGGGCCGGCATTTGGCCCAAAACATGGCAGCCTGTTAACGGGCCGGCCCATTAGTGTCCTCAAAATCTTATGGGCCTTTAGCTGGGCCGACCCATTATGGTCGGTGAAATCTCGTGGGCCTTTAGCTGGGCCGGCCCATCATGGTTGGCAAAGTCTCATGGGCCTTAAGTTGGGCCGGCCCATTATGTTCGGCGAAATCTCATGGGCCTTTAGTTGGGCCAGCCCATTTAATCTTTATGGGCCACTTTTGGGCTGGTCCACGTGTCAACATATCATAGGTGCGTCTCGCCCATTGGATGAGTGACACCTGTGCCAACGCGGAGCTAACACGTGGTTCCGTCATCCAATGAGAATTTTACACGTGGAAAATCATCATTGGTCACGGCTGTTAGCGGGTTATCTGATCGAAAACCGGACCCGATAGCTTAACGGTGACACGTTACGGTGGATGCCATGTGTCGTTCACCATTGACGAAAGCACTTCCATCACGCGGCATTTAACATCATGGAAGTGAACACTTCCATGATGATAATTTTGGTAATGTCATGGAACACTTCTACGACAGCACAGGTATGACTATCTTCATTCTGTCATAAAATCATCTTGGATGTACATGCATGACAGAAAACGTGACCTACTGTGACAAACACGTATCATCACAGAAGTGTCTTTTTTTGTAGTGTGTTGGTATGGAGGGCACCCGTGGATACGGCTAGCCATGGAACGTGAAAGTATGGTGGAAAAAGGAATAAACTTTCATATCTGTTTGGGAACCGCCTATGATATGTCTAGCATCGAAAGTGTTGGGAGCTCTAAGTCGTTTTCGTTGGTGGGAAAGGTATACCTCTCAAAATGTTTTTATCTCTCAATTTTCGCTTTGAGCTCTGGCACCTTTACAAATCCCTACTTCCCTCTGCGAAGGGCCTATCTTTTACTTTTATGTATTTACTTTCATGCAAGAGTCAAAGTTTTTCTCTCTATTCCTTTTTATTTTTCTCTTTTGGCAAGGATCATGTGGCGAGGAAAGATCTAGGCACATATGTCCAGTTGAATATGGGCAGCATGAGTTATTATTGTTTACATCACCCTTGAGGTGAATACGTTGGGAGGTAAAACAATAAGCCCCTATCTTTCTGTGTGTCCGGTCAAAACATTTTGCTCATGTGTATGCGGTGATTGTTAGATATCATAGAAGACTATATGATGGTTGAGTATGTGGAGCTCTTACTTAAACTCTGTTGAATAAGTTGAATTGCAATTGCTTGGTGACTAAGAACATAGGTTGTTGAGTTTCAAGAGAGTTCATTGTTTGAACCTTAACATGTGAATTGGGTGCTACTATAACATGAGAAGTTTTGTAACAAACAATTGGTGTTATGATGCTAGGAAAAGTGATTGAAATTATCATTGATCAAACTTATGCACTTTGCAAGCATTCACACTTCATAAATTACTTCTTTTATCATTTACATACTCGAGGACGAGAGGAAATTAAGCTTCGGGATGCTGATACGTCTCTAACGTATCAATAATTTATGAAGTATTCATACTATTATTTCATCATTCTTAGGTGTTTTACAATCATTTCATAGAAACTTTATATCAGTTTTTGGGACTAACCTATTGACCCAGTGCCCAGTGCCAGTTGCTGTTTTTTTGCTTGTTTTTTACATCGCAGTAAATCAATACCAAACGGAGTCAAACGCAACTAAACTCCACAGAGATTTTTTATGGATGAAAAGGAACCCAATGGGACACTACTGCACCTGGGGGTGCCCCGAGGGGGTACAACCCACCAGGGTGCGCCAGGCCCCCTAGCGCGCCCAGTGTAACATCCCAAATTTTCAATTTGGGATGTTATACATAGGTCATCATATGCATATCATATTTTATTGCATTTTGGTTAATCCTAGAAATTCTAAGCAACTCAAGGACCCACAGAGAGAGTTGGGGATTTCATTATTTTCATATTTGAATTTTCTCAAATATTGAAAAGAGGATCATTTTGGTTTTAATTATTTCTCTCCGAAAATATTTCCAATATCAAAAATAAAAGGGAGGAGATAATATGACTTCTCCAAAATAAAAGAAATATTGGAGAAAAAATATTAAAATCAAATTTTATTTTATTGGATGTTTATTGCTATTTTATTTGAATTAGAAAAATATGCATGTTTTCAAAATTGCATTTTTAGGCCAGAAAATGTTCAGTTTGTTCTAAATATTCTATTTAGACGGTGAAAATTGTTTTTGCCATTTTTAGGAATTTCTTATATTTTACTAGGATTTTTTTTCTCTTTGGCAGAATTTATTTTAAAAAAAGTCTCGCGGACCGAACTGGGCCAGCGGCCCAGCCGGCCCACCTGCGCCGCCGCCTTTGCCGGGCGTGCCCGAGCCGGACTCACCGGAGTCCGACTCCTCCCCGCGGTCGTGGCCCCCACTACAAGCCGCAGCCGCCCCCTCCCCTCCCTAAATACAGCCGCCGCCGCCCCACATCGCCACCACGCCCTGCCCTGCAAGCAGCAGCAGCAGTAACCGCGCACCGCTGCAGCCGCCGCGCCGCATGCCGCGCCGCCGCAGCCGTTCTACGCCGCCGCCGCACCACACGCCACCGCCGCACCACTCGCCGCCTCCCGCGCCGCCCGGAGCCGCCGCCGCCCACGCCCTGCCCCGCCGGACCTCGCCAGAGATATGCAAAACCTATTGCTCTTTTATTAACGAACCTTTGGGAGTTACTTCTGCGTTATGCTTAGGATTGATATGCTATGCTCGTAGACGTGGATTGGGTGAGTGTATCCGTGACAGATGTGAGTATTGTTAATTAATGGTTAAGTTAAGGTGGCTACTTAAATACACATCTAGGTGGATTGGTTGAGGCACCTGGAGAATCCAATGCTGTCCTAGGATATCCCGGAGTACCCGTGTGATCATCCTATGGTTCGCCACCCAGGCTCAAAGGGATCATAAGATTATTCATGCTAGAAACTTCCGTGTGCAGTCACAAGCCATTATGGGCTCTGGCATAGTTAAGTATGTTGCGTGAGCTCTTGAAGAGGTAGACTAGCATATGTAGGGGGTGTAGGTGGTACTGTCTACCCGGAGAAGAGAGTTAATGCTTCTAAAAGACTGTGACTCGGTCATCCGTTTCTCAAACACCATGTAGTGCGAGAAATTCAACGGAGGAGATCGAGTCTTGTGGGGAAAAGTGCGCAAACCTCTGTAGAGTGTACAAACTAATCATGGTTAGCCGTGTCCCCGGTTATGGACATCTTGAGTATCTGGATCTTGGATTATCATGTTGATCTCATCACTCTAAGTAAATTTTGTTGGGTAACTGATGATGCTTAATTGGGATTGAGTTGAAGGAACCTTCTCAATGTTTAACAACCACCATGATAGTTAAATAAAATTTATTCCTTTGTTATAGGGGAAAATTGGCTTTATGCAAAACTGTAACCATAGAGCTTTCCACCAACCATATATGCATGTAGTGATAGCATTTATTTTGTTCATTACTCTATGTGTTACATTGCCAGCATATTCCATGTGCTGACCCGTTTTGGTCTGTAACATACCATGTTGCAGACTTTTCAGACGACGAGTAAGGTGCCATAGGTCGTTGTCGTTCACTCGGCTATGCCGTTGGAGTTGATGGACTCACTTTATCTTCCAAGCCTTCCGTTGTTAGCTTATTTAGATGGCCTTAAGCCATATTATTTGTAATAAGTTCTCTTTTGAGACATTTTGATGTAATAAGTGTGTGATTGCAACTCTGTTATAAATCCCTGAGTACTGTGCATGTTAGCATTACCGATCCAGGGATGACAGTGATGCAGAGAGACTATACTGTTTGAGGTCTGGTCGCTACACCCAGGTGGGTTGTGCCCACGTCGGGGGCCTCCCGCACCCCCTCTTTGCACTATAAATTCCCAAATATTCCAAAACCCATCGGGATTACCCTAGATCAGAAGTTCCGCTGCTACAAGGTCTCTGTATCCACGAAAACCAATCTAGACCCCGTTTTGGCACTCTGTCGGAGGGGGGAATCATCTCCGGTGGCCATCTACATCATCCCGGCGGCCACCACGATGAGAAGGGAGTAGTCCACCCTCGAGGTTGAGGGTTTGTACCAGTAGCTATGTGTTTAATCTCTCTCTCTCTCTCTCTCGTGATCTATATCTTGGGCTTTGTTAATATAGTCGGATCATATCATGTTTCTCCCCTCTATACACTTGTTGTGATGAATTGAGTCTCTACCCTTTGAAGTTTTGTCGTGTCGGAATTAATATTAAGAGATGAGAACACATGATATATGTCTTGCAGTATGAATACTTGAGGTGACAATTGGGGTATCATATTGATTCACTTGATATATGTTATGGCATTCAACTCGCGGATTCCCGCGGTGATATTGGGGTAATCTATGCATAGGAGTTGATGCATGTTTTTATTATCTTTTCTTTAATAAAAACTTTGGGGTCTCCTTGTAGTTCTTTGTGTGGATTGAGTATTATGAATATGAATATGCTTTGGTGTTATTCTAGTACGAACTCTAGGATAGATCGAACGGAAAAAATAGCTTTGCGTTATTTTAGTACGAACTCTTGAATAGATCGAGCGGAAAGAATAGCTTTAAAGGTGGTCTCGTACCCTACAAACAATTTCTATCTTTTGTTCTCTGCTAATAGGAACTCGGGACTGATTCTTTGTTGCACTTTGAGGGATAATCATATGATCCAACTATGTTAGCATTGTTGAGAGGTTGCACTAGTGAAAGTACGGACCCTAGGCCTCATTTTCAAGCATTGCAATACCGTTTCTGTGTCTGTTTACTAATTGGTACCTTGCTATTTTTATTTATTCAGATTATAAAAATATATTTCTACCATCAATATTACACTTTTATCACCATCTCTTCACCGAACTAGTGCACCTATACAATTTGCCATTGTATTGGGTGTGTTGGGGACACAAGAGATTTCTTGTATTTGGTTGCAGGGTCGTTTGAGAGAGACCATCTTCATCCTACACCTCCCACGGATTGATAAACCTTAGGTCATCCACTTCAGGGAAAATTGCTACTGTCGTACAAAACTCTGCGCTTGGAGGCCCAACACGAGTCTACAAGAATAAAGTTGTGCAGTAGACATCAAGCTCTTTTCTGGCGCCGTTGCCGAGGAGGTGAGTGCTTGAAGGTATATCTTTAGATCTTGAAATTGAATCTTTTAGTTTCTTGTTTTATCACTAGTATGGTTTATAAAAGAAAATTACAAAAAATGGAATTGAGGTTGCATCATATTATTGATCATCTTTATAATATGTTTCTTGAAAATGATGGATCGGAAAATTGGGATCAATTGTTAGAAGAAGAAGTTAATGAAATGTTTGGCACAAAATATTTGAATGATGAACATGATTGCAATGTTGTTGGTATGAACTCTTTGAATATCCATGATGCTAATGATATGCAAAGCCATAAGCTAGGGGATGCTATGTTTGATGAAGATGATATTTTTAGTCCCCCAAGTTTTGATGAGAAAATTTATTATGATGATTGCATGCCTCCTATTTATGATGATTATATTGATGAGTGTGGATTTGGAGAGGTCGTGACTTTATTTAATGATGAATCCACTATTTTGGAGGAGGATGCAATTGATTATGACATAGAAGTTCCTATACATGATGATTATGGTGATGACATGTATGCTATATTGAATAATTATAAACATGGAACTTTTCATCATGATTTTAATTTCCAATCACATGAGAGTTATTTTGTTGAGTTTGCTCCCATAATTATTGATGATAATAAAATTGCTTATGTGGAGAGTGATAAATTTTCTATGCTTATGGATCATGAAGAGAATGCTTTATGTAATAGCTATATTGTTGAATTCATTCATGGGACTACTGAAAATTATTATGAGAGAGGAACATACGCTTTTATATATTGCAATAATATCAAGTTTCCTCTATATGTGTTGAAAATCTTGAAGTTTTGTTTGTTATGTCTTCCTATGCTAGTTGATTCTTGTTCCCATAAGTTGTTTGCTCACGAAATCCCTATGCATAGAAAGTGAGTTAGACTTAAATGTTCTTTCCATGTGATTCATGATGCTCTCTTTAAATTTCAATTCTTATCTTTTATGCGAGCATAGTTGAAATCATCATGCCTAGCTAAAAGGCATTAAAGAAAAGCGCTTGTTGGGAGACAACCCAACACTTTTACCTAAAGTTTTTTTGTGTTCACATGATTATGCTACTGTAGTAATTATGTTTTATTGATTTGTTTCAATAAAGTTCCAAGTAAAGCCTTTGGGATCATGTTGGGTGATAGTTGATTTGACGCTGCTGAAAAACAAAAACTTTTGCGCTCACGAAAATAAGTCTCATTTTTAACAGAAGAGTGCTTTTGAGTTGATTATTTTTGCATAAGTTTAATATACAAATTTCTCACGTGGTCCTATATGTTTCATAATTTTTGGATTAGCATAAGTATGGTAGTTATCCAGATCATTACAGACTATTCTGTTTTTGACAGATTCTGTTTTCAATGCATAGTTTGCTTGCTTTCTAGTTTCTATGGCTTATATTGCTCAATATAAATTGTGGAAATGATATGATACAGTAGGCATTGTGTGGAAACAATTATCAATCTTGTCTTTGACAGTACCAAAGTGAAATGGTTTGCTCTTTATCATACTAACCTATCTCCTGAAGTTCTGTTAAGTTTTGTGTGATTGAAGTTTTCAAGTTTTGGGTGAGATATCGATATGAGGAGAATAAGTAGTGAAAAGACCCTAAGCTTGGGGATTACCAAGGCACACCAAGGTAATATTCAAGGATGATCCAAGCAACTAAGCTTGGGATGCCCCGGAAGGCATCCCCTCTTTCGTCTCCAACATTATCGGTAACCTCACTTGGAGCTATGTTTTCGTTCGTCACATGACATGTGTTTTGCTTGGAGCGTCAATTTATTTTGCTAATATTTGCTTGCTGTTATTTAGAATAATGTTTTGCATCTTTTATTTCAATAAAAGTGGCATTGATAGCCTTTGCCATGCTTATCTTGCAAGTATACATGTTGCTGTTTGAAAATAGAAAGTTTATCGATGTTGAGAAAATTCCCTAGAAAAGTCAAAGTGTGATAGAATGTTGAAACTTTTTGCATAATAAGCTCTGATAAATTTTCTACAGTGTGGTAAAATTTTCATAATTTTTGGAGTTAGGTAAGTGTGGCATCCCAAGTTAATATTCCAATAAGTCTCAAGCATCTAAGCTTGGGGATGCCCCAGTAGGCATCCCATCTTTCTTCTTCAACAATTATCGGTTAGTATAAGTTGAGCCTAAGTTTTTGCTTCTTCACATGATGTGTGCTATCCTTGAAATGTCATTTCATTTTCATTTTGCTTGCTGTTTTAGTAAAACATTTAGATCTGAAACTTTTAAATCAGAGAGAGTCCTCACATAGATATCTATTTACTTAACTACTCGCATGATCTTCACTTATATCTTTTTCGAGTAGTTTTTCATTTACTCTTGTGCTTCACTTATATCCTATGAGTAAATTGTTGAATAAATTAAATGTCATGAAGTTGAAATCATACCATGCCTAGTGGTAACTTCACATTGGGTTTAAAAAGTGAAATCTTTTGAGGCTCGAAAATCACAATATTGGTCATACAAGCAATTCACGAATAATTAGTATAAGGAAGAGAATTTCACATGCAAATACACTATCCTGGAAATCTTTTGTGATTGTGAGCCCCCATCAAAATATTATATGCCAAAATTGTTGACGTTGGATAAGCAAGACAACGTAATGATTTATGTTTGCTCATATTCACATAGAAGTCATATTGTCATAGATCATTTAACATGTGGTGCTTGCCCCCCATCTTTGCTAGCCAAAAATTCTGCACCAAGTAGAGATACTACTTGTGCATCCAAAAACCCGTAAACCCAAATCTTATTTTCAAGAGTCCACCATAGCTACCTATATGCGGTATTTCTGTGCCGTTCTAAGCAAATTTTTATGTGCCATCTCTAATTTTCAAAAATAAATTTCCCTTTTGTGTGCTCATACCGCTCGCGAGGCGGTGAGGGAGGCCAATATTTTCCATGCTAGATGTGTTATTCTCACGACGAGTGTTTATTCACTTGTCATTAGACAAGAGTAAGGCAAAGGTTTTAGGGATGCCCAGTCCCAAAATGAAAAATGAATTTACTTTATGTTGTCAAATAATAAATTCCTTGGAAAGTGTTGGTATGGAGGTCACCCGTGGATACAGCTAGCCATGGAAAGTGAAAGTATGGTGGAAAAAGGAATAAACTTTATTTTCTATTTGGGAACCACCTATGATATATCTAGCATGGAAAGTGTTGGGAGCTTTAAGTCATTTTTGTTGGTGGGAAAAGTATACCTCTCAAAATGTTTTTATCTCTCAGTTTTCGCTTTGAGCTCTGGAACCTCTACAAATCCCTACTTCCCTCTGCAAAGGGCATATCTTTTACTTTTATGTATTTACTTTCATGCAAGAGTCAAAGTTTTTCTCTCTATTCCTTTTTATTTTTCTCTTTTGGCAAGCATCATGTGGCGAGGAAAGATCTAGGCACATATCTCCAGTTGAATATGGGCAGCATGAGTTATTATTGTTGACATCACCCTTGACGTGAATACGTTGGGAGGCAAAACAATAAGCCCATATCTTTCTATGTGTCCAGTTGAAACGTTCTGCTCATGTGTATGCACTGAGTGTTAGCAATCATAGAAGACTCTATGATGGTTGAGTATGAGGAGCTCTTACTTAAACTCTGTCGAATAAGTTGAATTGCAATTGCTTGGTGACTAAGAAAATAGGTTGTTGAGTTTCAAGAGAGTTCATTGTTTGAACCTTAACATATGAATTGGTTGCTACTATAACATGAGAAGTTTTATAAGAAAGAATTGTTGTTATGATGCTAGGAAAAGTGATTGAAATTATCATTGATCAAACTAATGCACTTTGCTAGCATTCACACTTCATAAATTACTTCTTTTATCATTTACCTACTTGAGGACGAGCAGGAATTAAGCTTGGGGATGTTGATACGTCTCCAACGTGTCTATAATTTCTGACGTATTCATGCTATTATTTCATCATTCTTGGGTGTTTTACAATAATTTTATAGCAACTTTATATCATTTTTTGGGACTAACCTATTGAACCAGTGCCCAGTGCCAGTTGTTGTTTTTTTGCTTGTTTTTTACATCGGAGGAAATCAATGTCAAACGGAGTCCAGACGCAACAAAACTCAATGGAGATTTTTTATCGACAAAAAGGAACCCAATGGGCCAGAGTTGCACCTCGGGGGTGCCCCAAGGGGGGCACAACCCACCAGGGCGCGCCAGGAGCCCTAGCGCGCCCAGATGGGTTGTGCCCGCCTCGGTGGCGTCCCGCACCCCCTCTTTGCACTATAAATTCCCAAATATTCCAAAACCCATCTTCATCGTCCCGGCGGCCACCACGATGAGGAGGGACCAGTAGCTATGTGTTTAATCTCTCTCTCTCTCGTGATCTATATCTTGGGCTTTGTTAATATAGTCGGATCATATCATGTTTCTCCCCTCTATACTCTTGTTGTGATGAATTGAGTCTTTACCCTTTGAAGTTTTTTCTTGTCGGATTGAATATTCAGAGATGAGAACACATGATATATGTCTTGCAGTATGAATACTTGAGGTGACAATTTGGGTATAATATTGATTCACTTGATATATGTTATGGCATTCAACTCACGGATTCCCGCGGTGATATTGGGGTAATCTATGCATAGGAGTTGATGCACGTTTTTATTATCTTTTCTCCGATAGAAACTTTGTGGTCTCCTTGTAGTTCTTTGTGTGGATTGAGTATTATGAATATCAATATGCTTTGGTGTTATTCTAGTACGAACTCTAGGATAGATCAAACGGAAAAAATAGCTTTGCGTTATTTTAGTACGAACTCTTGAATAGATCGAGCGGGAAAGAATAGCTTTGAGGTGGTCTCATACCCTACAAACAATTTCTATCTTTTGTTCTCCGCTAATAGGAACTCGGGAGTGATTCTTTGTTGCACTTTGAGGGATAATCATATGATCCAACTATGTTAGCATTGTTGAGAGGTTGCACTAGTGAAAGTACGAACCCTAGGCCTCATTTTCAAGCATTGCAATACCGTTTTTGTGCCCGTTTACTTATTTCTACCTTTCTGTTTTTATTTATTCAGATTATAAAAATATATTTCTACCATCAATATTACACTTTCATCACCATCTCTTCGCCGAACTAGTGCACCTATACAATTTTCCATTGTATTGGGTGTGTTGGGGACACAAGAGATTTCTTGTATTTGGTTGCAGGGTCGTTTGAGAGAGGCCATCTTCATCCTACACCTCCCACGGATTGATATACCTTAGGTCATCCACTTGACGGAAATTGCTACTGTCCTACAAAACTCTGCGCTTGGAGGCCCAATACGAGTCTACAAGAATAAACTTGCATAGTAGACATCACCGAGTATGTAGCAGTGTGCGACGTATGTCAAAGAGTTAAGGCACAGCATCAGAAGCCAGCAGAATTACTTCAGCCTTTGCCGATACCTGAATGGAAGTGGGATAAGCTTGGCATGGATTTCATCACCTGATTACCCAGGACACGATCAGGATACGACTCCATCTGGGTAGTAGTTGATCCCTTGACCAAAGTGGCTTACTTTATCCCCGTGAAAACCACTTATACGAGCGCAAAGTTGGCCAAGATATATATGACCAGGATCGTATGTCTACATGGAGTTCCGAGGACGATCGTATCAGATAGAGGAACACAGTTTACCTCGAAGTTTTGGAATCAGTTACACCAGACTTTGGGTACCAGGCTAGAATTCAGTACAACCTTTCATCCGTAGACAGATGGATAAACCGAGAGAGTCAACCAGATTTTGGAGGACATTATGAGAGCTTGTGCACTAGATTATGGACCTAGTTGGGATGACAATTTGCCTTACACAGAGTCACTACAAGAAATATGTCAACTTGTGACCTTCTCTCAGTGACCCCGGCTGAATTGGTCGTAAATCCACGACCATTTTGCTTGGAAGGGCTCAAACCCTGAAATTGCCTTACACCAAATGGTCATAAAGCAGATAAGAGTGGTCGACGACCTTATTTCTACCTGATTATGACCAATATAAATGGTCATGAGGTTGTGAACGTGGATGCATTGGTTAAAGTGTCGCTCAAGATGGCTTGGGCCTCGGTGGAACGAGGCCACCTCCTTTTAAAAAAACTGTGTGCCATGAAGGCCTCGGCCCATCCAGAAAGAAAGGTGGGATGCCCTCATATTACTCAAAAAAAGATATATTCAGCCCAACGAAAATGGGAAAATAATAAGTTTTTCATTATTAACATTTGGCAAGGATGGTCAGTTATTTGAAAAAAACTGTTTTCATTATTGTCTAAAAAACAAGTTTTTCATTGTAGAACTCTAAAAAGGTTTTTCCTTATAGAAAAATCTCGAAACCAATTAAACAATATAAAATTATAACAATAGGAAAATAATGAACTCCTTCGTGAATCTTGCTATATGGTTTAGCAATTAGAAAACTAAACGGGTAATTCAAAAAATGTTAATGTTAATATGTATTTCAAAAAATGTAATCATGTGTTTAAAAAAACTAAACGTGTGTATTTGAAAAGTTTCATGCATATAAAAAATGATAATCATAAATAATATTAGATATGTATAGCACATATGCCCGTGCGTTGCAATGGAAGAGATATTTTTTGCGAGAAGCATTGGGAGAGATAATTGATGTCCATCAAAATGGTCTCCAAAACAGTGGGGCGACAGAGCGGAGATATGTGGTGGTCTCACGGGTCATGTTTGGCCCGCGAGATCATTATAGTAGTGGGGTTGATCGGAGTGGCGACCACTACCCAACTCGTGCTTTTTTTTTACTTCAGGCCCGCCTCCTTGTTGAGGTTGTGGTGACCTCCTATTTTTTTTATAAAAAGAGGTGAGCAATGTTTTTTGAAAAAATCATTAATTTCTGGAAAAAGGCAAACAAAACTGGAAATAGGAATTTTTTTTGAAATTCACAAACATTTTTTTGAAAACAGGAAATTTTTAAGGTGGAGCAACTCGCATTTTTTGAATTTGTGAGAAATTTTTAAAAATGGAAACTTGCTTTGAAAATTCAAAAACATTTTAAAAATGTGTTTTTAATCACAAACATTGTTTTGAATTTGTGAACATTTCAGCAAACAAGAATATTTTTGGAATTTCTATTATTTTAAACAATGCAAATTGTTTTAAAAATTGTCAAACAATTTTGATTTTTTTTTAATTTGAACATTTTTGAATTTCGAAAAAATTTGGAACGGAAATAAAATTTAGAAGTTCCAAATATTTCTGAAAAGGTAACAAATTTGGAAATTCTGAAGATTTAACGAAAATGTGTAAATAACGAAATTCTGAAAAACAAAATTATGGGAAAACGCAGAAAATCACTTCAAAGGGGAAAAATAAAAATAAAAATAAAATAAGAACACAGAGAAAAAGAGAATGGGCGGCCCAACGGTGTGCGACCTATGCGAAGCTCCAACTATATGTTGCTCCGTGCGACAAATAAGGTTTCCCATATGCGTGGGCAGGATATTGGTGGATTCTCTGGGCCTTAGCGCGTGCAGGCCCATGTATGAAATTCTGGACTTTTGTTTTCTTTTCTACCAGATGGACCACAAAAAATTAGTACCACCTCGGATATTAATAAAAATCGGTGGTGAACGGATGAAAAAACTGGAGAAACGCACCTTGCTTTATTAGTAGGTATAGATATAGATATAGATAAAAAAAGATTCATGTGTATGCAAAAATACTCATCAGTACGTGTATATATATATATATATATATATATATATATATATATATATATATATATATATATATATATATATATATATATATATATATATATCGAAAAGTAGATAACAAAGCAAGATTTTCTAAAAATCTTAATCATGTATTTAAATTTGTCTAACCAATATCAACAATGTTTTATATGTATACAAAAATGTACAATGTGAAAAACAAATATAGACATCAAAACATGTATGAAAAGATGTTTTTTTGTTGGGAATATATGAAAATATGTTAACCATGTATTTGAAAAAAGTTAAACATATATAAACAATATATACAATGTGTCTTAAAAAATGTAGACATGTGTTCAAAATATTAGACATCAAAATATTTATTGAAAATATTAATGATGTAACTAAAAACCGTTTAATATCTATAAAAAATGTTTCTAGTGTACACAAATTTGTTCATAAAATATGGTCTAATATTCTTGAAAAATGGAGAAGTTTTTACAAAAATATTTGTTAGGTTCTTCACAAAAAAAACTCATTTTGGGAACTCAAAAAATGGAAAATGAATATGCGAAAATTTGTCTTTTTCACGAGAGGTGGATCAAAAACTTTTTACACCCAACCATTTGGTCAATTGTACATTAAATATGGCCTAGTATTTTAGAAATTTGATTCGGTCCAATTTTGCAACAAATATATGGTAGGTTCTTCACAAAAAAACCTCATTTGGGGCACTAACAAAATGGAAAATTGATTTTGTGTCCAAAGAAAATAAAACATCCCTTCGGAAACATTGTTCTTCATTGCAAGATGCACCCTTGTGCACTATATGAGATCATTTGAACAAACTATGCCATGAATTTTTCATGCCCATTTCAAAATGCGGTCAAAACGGCGGGCATGACCGTTGCTAGCTAGTGGGTGAATCTTGGAAAACTATTGATGTTTCTATGATTAAATAGATACTTATGTACCTAGAAATGATTTTTGGAAAAAATAAAGAGAAAACTATGAGACTGCTGCAGTTCAAATTTGACTCGCTTCCTACTGAATCGGCGGAATTTTGTCTTTTTATGAGAGGCGCATAAAAACTTTTTACACCCAACCATTTTTCCAATTGTGCATTAAATATGGCCTAATATTTTAGAAAATTGATTTGGTCCAATTTTGCAACAAATATATGGTAGGTCCGTCACACAAAAAACTCATTTTGGGCACTCGAAAAATAGAAAATGATTTTTCGTGCAAAGAAAGTGAAAATTCCTTAGGCAACATTGTTTGTTATTCCAAGATGTACCCTTGTGCACAATATGAGATCATTTGAACAAACTATGCCACGAATGTGGCCATAAGATTGATCATCTCGCTTGAAAGCCATTGATCTCCAAACATGATAGATCGTTTCTGAGAACACTATTTAAAATTAATTACCGTATTACAAGTTTATTATTTTTCCTGGTAACTTGGCCACATATAATGACACTATGCGAAGGTTTTCCAATTTTTTGATTTTTTTGAATTTTGCATGCCCGTTTCAAAATGCGGTCAAAACAGCGGGCATGACCGTTCCTAGCTAGTGGTTTAATCTTGGAAAACTTTTGGTGTTTCTATTATTAAATAGATACTTTTGTACCTAAAAATGATTTTTGAGAAAAATAAAAAGCAAGCTATGAGGCAGCTGCAGTTCAAATTTGACCCGCTTCCAACTAAATCGGCAGAAATTTGTCTTTTTCACGAGAGGTGGATCAAAACTTTTGACACCCAAAAATTTGGTCAATTGTACATTAAGTATGTCCTAGTATTTTAGAAAATTGATTTCGTATAATTTTGTAACAATTATTTGGTAGGCCCTTCACAAAAAAACTCATTTTGGTCACTCGAAAAATGGAAAATGAAATTTCCGTGCAAAGAAGAAGAAAACTTCCTTAGTCAATATTGTTTGTCATTCCAAGATGTACCCTTGTGCACAATATGAGATCATTTGAACAAACTATGCCATGATTGTAGCCATAAGATTGACCATCTCGCTTGAAAGCCATTGATCTCCACACATGATAGCTCGTTTCTGAGAACACTTTTTAAAAATAATTATCATATTACAAGTTTATTATTTTTCCTGGTAACTTCGCCACATATAATGACACTATGCGAAGGTTTTCTAATTTTTTGAATTTGTTTTTGAATTTTTCATGCCCGTTTCAAAATGCGGTCAAAACAGCGGGCATGACCGTTCCTAGCTACTGATTGAATCTAGAAAAACTTTTGTTGTTTCTAGGATTAAATAGATACTTTTGTACCTAAAAATGATTTTTGGGAAAAATAAAAAGCAAACTATGAGGCAACTGCAGTTCAAATTTGACCCGGTTCCAACTAAAACGGCACAAATTTGTCTTTTTTACGAGAGGTGGGTCAAAACTTTTGACACCCAACCATTTGGTCAATTGTGCATTAAATATGGCCTAGTATTTTAGAAAATTGATTTGGTACAATTTTGCAACAATTATTTGGTAGGTTCTTCACAAAAAGCTCATTTTGGGCGCTCGAAAAATGGAAAATGATTTTTTGTCCGAAGAAAATGAAAACTTCCTTAGGCAACATTGTTTTCCATTCCAATATGCACCCTTGTGCACAATATGAGATCATTTTAACAAACTATGTCATGAATGTGGCCATAAGATTGATCATTTGACTTGAAAGTCATTGATCTTCACACATGATAGCTCGTTTCTGAGAACACTTTCTAAACATAATTATCGCATTACAAGTTTATTATTTTTCCTGGTAACTTTGCCACATATAATGACACTATGCGCAGGTTTTCCAATTTTTTAATTTTTCATGCCCATTGCAAAATGCGGTCAAAACGGCGGGCATCACCGTTCGTAGCTAGTGGTTGAATCTTAGAAAACTTTTGGTGTTTCCATGATTAAATAGATACTTATGTACCGAGTAATGATTTTTGGAAAAAAATAAATAGCAAACTATAAGGTAGCTGCAGTTTAAATTTGACCAACTTCTAGCTGAATCGGTGAAAATTTGACTTTTTTAGGAGAGGTGGATGAAAACTTTTGACACCCAACCATTTGGTCAATTGTACATTAAATATGACCTAGTATTTTAGAAAATTGATTTGGTCAAGTTTTGCAACAATTATTTGGTAGGCCCTTCATGAAAAAACTATGAGCAAACTATTATTTTCTGTTTAAATGGCTAAAAAATGCTAGAAAGATCGGAAATGCATACAAGTTGGTTATCATCCATAAAATGTTGTATAACTTGAGTGAAATTTTTTAGTGGTGAAATTTTCGGAAAATATTATAGGTAGCTCCTTGACAAATTCCCTCTATTTTTACCACTTAGAAACTATTTTAAATGACACATTTTTTGGACCAGTCAGAAGGCAGAACCTCCCTTCCCACGGATCACCCCCCCCTAAGCTGATCTGAGCCATCCACACCATATAGATCCAACGTCTCCTAAACGCACGCTGGCCAACCAAACCCTAGCATCGTGCAGCACACTCCCCTCCCTCTCCCTCTCCCCGACCCATGCGGCGCCGCCTCCCTCTCCCTGACCCAGTTCTCCCTCTCCCCGACCCAAACCTCCCTCTCCACTGTCCCAACCCCTACCCCACCGCTGGCCTCCCCCCAAGCGCCGCTGCTCTTGACCTGCAACGACCTGAGCAGGAGCAGCAGCAACTTCCTCCTCCACTTCCCCTTGCTCTTGCCACCCGCCTCCAAGCTCTTGCCTCCGCGGGTCTTCCGAAGCCATGGCCAATAGAGCCACGACAGGCTGAGCCTGAGCCTGATCCTGCGCCGGCGATGCCTCCGCCACTCCGGCAAGTATGCACTTGTGGTCTGGCCGCGCGCCGCTGCTCAGATCGAGCGAGAGGCAAGGCAGCGCTGGATCCAGATCGAGCCGCTGGAACGAGGTGCAGCACCGGATCCCTCATTCTTCCATGGATGGACTTGTCATCTTCCCTTTTGCCTTGTTGCTGCAATTTGATTTGCTTCCTCTCCCTCTGCCTCTTCCTCACGCACGCCAAGGCCATGGAACCGACATCAGGCATGCCATGGAGGAGAGGACGCCATGGAGGGGATGATGCCATGGATGTGAGGACGCCATGGAAGACGCAGCTCCACGGCCGCCCCGACGCCATCTCCGAGCCCCCTCCCGATACATCTCCTGCGAGGTATGACCTCATCACGAGTCCATGGAAGTGAAACTTGATTGTGCAGTCGTCGGTTGCTGTCGTTGATTATGTGATTGCCTGATTCTATAATAAGCCTTCTTGTCTTAGTCTTGCGGTTGATGTTGATAATTCAAAGGCCCACTTTCTGCTTACGCTGCCACTTGCTTATGTTGTAGGCCTGGTCAGTCACTTAGTCATATGGTCATTTTTCTATTAGGATTATTTTTACCTTGTAGCACAAGTAGATAGTCTAGTTCACATGTTTCCAGTGAGTTGTTGTAGAAGTGAGAACTTTATGCGGAGTATACACCTATTCAAGGAGCTTGAATTGAAGTTATAAACATGTTTTGGGCTCTGTTTTTTAGTTTGAGGGAGGGTCAAGGACCGCACGCACAATGGAGTATCCAGAACGCCCAGGCCAGCCACCGTGTGAGGTAATGAAACTAGTCCTCATGTTGCCAATAGTCGAAAACTCCCTCACACTATATGAAATTGTATGGAATAGAAGATCTTTCCTTTAGAAGCTGGTACTTGATGAGCTCCAACCTCTATTTCAAGTCCTTGCAAATTTAATTTGAAGTATTGGTTCAGCGTTTGTGTGAAATTTGTTTGTCATTGTGCCTTTTGATGCTTGCTTCAGAAAAAGAAAACATGGATAGATAGAAGATGGAGAAAGTGAGCTTCCTTTCAAGTTAATAATTTATAGTGGCCTTGTTAGTTACTACAGCTAGGCTGTGTTAACGGTTGGTGTTTAATCTACCTAGCTTGTTTGTACCATCAGGATTGCAGCAAATTACAGCTAGCTAGCCTGTTTAAAATCTGTTTTTTTTGCTTGGTATGCTGCTGGTGTGAATCTACTTACATGCTTGACTGAATTTAACTTGGTGCTGAAACAAGCACCTGTAGTGACTGAATCTACTTACAATTAGGTGTCATGAATGATTGGCCTTAGATGAGTACAAGAATCTTGCTTGGTCCTAATAGGAGCATGTTCCTCTTTGTGGTTAAGTTCTCTGGCTTGCACTACAAAAAAATACGCTTCCGTGGTGATACGTGTTTGTCACAGTAGGTCACGTTTTTTGTCATGCATGTACATCCATGAAGATTTTTTGACAGAATCAAGATAGGCATACCTGTGCTATCGTAGAAGTGTTCCATGAGATTACCAAAATTATCATCACGGAAGTGTCTACTTCCATGACGATAAATCGTGCGTTATAGAAGTGCTTTCGGCAAGGGTGACCGACACATGGCATCCACCGTAACGGAACGCCGTTAAGCTATCGAGTCCGGTTTTGGATCTGATAACCCGTTAACAGGCCCGACCAATGGGGATTTTCCATGTGTAAAATCATCATTGGCTGGAGGGAACACGTGTCGTCTCACCGTTGAGACAGATGTCATCCACTCATTGGACCGAAGGCGCCTATTATACATCGACACGTGGCACGGCCCAACAGAGGCCCATTCCTATGAAAAGGCCGACCCGTTTGACTTGGTCAAAAGGTGGCGGGCCGGCCCACGGAAAGCCTGTTAACAGCCCGCTAACACAGGGCCCGTTACGGCCTATCCGAATTAGGCCCAGTAGCGTCATCTGGGCCGTCCAATATGATTCCAGCCCATTTTAACTTCTGGCCCATGTATGGCCCATGACGTCTTTCAGCCCATATGAGGCCCTTTGTAACTCTTGGCCCACTAACGGCCCGTGGTGAAACTGGCTCGTAATGAACAGTGTATCACTTTATACCCATTAACGGCCCATTATTCCATTGGGCCGTTTCCAGCCCAAGTTATCTTTCGGCCTTCTCAGGGCCCATTTATTCTTGGGCTCATTTCCAGCATTCGGTTACTTACGGCCCATTATTGTCATTTTCTTCTTGTGGGCCAAATTCAGCCCGTCGTTATAGTCGGCCCGTTTGTGGCCCGTTAATACGTTGGGCCGTTTTCATGTCAAAATAAACCCACTGGGCTGTTTTCATAGAGTTATCAAATACGGCCTATTAACGGCCCGTTATGGTCCACGAATAGTACGGACCAGGATTGGCGAAATGATGATACGCCCCGTAGAAGGCCCGTAAAAGGCCCATGGATCGTACGGCCCGTAGAAGGCCCATGGATCCTATGGCCCGTAGAAGGCCCATGGATCCTACGGCCCGTAAAAGGTCCATGGCTCGTACGACCCATAGAAGGCCCATGGATCGTACGGCCCCTAGACGACCCATGGATCATACGGCCCATAGACGGCCCATGGATCATACGGCCCGTAGAAGGCCCATGGATCCTACGGCCCGTATAGAAGGCCAATGGATCCTATGGCCCGTAGAAGGCCCATGGATCATACGGCCCGTAGGAGGCCCGTGGTTACAACAGTCCGTGTGTTGCCATGATTATTTTGGCCTAGTTTCCAAAAATAGGTTATTGTGGCCACTAGAAAAACAAAGAAAAAGAACTGCAGTGACTACAAGAAAACAACTAAACAAGACAATAAGGAAATAAATAAGCAAGCAATTAACTCTAGCCTATTACCGCTATTACACATATTACATCCACTGGGCATCAAAGTTTGCCACCAGTGCAAATATAGGGAACAAAGCAGCATATTACATACACTGGCCGTCAAAATTGGCCACCAGTGCAAATAAACGTGGCAGCAAAACAAGAGCATAACTGAAACAACTTCAGAAGAGCTCAAGAAACGTTATCCTGGGTATCCACCATGCCGGCAATAAGCTTAGCAAGCTTATTAGCTTTGTCCTGTTTGGCACTAAAATCCTCCAACGCTTGTTGTTGCACCAGAAAGTATGCATCTGAATGCTCCAGGGACTTCCGCAGTCCTTCTGCTGCTTGTCGCAGCACAGCTGATCGATGTCTATTAGCTTGTAGTTGGGACTCAAGAAACCGAACTGATTCAGACAGTGAATTTGAATAGCTTGTGCAAGCGGTAGTGGCCAGTAACTCGAACACTAAAGCAAGACAGGACTTTGGGGTTGTCTCACTGTCTTCAAGATAGTGTTCCTTAGCTGTTTTATCAGCTTTGTTGGAGACCAACATGGATGTCTCACTATCCTGAACCTTATGTGCATTACTTCCTTTACCATTGGTTAATAAGGCACTCTTCCCCAATATTCTATCAGCATTCTAAAAGAAGAAACAAGCAGACACATAACAGGTTTAGCATGTACTAGTATATGAAACTCATTTCGGTGAACCAGTTCATTATTAAGGTGGACAGGATTAAACTACCAAGTCTTCTATTGCCAAGTACTAGTACATAATAAAAGCATCAAACAAACATATATCTATGTCCTATGGTCACTGCATTGTCTTGCCAAATCAAAATAGAGACACGGTTCAAATCATATCAGTTCAAGACAAAGTAGCAGTGAAAGAATACAAGCGTGGGAAACTACACGGCACAACAAGATTTCAGATGGGTATCACGGGTCTACATGTACAACAACACTATTGGCTCTTTTGTGATGCTAGTAATGTGCATGATATGAGAAATCAACTGTATACACAATTGAAATTGAAATCAACAGAGCTATTGATAAGAGCAAACATGTTAAAGAAACATGCGTGAACATACCTGTTGTGCCATTGGAGTTTTGATTGGATCCTTCAATTTAAAAATAAGTTTGTATGTGTAAATACAATGATACAAGAGCAAAGCAGTATGCATGATAGCAATCATAGTTAAAAAAGGCGCACCTAAGAGCGCTTAAGCGCGCCTAGGCTCTAGGCATTGGCAAAACGCATTGCACATAACTACGCTTAATCTGTGCATAACTGCGCATAAGCATGCGCTTTGGTCAGTAAAGCGCAAGGCGGTGGCAAAACGCACAATTAACGCCTAGCGCTTTTTTGAACTATGATAGCAATGGAATCTTAAATTAGAACAATTGTTCTTCAGGTTTAGGCACTTGTTCTACATGAATAGAGTACAATAAGACGCAAGAATATTGTACTTAAAAATAGAAAATGAGCTCATAGACCTTACCACATTCTTGGTTCGGGACCAGTACAGAACATGGCGTTCCCAGTCATCGTCCAGTAAATGTGTCTCAGGAGAACGTAAGGGAATTTGATGAGTTTCTTTGCCGGTGAAGTATGTTTTCTTCAGGTAATTCCGATACTGCCACCAAGCATTCTTGAAGATAGCAAATGTATTAGCACAGGTTACCTCATCCCGAGTTTCCAAATCGGTCCTTCTCTATAGACAAAAATGGGAATTTTTTTTGTATTATAACATTACTTACACATAACTCCTAGACAAACACATGCAACTGGCATTTTCCTTCATCTTCAGTATAATATTTCCAAGATGGGAAGATACGCACATACGATTTAATAACATCAAATGCGATAGATGCTAAACTACGACTAGCTGGTTGTGCTTCCTCCACAGGAATAGGCCTACTAACTGGTGGAGTTGGGGTTCTCCGTGGTAGTACTGGCCCTTTGGGCACTGGAGCTGCCTTACTAACTGCTCTTGTTTGGGAGCTCTATGGTGGAGATGGTGCTGTGTCAACAGGAACTGGGTTACTATCTGCTGGGGTTGGGGTTAGATTGGGTGAAGCTGGTTCAATGTCCATCGCAGTAGGGGTACAATCTACGAGAGTTTGGGTTATGTGTGGTAGGGCTGGTTCTCGTGCATTTACAACCGGGGTGCTATCTCCACCAAGAGGTAGCACTGTTTTATTTGAAGACCGTGTTTTTAGTCCGCTAGATACTGGCATCACCCGCTCCAATTCAAATGGCTGATAAACAGGAAACATAGTTGAATGTACAGACATTGTATGAGAGACAGATGCAATAGATAGTGTGGAAAAAAGAGGGCATGAAATAGTTGACATGTATATTGTTTAACTAAAATGGATAGCATGACATAATTTCACATATATGATGTCTATCTAAACTGGATAGCATAGCATAACATAATTCAAAGATATGATGAATAACTAAACAGGATCGCAGGACATAATTCACCTATATGTTATCTAAGTAATCAGGATTGCATCATTTAATTCACATATGTGATTTATATGCTAAACAGAGGGCATTCGATATGATGTCTGAACTAAGAACATGGTGTTGAATATTGTGTATATGATGTCTAAACTATGCAATACAAGACACCATATGCATCATATGAGCAGTATAACGGTGCCAAGTTAGAGCATACACCTCGGTGGGGGAATAGGACTGGTCATCTGTCTCTGCATCCATCTCTGAGGAGCTATCGGGACCCAACAAGAGATCTGCTTCGATAGGTAGCACTGTCTGCTCTGAAGGCCTTGTTTTCACTCCAGAATTTTCCATCTCCCACCCAAATGGCTGATTCATAGGAAGAGTAGTTTAATGTACAAACATTGTCGACAAATGGAAATGTAATGTAAAAAAGGTTGGGCAAGATATCATTCAAATATATGATGCCCGGTTAAATAGGATGGCATTGCACATTTCACATATATTATGGCTGGTTAAAAGACATGAGACTGCATAATTCCCATATATGATATAGAAACTAAACAGGTGGCATTACAGAACATGTCTAAACTAAGCAGATGACATATATGATGTCAAAAGTAGGCACTGCAAGGCAACATATGCATGATGTGACTAACATCATCATGCCAAGGTAGAGAAAACACCTTGGGGGTAAATAGGAGTGGTCAGTGGTGTCTGAATCCGCCTCAGAACAGATATCTTCCTCGGGATTACAATCTGGAGAGGGGTGGGGAGGGTTTGCCATTGAACCCACCATGGAGCGATGTCTGCATGACATTGTATTGCCGCGCAAAACTCTTCTCTTTTTCTCTTCATGTTCAGCATGACTGTGTACAATATCTGACATGCATACGAAAAAAATATGGTGAGATTATGTAAGGAGAGCATGCAGAAATTTAGAGTGATGGTAACAACCAGTGGATGGATCCAAAAATAATGATAGCAGGCTGATGATTGCTTTAATTTAATAAAAAGACAGATGATGATTGCTTTACTATTTGTTTCCCACCCAAGATGAACAACATAGGCATACCCTAGGTGAACCAGATATTAGACAGAGATACTATTCATTGCTTCCTCGATATGTGCCCCACAACTAATTTAGAACTCAAGTTTGAACATTAATTTGGACCTGACTTGGAGTCCAAAAGGTGAACAGGACGATAAAGTAGCAGGTAATTTTAAGCAATGCATAACATAAGCAGAAACAAAAGAGTGTGACTTCTCTTGTGGACCCATGTACTCCTCAGGTTAATCTGCAGAGTCGATGATGGTGATGCCGTTGCGGTGGGTGCCGGCGGCAGGGAAGGAGATCTGAGGCGGCGAAAGACGGTCAGGAGTCGTGATGTCTGGTTTGGTGGATGCTTCTATCGATGGAGCAGCTCAGGTGAGGTGGAGGACGTCGCGGCAGGAGCAGGATAAACCACACAAAGTTCCCTTCGACACCTACCTGTAACTGAAGTAATTCTGTAAGTGCTCATTTGGCTTGCAAGATTCTAAAAACACAGGGATAGGAAATGTGGCAGCCTGGCTCAGAGCAACTTGTTTATCATGCATTGCCAGCCCAGAGACCATGTCTTCTGGCAACACACAACATCTTGGTACAGAAAACAACCGCTTTATTGATGCTAGCGGATCAATGTTTATATTACAACAGGTGGCGAGGCCAAGCGGCACACACGGTGCAGCTGAACAATATGTACATTATTTAGTGAACATAAAGGGGCCTCGATCATAACAACTACGCGGCAGCGGAACAATGTCGTAGCGGAAACTCCATAGAACAGGGACACCGATGTGGACACGATCTAGACTCGGATGGCACTCCTTTCCAACTAGACTTTCCTGAAATCTGGCATGACACGCCAGGTCAGTACATTGAATTTACTTGCAAGCTCACAACAAACATAAACATAATGATAAACAATATCATGATAATTAACCAATTATTAACAATGCAACAATATATGCAACATGCAGTGATCCTGCTTTTATATGAAAAATCCCTCGGACTGGCTTACCAACGATGATCGCTCTTGGATCACAACCGTACCAACCCCGAGGTCTTAACTCAGTTTACCTCGTGATCTTTCCGGCGATCACAACCACGACCAACATTTGGTCACAAACAGTGATCCTTCCGGTGATCACAACCACGACCCACACTTGGTCCCGAACATCAAGATGGCCTTCCCACCATCATCAACCATGCAAAGTTTATCACTTAGTGTGCAAGATTTATTAAATGTTGACCCATGGTGTGACCTACTTTCGAGCGTGTCCGTAACCGTGGACTCGGCTATCGATAGATTAATACACTCTGCAGAGGTAGCGCACTGTACCCACACCACGGAACCCATGGCCTCGTACTCCCATTCGGGTGGGCCAACGGCATTCCGACGAAATCCCTCCGTTGCCATGACTCTCTTCCGGCCACTCCGACTCACTCCCCATCGGGCTAGTCCTGGGTGGCCCCGTGTCTACCAAAGACACCAACGACCACCATCTTGGCCAAAACATAAACGTCCCACACGGGGACACGGTACCGTAATCTCAACAACGGGCACACAAGGTTATGTCTGCTTACTGGGCCAGGGTACCGCACGCCCATAACCTTCCCTCGTTGGAGGCACCGACCAGAGGCATGACAACTGACCGAATAAAGGCCTTCCCATAAAGGCAAATGTGGTTGCACTGGGAAAAACTCGATTCAGTGGCACCATGACCCGATCAACGATATATTCAAGTTGAGTTATTATTAGGTTCAACTTAAAGTGAAAATAACCGGTGTCATAGTATGCCATGAAATGCAACACGAACATATGCATCACAATTTAACGGAAATGACTGAGTCAACTATATTCATACTAAGCATAAACCTCAACAACTCATGACACTTCTCTGGTTAGGATTAAACCTCACTTTAAACAGAATCTTTTCTAGCAAATTTTACCATTTTTACTCATGCAAGAAAATAACTCCAACTAATTATTTATATTCATAACCATATTTCTTCCTACATAACAAAAATTAGTTCTAGTTTCTTAACCAACTTAGTTAGCTTTAAACTTTCTGTAAACCAAGCATATTAACTTAAACAAGCAACTAACAGAATGTAAATAACATGATAGTGATTTAAATGCATGGATTAAATCATTCATTCAAATAGGAAAATCACAACTATTGTAATGGCACCATGAAAATGTTGTTGTGGCTTGCGTTAGAGCAGATGAGGTTCACAAGCCTCCTGGTGATCCTCAAGACAAGCCTCACTCTCTGAAAATAATTTTAAACACAAGAAGAAAATATCAAGAACACTTCTGAAATTCACTAGAAAATCTAGACAGCAAAGAAAAATCTCATTTTTGGTGAGCTGCTAGATTTCTGTACAAAGAACACAATGCAAAAAGAATCAATTCATTTGGACTTATGGTTGAACAGTTTTGGCTATTTGAAGCTCTCTGGAAAAATATGAATTTGAATTTAAATAAAAACAGATTGGGGGGTGACGTCGAAGGCGTAAAGCCTCGGGGCGCCACCACTCGTAACGCTTCGCGCGCGTACTGAGTGGCTGACTAGCGGGCCTCGCTAGTGAAGTGAGGTGGAGGGGAAGAAGGAAACAGAGGACGGCGCGTCTTCGCCGGAGCACACGCCAGCGACGAGGGCTTCTTAGCCAAAACGAGAGGGGGGATCGACAGAGGAGACGGAGGCACACCTGCCCGTACCCGTAGAGTAGCTAGGGCTGTTCAAACGGTGTCGGAATCGGCCTCTCTAGCAGAGGCAGAGAGCGGAGGTCGCCGAAGACGAAGATGACGGCGAACAGAGGCGACTCCAGGGGCTCCAACCAGGTGGAACAGCACCACCGACGAGCGGCGGAGGCCCTGGAAGGGTTGCCCAGGCCTGGGAGGGACTGGAACCGCGGAGACGACCCTAGAGGATCGCCGGCGAGCACGAGCTCGGGGACGGCGGCCCGCGGCCTGCCCGGCCGGGCTACGGCTTCTACAAGATCGTGGAGTGTGTGGGAGTGATGGATGGTGCCCGAGGAGGCTGGGGAGGGCTCTATTTATAGCCGAGCGTCGAGGGGGGATCGGGCTCCCCCGGTGGAAACCTGGACACGGCGCCCGGCGACGAACGGCGTCAGTGAGAGGGGGAGAAGGCGACGCTACTCACGCGGGAACTGTGGGCGAGCGGGGACGAGCACATGATCGACGGGAAGGCAACGAGCACAGTGCGCCGCACACTGTTGCGTAGGCCGGACCGCGCCCGTGCTCGCTGCGGCGAGCTCCGGCGTCGGCGAGTGCCAGGGGAGAGTTAAGAGAGCTTGGACGAAGATTGTGGCGAGGTTTGGTAGTCGGGGAAGCGAGCACGCGTGAAACAGAGCGCTCGGCGGCACTCAGAGCGCGACGACAAGCAGTTTGGCATCGTGCACACGCGCGGTCACCGCGTGAACTCTGCCCTCAGGCCGACCTAAGTCCAAAGTTCATGTCTGGCTTGTTGTTCGTGGTAGTTTTAGTGGTTACCACACTTGGTTTTGGTCTCAGGTGCAGTAGAAAAGATTTCACACGCCTGGTAAGTTTCTGGATAGTAACTTTGAGAGCTTACTATGGTCAAACTACTGGGATTTCTGAGCTGGGCTTTGGAGGTTAGCAATCATCTAGTAAGGTGATGATGCACAAGAAAAATCAGCCACAATGGAGCAAGTAAAATGGTAGTTGCTGTAGAAACTACCATTTCTGTCTAGAACAGAAAATATTTTCTGTAGCAAAAATATTCCAAATAGTGGTGAAATATTTTTGCTCAAGAAAGTGCCCTAGGGTTCAAAGAATTTTTGTGAATTTTCTCAGATTTTTGTGGGCAAGAAAAATTGGGGTTGATTTGGAGCACATTGAACTAGCTAGGGTTTAAGAGAGGGAAATGAATATTTTTCATTAAAGAAAAATATTCAAAATATTATTTTGAGTTGAACCAGAGAGGAAATGATGGTTAGAATGGGAAATGAGGCACTTGGGTGAAAATCAAGGGGTACCCAAGTGTTTAAGTCCATATGAAAAGATTCAAAACCCAAATTTCAAAATCAAACCAACTGAAAATCAGGCAAAGAGAAGAGGGCAAAAACAAGGCTGTCACAAACCTCGCCCACTTAGAATGAATCTCGTCCTCGAGATTCAGTTGCTTGGGAAAACCATTCTGGATAATGTGCCTTTAGAAATTCTTCCCGTTCCCAAGTTGATTCTGACTCTGTGTGATGCTCCCACTGGACTTTGTAGAACTTCCTTGCTTTACTACGTGTGACCCTTTCCATCTGATCCAAAATTCTAACTGGCCTCTCTTCATAAGTTAAATCCTTTGCCAACTCTATTTCAGTCATAGCAGTCTTTTTCTCAGGCGGAGATATGCATCGCCTCAACTGTGAAACATGAAACACATTGTGCACTTCCGATAATTCAGGGGGTAGTTCCAACTGATATGCAACAGTACCAACTCGGGACATAACTGGAAATGGGCCAATAAATCTGGGTGACAACTTTCCACGAGTCTGGAATCTCTTGACTCCTTTCATAGGAGTGACTCAGAGGTATACGTGTTCTCCGGGTTCAAAACTGATCTGCCGGTGTTTTGCATCATAATAACTCTTCTGTCGAGATTTGGCCAATTGCAATCTGTCTCGGATTTCCTTAACTTGTTTCTCAGCTTCCATCATGAGATCCGTTCCGAAAATACGGCTATCTCCAGTTTGGGACCAATTTAAAGGAGTACGACACTTACGGCCATACAAAGCCTCATACGCTGACATCTTTAAACTGGTCTGGAAGCTGTTCTTATACGAGAACTCAGCATACGGATGATAGTCTTCCCGTTTAGATCCTTGGGCCAAAGCACAGGCTCGTAGCATATCTTTGAGTATTTGATTTACCCGCTCTGTCTGTCCATCAGTCTAAGGATGATAAGCGGTACCATATTTCAGCGCTGTCCCCAAGGCTTGATGGAGACGTGACCAAAAAGTGGAGGTAAAAAGGGAACCTCAGTCAGAAGTGATGGTTCGGGGTACTCCATGCAGACTGACTATTCTGGATACATACAGCTGTGCAAGTTGATCAGCTCGATATGTGGTTCTGATCGGTATAAAGTGAGCTACCTTGGTTAAGGTGTCCACTATGACCCAGACTGCATCATTGCCTCGCTGAGTCTTAGGTAGCCCTGTGAGGAAATCCATGCAGACATCATCCCATTTCCATTGTGAAACTGGCAGCGGTTGGAGAAGTCTGGCTGGCTTCTGAAGCTCTGCCTTCACCCTGTTGCATATGTCGCAACAGGCCACAAAGTAGGCAATGTCTTTCTTCATTCTATCCCACCAGAATATTTGTCGAATTTCTTCATACATTTTCGTACCTCCAGGGTGAATAGAATACAAGGATTCGTGTGCTTTTGACAGGATTTTCTGCTTCAAATCCGCTTCATTGGGTACACAAATCCTTCCACGGAATTGGAGGGTACCGAATTGGTCCTTTGAGAAATCTGGAGTCTGTCCTGCTACCACACTCTTGGCACGTTTCTGTAGGACAGTATCAGCTGGCTGGGCCTTGCGGATCTCTTGCTCAAGTGTGGGGCAAGTTCCAAAATATTAGCAAGGCCAGTATCAACTATGACTAGGTTGAGTTGCGCAATCTCCTCTTGAAGTTCAGGAGGCAAGGATTTCAATATGACATTTAGGCTGACAGGCTTTCGACTGAGTGTATCGGCAACCACGTTGGCCTTACCCGGGTGGTTATTTATTCCAAGATCATAATCCTTGACTAACTCAAGCCATCTTCGTTGACGAGATTTAAATCTGGCTGAGTAAATATATACTTGAGACTTTTGTGATCGGTAAAAATTTGGCACCTCTTCCCGATGAGATAGTGTCTCCAAATTTTTAGAGCATGAACTACTGCGGCCAATTCTAGATCATGAGTAGGATAATTTCCTTCGTGGGGTCATAGCTGTCGTGATGCATATGCTACTACCATGCTGCCTTGCAGAAGTATGCATCCAAGTCCTTGTCTGGAGGTGTCGCAGTACACATCAAAACTGCGGTAGATATCTGGAAGAGTCAACACAGGTGCGGTCGTCAGCCGTATCTTTAGCTCATTGAAACTCTTCTCGCAGTCTTCAGTCCATTCAAACTTCTTATCCTTTTTTTAGAAGCTCCGTCATGGGTTTAGCAATCTTGGAAAAAACTTCAATGAAATGAAAGAGTATCCGGCTAATCCAAGAAAACTCTAGAGCTGTGATACGGTTGTGGGCGGCAACCAATCGAGCACATCCTTTACTTTGCTCAGGTCCATGGCTATACCTTTAGCAGATAGCACATGTCCAAGAAATCCAACTTGCTTGAGCCAAATCTCACATTTACTGAATTTGGCGTATAGCGGATGGTCGCGGAGTCGCTGTAGCACTGCTCGGAGGTGTTATTTGTGATCTTGTTCACTTTTTGAGTATATAAGTATGTCATCGATGAAGACTACCACGAACTTATCGAGGAAGTCCATGAATACTTTTTCATCATATGCATGAAGAAGGCAGGGGCATTGGTGAGACCACAGGACATACCTGTATATTCATAAAGACCGTATCGAGTGGTGAATGCAGTCTTAGGAATATCTTCCTCTTTAATCTTGAGCTGATGATATCTAGTCCGTAAATCAATCTTGGAGAATACCTTGGTCCCACTGAGCTGATCAAACAAGTCATCAATCCTTGGCAGCGGATATTTATTTTTGATGGCGACATCATTCAGTTGAAGATAATCCACACACATGCGGAGGCTGCCATCCTTCTTGTCCACGAAGATAGATGGTGATCCCCATGGTGAAGAGCTGGGACGGATATATCCTTTCTGGAGCATTTCATCAAGCTATTTCTTTAGCTCCACTAATTCTGACGAGGGCATTCGGAAATACTTCTTGTATAACGATGCGGTTCCGGGCACAAGATCTATTGCAAACTCAAGCTCTCGATCTGGTGGCATGCCTGGCAGTTCTTCTGGAAATACATCAGGAAACTCACTGACCACAGGAATTAATTCCAACTCAGCCACAACGGTGAAGACGATTTCTTTCTTGGGTATGCTTCTGCGAGCATAGAATTTTGTAGTCTGCCCTTTCTGGCTGGTCAAAGTGACTTCTCGGGTCGCGCAATTTATGCAGACTTGATATTGGGTCAACCAATTCATACCCAAGATAACATCCAACTTTACAGACTCGATGATTATCAAAGAAATTGGAAAGCAGACTCCGTTGATATTGATTCCAGATTACGGCAGACCAGATTGCTCTTGATTAAGGATCCTGGGGTTTGTACCTGCATGTTCTTGCCCAATAGTGAACAAGGAAATTTGTTTTGGGCCACAAAACTCTGAGAAATAAAAGAGTGGGAAGCCCCAGAGTCAAATAAAATTACTGCAGGCATGTAAATATTAACAGAAAACATACCAATGACGACTTCGGGGTTCTCTTGGGCTTCATCTGCGGAGAGGTGATGAACGTGCCCAATAATGTTTTGCTGGTTTGTAGAACTTCCTTGCTTTACTACGAGTGACCCTTTCCATCTGATCCAAAATTCTAACTGGCCTCTCTTCATAAGTTAAATCCTTTGCCAACTCTATTTCAGTCATAGCAGTCTTTTTCTCAGGCGGAGATATGCATCGCCTCAACTGTGAAACATGAAACACATTGTGCACTTCCGATAATTCAGGGGGTAGTTCCAACTGATATGCAATAGTACCCACTCGGGACAAAACTGGAAATGGGCCAATAAATCTGGGTGACAACTTTCCACGAGTCTGGAATCTCTTGACTCCTTTCATAGGAGTGACTCGGAGGTATACGTGTTCTCCGGGTTCAAAACTGATCTGCCGGTGTTTTGCATCATAATAACTCTTCTGTCGAGATTTGGCCAATTGCAATCTGTCTCGGATTTCCTTAACTTGTTTCTCAGCTTCCATCATGAGATCCGTTCCGTAAATACGGCTATCTCCAGTTTGGGACCAATTTAAAGGGGTGCGGCACCTACGGCCATACAAAGCCTCATACGGTGACATCTTTAAACTGGTCCGGAAGCTGTTCTTATACGAGAACTCAGCATACAGATGGCAGTCTTGCCATTTAGATCCTTGGGCCAAAGCACAGGCTCGTAGCATATCTTCGAGTATTTGATTTACCCGCTCTGTCTGTCCATCAGTCTGAGGATGATAAGCGGTACTACATTTCAGCGCTGTCCCCAAGGCTTGATGGAGACGTGACCAAAAAGTGGAGGTAAAAAGTGAACCTCGGTCAGAAGTGATGGTTCGGGGTACTCCATGCAGACTGACTATTCTAGATACATATAGCTGTGCAAGTTGATCTGCTCGATATGTGGTTCTGATCGGAATAAAGTGAGCTACCTTGGTTAAGGTGTCCACTATGACACATACTGCATCATTGCCTCGCTGAGTCTTAGGTAGCCCTGTGAGGAAATCCATGCAGACATCATCCCATTTCCATTGTGAAACTGGCAGCGGTTGGAGAAGTCCGGCTGGCTTCTGATGCTCTGCCTTCACCTTGCTGCATATGTCGCAACAGGCCACAAAGTTGGCAATGTCTTTCTTCATTCCATCCCACCAGAATATTTGTCGAAGGTCTTCATACATTTTCTTACCTCCAGGGTGAATATAATACCAGGATTCGTGTGCTTCTGACAGGATTTTCTGCTTCAAATCCGCTTCATTGGGTACACAAATCCTTCCACGGAATTGGAGGGTACCGAATTGGTCCGTTGAGAAATCTGGAGTCTGTCCTGCTACCACACTCTTGGCACGTTTCTCCAAGACAGTATCAGCTGGCTGGGCCTTGCGGATCTCTTCCTCAAGTGTGGGGGCAACATCCAAAATATTAACAAGGTCAGCATCAACTATGACCAGGTTGAGCTGCGCAATCTCCTCTTGAAGTTCAGGAGGCAAGGATTTCAATATGACATTTAGGCTAACAGACTTTCGACTGAGTGCATCGGCAACCACGTTGGCCTTACCCGGGTGGTAATTTATTCCAAGATCATAATCCTTGAGTAACTCAAGGCATCTTCGTTGACGAAGATTTAAATCTGGCTGAGTAAATATATACTTGAGACTTTTGTGATCGGTAAAAATTTGGCACCTCTTCCCGATGAGATAGTGTCTCCAAATTTTTAGAGCATGAACTACTGCGGCCAATTCCAGATCATGAGTAGGATAATTTCCTTCGTGGGGTCGTAGCTGTCGCGATGCATATGCTACTACCGTGCTGCCTTGCATAAGTACGCATCCAAGTCCTTGTCTGGAGGCGTCGCAGTACACATCAAAACTGCGGTAGATATCTAGAAGAGTCAACACAGGTGCGGTCGTCACCCGTATCTTTAGCTCATTGAAACTCTTCTCGCAGTCTTCAGTCCATTCAAACTTCTTATTCTTTTTTTGCAGCTCCATCATGGGTTCAGCAATCTTGGAAAAAACTTCAATGAAACGACCGTAGTATCCGGCTAATCCATGAAAACTCCGGAGCTGTGATACGGTTGTGGGCGGCAACCAATCGAGCACATCCTTTACTTTGCTCGGGTCCACGGCTATACCTTCAGCAGATAGCACATGTCCAAGAAATCCAACTTTCTTGAGCCAAATTTCACATTTACTGAATTTGGCGTATAGCGGATGGTCGCGGAGTCGCTATAGCACTGCTCAGAGGTGTTATTTGTGATCTTGTTCACTTTTTGAGTATATAAGTATGTCATCGATGAAGACTACCATGAACTTATCGAGGAAGTCCATGAATACTTTGTTCATCATATGCATGAAGAAGGCAGGGGCATTGGTGAGACCAAAGGACATAACTGTATATTCATAAAGACCGTATCGAGTGGTGAATGCGGTCTTAGGAATATCTTCCTCTTTAATCTTGAGCTGATGATATCTAGTCCGTAAATCAATCTTGGAGAATACCTTGGCCCCACTGAGCTGATCAAACAAGTCATCAATCCTTGGCAGCGGATATTTATTTTTGATTGTGACATCATTCAGTTGACGATAATCCACACACATGCGGAGGCTGCCATCCTTCTTGTCCACGAAGATAGATGGTGATCCCCATGGTGAAGAGCTGGGACGGATATATCCTTTCTGGAGCATTTCATCAAGCTGTTTCTCTAGCTCCACTAATTCTGACGAGGGCATTCGGTAATGTTGGAGATCGTTGCAGAAATTAAAAATTTGCTACGCATCACCAAGAACAATCTATGGAGTCCTCTAGCAACGAGAGGGAAAAGAGTGCATCTACATACCCTTGTAGATCGCGAGCGGAAGCGTTCAAGTGTGCTGCTCCCATGCGCCTCCCCACTATATATAGGGGTGGAGGGGGCTGGTTTCTTGCCCTCCAAGTCCATTGGGGCGTTGGCAAAGGTGGGGGAAAGAAATCCCATCATTTCCCTTCCCCACCGATTGTTATCCCCCTTTTTTAGGGATCTTGATCTTATCCCTTCGGGATATGATCTTATTCCTTCTAAGGTGGGATCTTGGTGCGCCTTGACCAGGGGTGTGGGGCCTTGCCCCCACTACCCACGTTCATGTGGGTCCCCCATGCAGGTGGGCCCCACTTCGGAACCTTCTAGAACCTTCCCGGTACAATACCGAAAAATCCCGAACATTTTTCGGTGGCCAAAATAGGACTTCCCATATATAAATCTTTACCTCCTGACCATTCCAGAACTCCTCGTGGCGTCCGGGATCTCATCCGGGACTCCAAACAACTTTCGGTTAACCGCATACTAATATCTCTACAACTCTAGCGTCACCGAACCTTAAGTGTGTAGACCCTACGGGTTCGGGAGACATGCAGACATGACCGAGACGACTCTCCGGTCAATAACCAACAGCGGGATCTGGATACCCATGTTGGCTCCCACATGTTCCACTATGATCTCATCGGATGAACCACGATGTCGAGGATTCAATCAATCCCGTATACAATTCCCTTTGTCAATCGGTACGTTACTTGCCCGAGATTCGATCGTCGGTATCCCAATACCTTGTTCAATCTCGTTACCGGCAAGTCACTTTACTCGTACCGTAATGCATGATCCCGTGACCAAACACTTGGTCACATTGAGCTCATTATGATGATGCATTACCGAGTGGGCCCAGAGATACCTCTCCGTCATACGGAGTGACAAATCCCAGTCTCGATTCGTGCCAACCCAATAGACACTTTCGGAGATACCCGTAGTGCACCTTTATAGCCACCCAGTTACGTTGTGATGTTTGGCACACCCAAAGCACTCCTATGGTATCCGGGAGTTGCACAATCTCATGGTCTAAGGAAATGATACTTGACATTTGGAAAAGCTCTAGCAAACGAACTACACGATCTTGTGCTATGCTTAGGATTGGGTCTTGTCCATCACATCATTCTCCTAATGATGTGATCCCGTTATCAATGACATCCAATGTCCATAGTCAGGAAACCATGACTATCTGTTGATCAACGAGCTAGTCAACTAGAGGCTCACTAGGGACATGTTGTGGTCTATGTATTCACACATGTATTACGATTTCCGGATAACACAATTATAGCATGAACAATAGACAATTATCATGAACAAGGAAATATAATAATAACCATTTTATTATTGCCTCTAGGGCATATTTCCAACAGGTAATACTTCTTGTATAACAATGCGGTTCCGGGCACAAGATCTATTGCAAACTCAAGATCTCGATCTGGTGGCATGCCTGGCATTTCTTCTGGAAATAGATCAGGAAACTCACTGACCACAGGAATTAATTCCAACTCAGTCACAGCGGTGAAGACCATTTCTTTCTTGGGTATGCTTCTGCGAGCATAGAATTTTGTAGTCTGCCCTTTCTGGCTGGTCAAAGTGACTTCTCAGGTCACGCAATTTATGCAGACTTGATATTGGGTCAACCAATTCATACCCAAGATAACATCCAACTTTACAGACTCGATGATTATCAAAGAAGTTGGAAAGCAGACTCCGTTGATATTGATATCCAGATTACGGCAGACCAGATTGCTCTTGATTAAGGATCCTGGGGTTTGTACCAGCATGTTCTTGCCCAAAAGTGAACAAGGAAATTTGTTTTGGGCCACAAAACTCCAAGAAATAAAAGAGTGGGAAGCCCCAGAGTCAAATAAAATTACTGCAGGCATGTTATTAACAGAAAACATACCAATGGCGACTTCGGGGTTCTCTTGGGCTTCATCTGCGGAGAGGTGATGAACGTGCCCAGTAATGTTTTGCTGGTTTGGGCATGACTCCATAAAGTTGACTTGTGGCCTGAATAGGGCATTCGCCTTGCTGTTCTTGCGACACTATCTGACATAATGTCCGGTTTGTCCACAACTAAAGCAAGAATTGTTGCGCTGGCGCTCCTCGTGCACTGGGTTGGTCACGACATTCTTGACTTGGGTGGTGGTCTTGTTAATATTTTGTTGCCAATTGGGCTTGTATTCCACCTGAGTTTGCTGCCAGGTACGAGCCTTTTGCACTGGTTGCCCTTCCTTCCTTGGCTCAAACTTGCGTTTGTGATCGTTATTAGCAGGCCTATTGTCTGATATGAGCTTGTGCTCCCTTTCAGCAATGAAAGCTTTGTTCGCCAGAGTTTGGAAATCTGGGAAATCCAACATACTGAGGGTGCATCGGAGTTGCGGGTTTAATCCACCAAGAAATCTGTCAATCTTTCTTTCTTCGGTGGCCACGTCATATAGGGAGTAATGGGCCTGATGATTGAATTTTTGCAAATATTCACCCACAGACTGATTTCCTTGGAGGAGTGCGAGAAATTCACGTTGTTTAGTCTTCATAACTCCAGTAGGGATATGATATGATCCTTGAATTTTGACCAGGTGATTTCTTCATCAGCAGGCCACATGCCTTTTGCATTTTCCCACCATATGGCAGCAGCGCCTTCAAGATAATGAGTTGCAAATGGAACCTTATCATCTTCTTCAGTACGAGCAATCTCAAGTTTCCTCTCAATAGTTCGCAACCAATCGTCTGCATCCAAGGGGTCAATAACCTGACTGAAACTGGGAGGCTTGGTTCTCTGAAAATCTGACAGCTTGGAAGGATGACCGTTCTGTTTCCATTCTGTCCAACCACAGCTTCAACACTTCTTAATATTTCAATCAGATCATTATTCCTCCTTTCCTCAAACATACGCAGAATCTGCTCGGTGGTAGGCGGATTTGGCGGTGGAGGTGGTGGTGGAACGTACGGCTCGGGGGAGTGTCTTGCCTGTCATGCGGAACGACGAACAGGAGTACCCTCACGAACGTTGCTACTGCTGCCTCCCCGCGGCATCCTATTGTGGATTTTTCCAAGGCAACGCAACCGAGATGAGAAAACATTCAAAAAATAACTTAGGGAAAAGCCAGCAACAAAACCCAAAATAACGAAGAAAAATACGACGAATAAAATAGAGTTCCAACATAATAATACACAGACTCATACATGAAAGGTAAACAACATGCCAGGTGCAACTACTCTCATACAGGAAACGAAACATCATGACTCGTACGACTACATCCATACACCATCCTGACGACTGCGAATACTCAGAAACTCTACTGCTCTGCTGGTGCTGCGGGGTCCTCTCCTAAAGCGGACTCGGATCCTGAACTGACGAGGTTAACTGAGACCTCCGGGTTAAAAGTGACACGACGACGCTGCCTCGAGGGCTCTCCATCAGGGGCAGGTGTAGGGTGAAGCATCCGGGCTAAAGGAGTAGTGAGAAGTGAAACCCACTCAGCAGGACCACTGAGAGGATTCACGGTCGAGGTGCCTGAGCTACTCAGAGGAGTAACCGGTGAAACAGGGGAACTAGAACTGGCTGGAATATAAGGAGTAAATCCCAGGGAGGATGGAGCAGTGACAGATCTAGTAGAGGCTAAAGCAGTACGAGCACGAGTCAGCTCTCGAGCCAGCTCGTGGATCATAAGATAGCTAGCAGTGATATAACGAGAAAGGTGGCTAGCAACACTATCAGACTCCGGATCAATGATAGGGAAACGGATACGACCATTCTCGTGCAGAGAAGGATAGTAGTGGAAACCTGGGTGGTTCTGCATCTGGACCTCGTTGTAACGAAGTTCAACAAGGACCTCGAGTGCAGGAAACTGGACAGCCTGAGAAGCGGTAGAAGCGTCACCGCTCCGAGATGTATGAGTGTAAGTGCTGGAATCAGAACTAGCACGCAGAGTAAGCACTGCGTGATACTCATACACTGAGTCTGCTAGACGCTCCTGGTACACACGATAGACTGGGTCGTCACCGAGGCGGTACAGCCAACGCCACACGTTATGAAGGAGATGCGGCGACGTGTACGGCATCAGCTGCAACTGCATGGATACGGCACCGGATCCATCTACACTCACAACCATTAGTAGGTCAGCATAAAAATACAACAAGTGCATGCAATGCAACAACCAGCTACAAAGGCTACCGGCACTCAACTTAAATTCGTATCTAACGTCCAGTGAACACGCCGTAGTCTAGCATGGCCTACAGTCAGCGCGGATCTGATACCAAGCGTTGTGGCACCCCGGCTCAGAGCAACCGGTTTACCATGCATTGCCAGCACAGAGACCATGTCTTCTGGCAACACACAACATTTTGGTACAGAAAACAACCGCTTTATTGATGCTAGCGGATCAAAGTTTATATTACAACAGGTGGCGAGGCCAAGCAGCACACATAGTGCTGCTGAACAATATGTACGTTATTTAGTGAACATAAAGGGGCCTCGATCATAACAACTACACGGCAGCGGCACAACATCGTAGCGGAAACTCCATAGCACAGGGACACCGATGTGGACACAATCTAGAGTCGAACGGCACTCCTTTCCAACGAGAGTTCCCTGAAATCTGGCATGACACGCCAGGTCAGTACATTGAATGTATTTGCAAGCTCACAACAAACATAAACATAATGACAAATATTATCATGATAATTAACCAATTATTAACAATGCAACAATATATGCAACATGCAGTGATCCTGCTTTTATGTGAAAAATCCCTCGGACTGGCTTACCAACGGTGATCGCTCTTGGATCACAACTGTACCAACCCCGAGGTCTTAACTCAGTTTACCTCGTGATCTTTCCGGCGATCACAACCACGACCAACATTTGGTCTCAAATAGTGATCCTTCCTGTGATCACAACCACGACCCACACTTGGTCCCGAACATCAAGATGGCCTTCCCACCATCATCAACGGTGCAAAGTTTATCACTTAGTGTGCAAGATTTATTAAATGTTGACCCATGGTGTGACCTACTTTCGAGCGTGTCCGTAACCGTGGTCTCGGCTATCTATAGATTAATACATTCTGCAGAGGTAGCGCACTGCACCCACACCACGGAACCCATGGCCTCGTACTCCCATTCGGGTGGGCCAACGGCATTCCGACGAAACCCCTCCATTGCCATGACACCCTCCCAGCCACTCTGACTCACTCCCCATCGGGCTAGTCTCGGGTGGTCCCGTGTCTACCAAAGACACCAACGACCACCGTCATGGGGACACGGTACCATAATCTCAACAACAGGCACACAAGGTTATGTCTGCTTACTGGGCCAGGGTACCACACGCCCATAACCTTCCCTCGTTGGAGGCACTGACCAGAGGCATGACAACCGACCGAATAAAGGCCTTCCCATAAAGGCAAATGCGGTTGCACTGGGAAAAACTCGATTCAGTGGCACCTTGACCTGGTCAACGATATATTCAAATTGAGTTATTATTAGGTTCAACTTAAAGTGAAAATAACCGGTGTCATAGTATGCCATGAAATGCAACACGAACATATGCATCACAATTTAACGGAAATGACTGAGTCAACTATATTCATACTAAGCATAAACCTCAACAACTCATGACACTTCTCTGGTTAGGATTAAACCTCACATTAAAAAGAATCTTTTCTAGCAAATTTTACCATTTTTACTCATGCAAGAAAATAACTCCAACTAATTATTTATATTCATAACCATATTACTTCCTACATAACAAAAATTAGTTCTAGTTTCTTAACCAACTTAGTTAGCTTTAAACTTTCTGTAAACCAAGCATATTAACTTAAACAAGCAACTAACAGAATGTAAATAACATGATAGTGATTTAAATGCATGGATTAAATCATTCATTCAAATAGGAAAATCACAACTATTGTAATGGCACCATGAAAATGTTGTTGTGGCTTGCCTTAGAGCAGATGAGGTTCACAAGCCTCCTGGTGATCCTCAAGACAAGCCTCACTCTCTGAAAATAATTTTAAACACAAGAAGAAAATATCAAGAACCCTTCTGAAATTCACCAGAAAATCTAGACAGCAAAGAAAAATATCATTTTTGGTGAGCTGCTAGATTTCAGTACAAAGAACACAATGCAAAAAGAATCAATTCATTTGGACTTATGGTTGAAAAGTTTTGGCTATTTGAAGCTCTCTGAAAAAAATATGAATTTGAATTTAAATAAAAACAGACTGGGGGTGACGTCGAAGGCGTAAAGCCTCGGGGCGCCAACACTCGTAACGCTTCGCGCGCGTACTGAGTGGCTGACTAGCGGGCCCTCCTAGTCAGGTGAGGTGGAGGGGAAGAAGGAAACAGAGGACGGCGCATCTTCGCCGGAGCACACGCCTGCGACGAGGGCTTCTTGGCCAAAACGAGATGGGGGTCGAGAGAGGAGACAGAGGCACACCTGCCCGTACCCATAGAGTAGCTAGGGGTGGTCGGACGGCGTCGGAATCGGCCTCTCTAGCAGAGGCAGAGAGCGGAGGTCGCCGAAGACGAAGATGACGGCGAACAGAGGTGACTCCAGGGGCTCCAACCAGGCGGAACAGCACCACCGACGAGCGGCGGAGGCCCTGGAAGGGTTGCCCAGGCCTGGGTGGGACTGGAACCACGGAGACGACCCGAGAGGATCGCCGGCGAGCTCGAGCTCGGGGACGGCGGCCCGCGGCCTGCCCGGCTGGGCTACGGCTTCTACAAGATCGTGGAGTGTGTGGGAGTGGTGGATGGTCCCCGAGGAGGCTGGGGAGGGCTCTATTTATAGCCGATCATCGAGGGGGGATCGGGCTCCCCCGGTGGAAACCTGGACACGGCGCCCGGCGACGAATGGCGTCAGTGAGAGGGGGAGAAGGCGGCGCTACTCACGCAGGAACTGTGGGCGAGCGGGGACGAGCACATGATCGAGGGGAAGGCAACGAGCAAAGTGCGCCGCGCACTGTTGCGTTGGCCGCACCGCGCCCGTGCTCGCTGCGGCGTCGACGAGTGCCAGGGGAGAGTTAAGAGAGCTTGGACGAAGATTGTGGCGAGGTTTGGCAGTCGGGGAAGCGAGCACGTGCGAAACAGAGCGCTCGGCGGCACTCAGAGAGCGGCGACAAGCAGTTTGGCATCATGCACACGCGTGGTCACCGCGTGAACTCTGCCCTCAGGCCGACCTAAGTCCAAAGTTCATGTCTGGCATGTTGTTCGTGGTTGTTTTAGTGGTTACCAAACTTGGTTTTGGTCTCAGGTGCAGTAGAAAAGATTTCACATGCCTGGTAAGTTTCTGGATAGTAACTTTGAGAGCTCACTATGGTCAAACTACTGGGAGTTGGGAGCTGGGCTTTGAAGGATAGAAATTATCTACTAAGGTGATGATGCACAAGAAAAATCAGCCACAATGGAGCAAGTAAAATGGTAGTTGCTGTAGAAACTACCATTTCTGTCCAGAACAGAAAATATTTTCTGTAGCAAAAAATTCCAAATAGTGGTGAAATATTTTTGCTCAAGAAAGTGCCCTAGGGTTCATAGAATATTTGTGAATTTTCTCAGATTTTTGTGGGCAAGAAAAATTGGGCTTGCTTTGGAGCACATTGAGCTAGCTAGGGTTTAAGAGAGGGAAATGAATATTTTTCATTAAAGAAAAATATTCAAAATATTATTTTGAGTTGACCAGAGAGGAAATGATGGTTAGAAAGGGAAATGAGGCACTTGGGTGAAAATCAAGGGGTACCCAAGTGTTTAAGTCCATATGAAAAGATTCAAAACCCAAATTTCAAAATCAAACCAACTGAAAATCAGGCAAAGAGAAGAGGGCAAAAACAAGGCTGTCACAAACCTCCCCCACTTAGAATGAATCTCGTCCTCGAGATTCGGTTGCTTGGGAAAACCATTCTGGATAATGTGCCTTTAGAAATTCTTCCCGTTCCCAAGTTGATTCTGACTCTGTGTGATGCTCCCACTGGACTTTGTAGAACTTCCTTGCTTTACTACGTGTGACCCTTTCCATCTGATCCAAAATTCTAACTGGCCTCTCTTCATAAGTTAAATCCTTTGCCAACTCTATTTCAGTCATAGCAGTCTTTTTCTCAGGCGGAGATATGCATCGCCTCAACTGTGAAACATGAAACACATTGTGCACTTCCGATAATTCAGGGGGTAGTTCCAACTGATATGCAACAGTACCAACTCGGGACATAACTGGAAATGGGCCAATAAATCTGGGTGACAACTTTCCACGAGTCTGGAATCTCTTGACTCCTTTCATAGGAGTGACTCAGAGGTATACGTGTTCTCCGGGTTCAAAACTGATCTGCCGGTGTTTTGCATCATAATAACTCTTCTGTCGAGATTTGGCCAATTGCAATCTGTCTCGGATTTCCTTAACTTGTTTCTCAGCTTCCATCATGAGATCCGTTCCGAAAATACGGCTATCTCCAGTTTGGGACCAATTTAAAGGAGTACGACACTTACGGCCATACAAAGCCTCATACGCTGACATCTTTAAACTGGTCTGGAAGCTGTTCTTATACGAGAACTCAGCATACGGATGATAGTCTTCCCGTTTAGATCCTTGGGCCAAAGCACAGGCTCGTAGCATATCTTTGAGTATTTGATTTACCCGCTCTGTCTGTCCATCAGTCTGAGGATGATAAGCGGTACCATATTTCAGCGCTGTCCCCAAGGCTTGATGGAGACGTGACCAAAAAGTGGAGGTAAAAAGTGAACCTCAGTCAGAAGTGATGGTTCGGGGTACTCCATGCAGACTGACTATTCTGGATACATACAGCTGTGCAAGTTGATCAACTCGATATGTGGTTCTGATCGGAATAAAGTGAGCTACCTTGGTTAAGGTGTCCACTATGACCCAGACTGCATCATTGCCTCGCTGAGTCTTAGGTAGCCCTGTGAGGAAATCCATGCAGACATCATCCCATTTCCATTGTGAAACTGGCAGCAGTTGGAGAAGTCTGGCTGGCTTCTGAAGCTCTGCCTTCACCCTGTTGCATATGTCGCAACAGGCCACAAAGTAGGCAATGTCTTTCTTCATTCTATCCCACCAGAATATTTGTCGAATTTCTTCATACATTTTCGTACCTCCAGGGTGAATAGAATACAAGGATTCGTGTGCTTTTGACAGGATTTTCTGCTTCAAATCCGCTTCATTGGGTACACAAATCCTTCCACGGAATTGGAGGGTACCGAATTGGTCCTTTGAGAAATCTGGAGTCTGTCCTGCTACCACACTCTTGGCACGTTTCTGCAGGACAGTATCAGCTGGCTGGGCCTTGCGGATCTCTTGCTCAAGTGTGGGGCAAGTTCCAAAATATTAGCAAGGCCAGTATCAACTATGACTAGGTTGAGTTGCGCAATCTCCTCTTGAAGTTCAGGAGGCAAGGATTTCAATATGACATTTAGGCTGACAGGCTTTCGACTGAGTGTATCGGCAACCACGTTGGCCTTACCCGGGTGGTTATTTATTCCAAGATCATAATCCTTGACTAACTCAAGCCATCTTCGTTGACGAGATTTAAATCTGGCTGAGTAAATATATACTTGAGACTTTTGTGACCGGTAAAAATTTGGCACCTCTTCCCGATGAGATAGTGTCTCCAAATTTTTAGAGCATGAACTACTGCGGCCAATTCTAGATCATGAGTAGGATAATTTCCTTCGTGGGGTCGTAGCTGTCGTGATGCATATGCTACTACCATGCTGCCTTGCAGAAGTATGCATCCAAGTCCTTGTCTGGAGGCGTCGCAGTACACATCAAAACTGCGGTAGATATCTGGAAGAGTCAACACAGGTGCGGTCGTCAGCCGTATCTTTAGCTCATTGAAACTCTTCTCGCAGTCTTCAGTCCATTCAAACTTCTTATCCTTTTTTTAGCAGCTCCGTCATGGGTTTAGCAATCTTGGAAAAACCTTCAATGAAATGAAAGAGTATCCGGCTAATCCAAGAAAACTCCAGAGCTGTGATACGGTTGTGGGCGGCAACCAATCGAGCACATCCTTTACTTTGCTCAGGTCCATGGCTATACCTTTAGCAGATAGCACATGTCCAAGAAATCCAACTTGCTTGAGCCAAATCTCACATTTACTGAATTTGGCGTATAGCGGATGGTTGCGGAGTCGCTGTAGCACTGCTCGGAGGTGTTATTTGTGATCTTGTTCACTTTTTGAGTATATAAGTATGTCATCGATGAAGACTACCACGAACTTATCGAGGAAGTCCATGAATACTTTTTCATCATATGCATGAAGAAGGCAGGGGCATTGGTGAGACCAAAGGACATACCTGTATATTCATAAAGACCGTATCGAGTGGTGAATGCAGTCTTAGGAATATCTTCCTCTTTAATCTTGAGCTGATGATATCTAGTCCGTAAATCAATCTTGGAGAATACCTTGGTCCCACTGAGCTGATCAAACAAGTCATCAATCCTTGGCAGCGGATATTTATTTTTGATGGCGACATCATTCAGTTGAAGATAATCCACACACATGCGGAGGCTGCCATCCTTCTCGTCCATGAAGATAGATGGTGATCCCCATGGTGAAGAGCTGGGACGGATATATCCTTTCTGGAGCATTTCATCAAGCTATTTCTTTAGCTCCACTAATTCTGACGAGGGCATTCGGAAATACTTCTTGTATAACGATGCGGTTCCGGGCACAAGATCTATTGCAAACTCAAGCTCTCGATCTGGTGGCATGCCTGGCAGTTCTTCTGGAAATACATCAGGAAACTCACTGACCACAGGAATTAATTCCAACTCGGCCACAACGGTGAAGACGATTTCTTTCTTGGGTATGCTTCTGCGAGCATAGAATTTTGTAGTCTGCCCTTTCTGGCTGGTCAAAGTGACTTCTCGGGTCGCGCAATTTATGCAGACTTGATATTGGGTCAACCAATTCATACCCAAGATAACATCCAACTTTACAGACTCGATGATTATCAAAGAAATTGGAAAGCAGACTCCGTTGATATTGATTTCCAGATTACGGCAGACCAGATTGCTCTTGATTAAGGATCCTGGGGTTTGTACCTGCATGTTCTTGCCCAATAGTGAACAAGGAAATTTGTTTTGGGCCACAAAACTCTGAGAAATAAAAGAGTGGGAAGCCCCAGAGTCAAATAAAATTACTGCAGGCATGTTATTAACAGAAAACATACCAATGACGACTTCGGGGTTCTCTTGGGCTTCATCTGCGGAGAGGTGATGAACGTGCCCAATAATGTTTTGCTGGTTTGGGCATGACTCCATAAATTTGACTTGGGCCTGAATAGGGCATTCGCCTTGTTGTTCTTGGGACACTGTCTGGCATAATATCCGGTTTGTCCACAACTGAAGCAAGAATTGTTGCGCTGGCGCTCCTCGTGCACTGGGTTGGTCATGACATTCTTGACTTGGGTGGTGGTCTTGTTAACATTCTATTGCCAATTGGGCTTGTATTCCACCTGAGTCTGCCGCCAGGTACGAGCCTTTTGCAATGGTTGCCCTTCCTTCCTTGGCTCAAACTTGCGCTTGTGATCGTTATTAGCAGGCCTATTGTCTGATACGAGCTTGTGCTCCCTTTCAGCAATGAAAGCTTTGTTCACCAGAGTTTGGAAATCTGGGAAATCAAACATACTGAGGGTGCATCAGAGTTGCGGGTTTAATCCACCAAGAAATCTGTCAATCTTTCTTTCTTCGGTGGCCATGTCATATAGGGAGTAACGGGCCAGATGATTGAATTTTTGCAAATATTCACCCACAGACTGATTTCCTTGGAGGAGTGCAAGAAATTCACGCTGTTTATTCTTCATAACTCCAGTAGGGATATGATATGATCCTTGAATTTTGACCAGGTGATTTCTTCATTAGCAGGCCACATGCCTTTTGCATTTTCCCACCATATGGCAGCAGCGCCTTCAAGATAATGAGTTGCAAATGGAACCTTATCATCTTCTTCAGTACGAGCAATCTCAAGTTTCCTCTCAATAGTTCGCAACCAATCGTCTGCATCCAAGGGGTCAATAACCTGACTGAAACTGGGAGGCTTGATTCTTTGAAAATCTGACAGCTTGGAATGATGACAGTTCTGATTTCCATTCTGTCCAACCACAGAATGAACACTTCTTAATATTTCAATTAGATCATTATTCCTCCTTTCCTCAAACATACGCAGAATTTGCTCGGAGGTAGGCGGATTGGGCGGTGGAGGTGGTGGTGGAACGTACGGCTCGGGGGAGTGTCCTGCCTGTCGTGCGGAACGACTAACAGGAGTACCCTCACGAACGTTGCTACTGCCGCCTCCCCGCGGCATCCTATTGTGGATTTTTCCCAAGGCAACGCAACCGAGATGAGAAAACATTCAAAAAATAACTTGGGGAAAAGCCAGCAACAAAACCCAAAATAACGAAGAAAAATATGGCGAATAAAATAGAGTTCCAACATAATTATACACAGACTCATACATGAAAGGTAAACAACATGCCAGGTTCAACTACTCTCATACAGGAAACGAAACATCACGACTCGTACAACTACATCCGTACACCATCCCGACGTCTGCGAATACTCAGAAACTCTACTGCTCTGCTGGTGCTGCGGGGTCCTCTCCTAAAGCGGACTCGGACCCTGAACTGACGAGGTTAACTGAGACCTCCGGGTTAAAAGTAACACGACGACGCTGCCTCGAGGGATCTCCCTCAGGGCAGGTGTAGGGTGAAGCATCGGGGCTACAAGAGTAGTGGGAAGTGAAACCCACTCAGCAGGAGAACTGAGAGGATTCACGGTCGAGGTGCCCGAGCTACTCGGAAGAGTAACCGGTGAAACAGGGGAACTAGAACTAGCTAGAATATAAGGAGTAAATCCCAGGGAAGATGGAGCAGTCACAGATCTAGTAGAGGCTAAAGCAGTACGAGCACGAGTCAGCTCTCGAGCCAGCTCGTGGATCATAAGATAGCTAGCAGTGATATAACGAGAAAGGTGGCTAGCAACACTATCAGACTCCGGATCAATGATAGGGAAACGGACACGACCATTGTCGTGCAAAGCAGGATAGTAGTGGAAACCTGGGTGCTTCTGCATCCAGACCTCGTTGTAACAATGCTCGACAAGGACCTCGAATGCAGCAAACTGGACAGCCTGAGAAGCGGTAGAAGCGTAGCCGCTCCGAGATGTATGAGTGTAAGTGCTGGAATCGGAACTGGTGCGCAGAGTAAGCACTGCGTGATACTCATACACTGAGTCTGCTAGACGCTCCCGGTACACATGATAGACTGGGTCGTCACCGAGGGGGTACAGCCGATGCCACACGTTACGAAGGAGATGCGGCGACGTGTACGGCATCAGCTGCAACTGGCACGGATACGGCACCGGATCCATCTACACTCACAACCATTAGTAGGTCAGCATAAAAATACAACAAGTGCATGCAATGCAACAACTAGCTACAAAGGCTACCGACACTCAACTTAAATTCGTATCTAACGTCCAGTGAACAAGTCGTAGTCTAGCATGGCCTACAGTCAGCGCGGCTCTGATACCAAGCGTTGTGGCACCCCGGCTCAGAGCAACCGGTTTACCATGCATTGCCATCACAGAGACCATGTCTTCTGGCAACACACAACATTTTGGTAAAGAAAACAACCGCTTTATTGATGCTAGCGGATCAAAGTTTATATTACAACAGGTGGCGAGGCCTAGCGGCACACATAGTGCGGCGTGAACAATATGTACATTATTTAGTGAACATAAAGGGGCCTCGATCATAACAACTACGCGGCAGCGGAACAACATCGTAGCGGTAACTCCATAGCACAGGGACACCGATGTGGACACAATCTAGACTCGAACGGCACTCCTTTCCAATGAGACTTTCCTGAAATCTGGCATGACACGCCAGGTCAGTACATTGAATGTATTTGCAAGCTCACAACAAACATAAACATAATGAGAAACATTATCATGATAATTAACCAATTATTAACAATGCAACAATATATGCAACATGCAGTGATCCTGCTTTTATGTGAAAAATCCCTCGGACTGGCTTACCAACGGTGATCGCTCTTGGATCACAACTGTACAAACCCCGAGGTCTTTACTCAGTTTACCTCGTGATCTTTCCGGCGATCACAACCACGACCAACATTTTGTCTCAAACAGTGATCCTTCCGGTGATCACAACCACGACCCACACTTGGTCCCAAACATCAAGATGGCCTTCCCACCATCATCAACCATGCAAAGTTTATCACTTAGTGTGCGAGATTTATTAAATGTTGACCCATGGTGTGACCTACTTTCGAGCGTGTCCATAACCATGGTCTCGGCTATCTATAGATTAATACATTCTGCAGAGGTATCGCACTACACCCACACCACGGAACCCATGGCCTCGTACTCCCATTCGGGTGGGCCAACGGCATTCCGACGAAACCCCTCCATTGCCATGACACTCTCCCGGCCACTCCGTCTCACTCCCCATCGGGCTAGTCCCGGGTGGTCCCGTGTCTACAAAAGACACCAACGACCACCGTCGTGGCCAAAACATAAACGTCCCACACGGGGACACGGTACCAGAATCTCAACAACAGGAACACAAGGTTATGTCTGCTTACCGGGCCAGGGTACCACATGCCCATAACCTTCCCTCGTTGGAGGCACCGACCAGAGGCATGACAACGGACCGAATAAAGGCCTTCCCATAAAGGCAAATGCGGTTGCACTGGGAAAAACTCGATTCAGTGGCACCATGACCTGGTCAACGATATATTCAAGTTGAGTTATTATTAGGTTCAACTTAAAGTGAAAATAACCGGTGTCATAGTATGCCATGAAATGCAACACGAACATATGCATCACAATTTAACAGAAATGACCGAGTCAACTATATTCATACTAAGCATAAACCTCAACAACTCATGACACTTCACTGGTTAGGATTAAACCTCACTTTAAAAAGAATCCTTTCTAGCAAATTTTACCATTTTTAATCATGCAAGAAAATAACTCCAACTAATTATTTATATTCATAACCATATTACTTCCTTCATACCAAAAATTAGTTCTAGTTTCTTAACCAACTTAGTTAGCTTTAAACTTTCTGTAAACCAAGCATATTAACTTAAACAAGCAACTAACAGAATGTAAATAACATGATAGTGATTTAAATGCATGGATTAAATCATTCATTGAAGTAGGAAAATCGCAACTATTGTAATAGCACCATGAAAATGTTGCAGTGGCTTGCCTTAGAGCAGATGACGTTCACAAGCCTCCTGGTGATCCTCAGCCTCACTCTCTGAAAATAATTTTAAACACAAGAAGAAAATATCAAGAACCCTTCTGAAATTCACCAGAAAATCTAGACAGCAAAGAAAAATCTCATTTTTGGTGAGCTGCTAGATTTCTGTACAAAGAACACAATGCAAAAAGAATCAATTCATTTGGACTTATGGTTGAAGAGATTTGGCTGTTTGAAGCTCTCTGGAAAAATATGAATTTGAATTTAAATAAAAACAGACTGGGGGGTGACGTCGAAGGCGTAAAACCTCGGGGCGCCACCACTCATACCGCTTCGTGCGCGTACTGAGTGGCTGACTAGCGGGTCCCGCTACTCAGGTGAGGTGGAGGCGAAGAAGGAAACAGAGGACGGCGCGTCTTCGCCGGAGCACACGCTGGCGACGAGGGCTTCTTGGCCAAAACGAGAGGGGGGATCAAGAGAGGAGACGGGGGCGCACCTGCCCATACCCGTAGAGTAGCTAGGGGTGGTCGGACGGCGTCGGAATCGGCCTCTCTAGCGGAGGCAGAGAGCAGAGGTCGCCGGAGACGAAGACGACGGCGAACAGAGGCGACTACAGGGGCTCCAACCAGGCGGAACAGCACCACCGACGAGCGGCGGAGGCCCTAGAAGGGTTGCCTAGGCATGGGAGGGACTGGACCAGGAGACAACCCGAGAGGCTCGCCGGCGAGCTCGAGCTCAGGGACGGCGGCCCGCGGCCTGCTCGGCCGGGCTACGGCTTCTACAAGATCGTGGATTGTGTAGGAGTGGTGGATGGTGCTCGAGGAGGCTAGGGAGGGCTATATTTATAGTCGAGCATCGAGGGGGGATCGGGCTCCGCCGGTGGACACCTGGACACGCCGCCCGGTGACGAACGGCATCAGTGAGAGGGGGAGAAGGTGACGCTACTCACGTCGGAACTGTGGGTGAGCGGGGACGAGCAAAGGATCGAGGGGAAGGCGACGAGCACAGTGCACCGCGCACTGTTGCGTTGGCCGGACCGCGCCCGTGCTCGCTACGGTGAGCTCCCACATCGGCGAGTGCCAGGGGAGAGTTAAGAGAGCTTGGACGAAGATTGTGGCGAGGTTTGGCAGTCGGGGAAGCGAGCACGCGCGAAACAGAGCGCTCGGCGGCACTCAGAGCGCGGCGAGAAGCAGGTTGGCATCGTGCACACGCGTGGTCACCGCGTGAACTCTGCCCTCAGGCAGACCTAAGTCCAAAGTTCATGTCTGGCTTGTTGTTCGTGGTAGTTTTAGTGGTTACCACACTTAGTTTTGGTCTCAGGTGCAGTAGAAAAGATTTCACACGCCTGGTAAGTTTCTGGACAGTAACTTTGAGAGCTTACTGTGGTCAAACTACTCGGAGTTTGGACCTGGGCTTTGGAGGTTAGCAATCATCTACTAAGGTGATGATGCACAAGAAAAATCAGCCACAATGGAGCAAGTAAAATGGTAGTTGCTGTAGAAACTACCATTTCTGTCCAAAACAGAAAATATTTTCTGTAGCAAAAATGTTGCAAATAGTGGTGAAATATTTTTGCTCAGGAAAGTGCCCTAGGGTTCAAAGAATATTTGTGAATTTTCTCAGATTTTTGTGGGCAAGAAAAATTGGGGTTGCTTTGGAGAACATTGAGCTAGCTAGGGTTTAAGAGAGGGAAATGAATATTTTTCATTGAAGAAAAATATTCAAAATATTATTTTGAGTTGAACCAGAGAGGAAATGATGGTTAGAAAGGGAAATGAGGCACTTGGGTGAAAGTGAAGGGGTACCCAAGTGTTTAAGTCCATATGAAAAGATTCAATACCCAAATTTCAAAATCAAACCAACTGAAAATCAGGCAAAGAGAAGATTGCAAAAACCAGGCTGTCACAGAAAAAACACAGGAATAGGATAGGAATGCACATGGTAAATAGAGCATTTGTAAACACAGGAATTCTGTCAACTTCGGTGTTTGGTTTATAGGAATTGGAAGAGCAGAGGAATGCAAGGAAACATGGCCAAAATAAAGTGAAACCATATGAAAGCGTGTACTGTTAGAATGTTATTCTGCCACTAATGCACTTTGTCTTGTTTTCATGCATAGGATTTTGAAAAGTAGGTCTAGGTGGATGTTTTGCTTCATTCCTTTCATCAAAATGCATGAATAATTGAATAGTAGAGTGCCATTGGAAAATTCCCTATTGTTATGTTTTTCCGTTGAAACAAAATAGCCCTAATGGATCGACATGAATGTATAGTAATAAGTGATGCAACAAGTGTACAACCTCTTTGCCGTAGCCGTGTCGACCTCAGCATCATTGGGTTGGTCGCTGAAGCAGTTGAGGCAGAGGTGGATGTCGGAGGTGTGGAGGAAGATCTGAGGAATCTGTAGACGGCGTCCAGGGCACTGCTCTGTTGTGATGGATTGTTCTCTCGTTGGAGCAGCTCCGGTGAGCCGTAAGACGTCAAGGCTGAAGCAGCACAAGACAGACATCATCAATCTCAAGTGGGATTCTAATAGCATCTCCAATAGATGATGTAAAATAGATGTAAAATTTACATCACCACAAACCACCTGACTACAACAGATGAGGTAAAAACTGTTGACTCTGAACTTAACTGTCGAAACTGAAATTTACTGTGGAATCTGAATGTTACTGTCAAAACTGAACGCAATGGTAGCAGAGAGGCACTTGACATGTAGTTTAGGGAGGGCCTGCAGTTCATCTTCGATCTGCACCCCCCTGAGCCGCCAGCCACCACCGGCCGAACCGCCTTCTCCTGCGCCGCCTCGCCGCCCCAAAACAACTACCCACCGCCGGTCCGCCGCCGCCCCCGCCAGCCCTCTAGGCCCCCCGCCCCCCACCCTAAACCCTAAGATAGATAGTGGGGTACCTCTCAGGCGAGCCCCCATCCCCGCTGCGGGTGGTTCTTCCTTAACTCCGGCGAGCCCCCCACCCCCTGAAAATCGACTGACCCAAAAGTCGATTCAGTCGACTGAAGTGTAGCTAAATTGGAGCAGAGCAGCAGCACGAGCGAGGGGGAGAGCAGCAATAGTAGCGTGAGCGAGCGAGAGCCGGAGCAGCAGCAACTGGGCGAGTGAGGGATCAAGCGAGATCTGGAGCAGTAGTAGTAGCGCGACCGAGCAAGCGAGAGCCGGAGCAGCAGGAGCAGATCCGGCTGGTATTGACGCCGCCGCCGAAGGGGCCTCGCACTGGGGGAGAGCCGTCGTGGAGATGTCACCCGCGGCGCCGGCTTCAAGGTAGCCGCTCCATGGGGGTGCGGGATGGAGCACCGTCGGCGCCGGGAGGTCGAGTTAAGGAGAAGGTGCGATGTGATGAGTGTACAACCTCTTTGGTGGCGCCGAGTTGGCCTCGGCTTCGTCCGAGGAGTCAGTGAGGATGTTGCGGTTCTGGTGGAGCAGGTTAAGGCGGCGCTTTGGGGATGGAGAGGCTCCTTGGAGGTGGAGGACGGGGCGGCTGAACCGGCGGGACGACGATATGGACGACGGATCCTCATCCGGGGAGGTGGATGAGTGACGTCGAGCTGTTGCGGAGGAGGACGTCATCGGGGAAGAGGCTCCGGCTGGGCAGCGGTGAGGTGGCGGACGGAGGAGGGTGGGGTTTTGCAGCTGGAGCGGAGAGGTTATGGCGGCCTGGGACTTCGAATGGCGAAAAGGAGGCGATGGGAGGGGGTGAACAAGGACTTAGGGACGTGCTTGTCCAAAATGTAGGGTGTGTTACAAAAGTACCCCCCCACCGATTTGAACTAGCGGCCCTTTCGGCTCAGGGTTAGAAGGGGGATTTCACGTGTCGGGATTTGCCAGCTAGGGGGAGTTTTCGTGCGCGTTGTAATTTTGGGATAACAAGGCGCGGGTTGTGAAGGCGCCAGTTTTGGGAGCACGATATCTGAATTTTCGGGATATAACAAGGCGCGGGTTGAATTTTAGGGACAAGCCTAACGTGTAATACTGTACTTGTACGTACCAAATCAATTCGCACTTCCCTCAACCAAAAAGAAAATGAAAAAATGAAACTATTCACACCACACAAAGTGAGAGTCTTGCCCCGTTTTACTATACAAATGCTATTCAAAGCTACTCCCTCCTTCCATCTAAATAGGGCCTGATGCGTTTTTCGATGCTAACTTTGACCAAATATTAGAGCAATAATATATGACATGCAACTTACACAAAGCACACAGTTAAATTCGTGTGTGAAAGGAGCTTTCAATGATATAATTTTCACATTGTGCATGTCATGTACTATTAATCTTTTCAATAGTCAAAGGCGGTCTTAAAAAACGCATTACGCCCTATATAGATGGAAGGAGGGAGTATGAATCCATGTTATGTCCAATTAATTTTTTTCGCTTGGTGTATAATGCATGTAACCTACTCATACCAACATTTTAGTGCATTCCAAATGTCTATACTACTGCTGCAATTCGAACTGAATTTGAATTCGTTTCTCTATTTCAATAAGAATCTACAATCATGATTGTTGCCAACTTCAACCATCATTCGTGTATTATCTTAATAACACACCACATGATTACTATAGAGATAGATATGAAATATGTGTACTACATGAACTCGAATTCTATTTTTTGAATACACTTGATGTTGATTCCAAATAATAGTACATTTGATGTACTAACTATATATTCATAATCTAAACCATTTTCCATACGTACACCGTGTTTATCACACAAAGTATACTGCCCCGCCCCCTACATTATGACAAGTATTTAGACCTGAGCTACAAAAGCCACACATTAGCCCAAATTATAATCAATGTTCTACATTACGATATCTTCTTCAAGTATCAGTATCCACTTTTTTATAATGAATTATGATCTTTGTTCATCTTTTACACCTTCACGATCCTCTTCTATTTGTAGCTAGCTAGCGCTAACTTTATATCATGCATGCACACGCCCGCCCCCCTCTCACACACCCTTAGCGTCCCCTCCATCGCACACGTTCATTATTTCTCTTTAGGTCGTCCACCAGCGGTGTGTGTAGGCCCCCGGCTCCTTCTTTCCGGCACACACCGGTTGATATACCTCTCTAGCCAAGTGTGCCTACCACAAACACATATATACTTCCCCTATTCTCTTCTCACCGTCCATGCCCCCTATGTCCAATACAATTCCACGCAGGTGCACACTCCTGCCCCTCTTTTCATTGATCTCATACTCGCACACTCCTCCCCCCTCGACATGGTAGGCCTCTCGCACCACCCCCTAGCCGCACCCCTCTCCCCCTATTTGTGTCTCCGGACCTTATTTGCTTCTAACACATGCAGGCGTGTATACGTACTGATCTCCCTACATATAGCCAGGTCGACTATAATTTGTTTTCCCCACGCACCGATACACTTACCTGGCTAGTTATGTCTCTCCCTTTCTCGGACACACGATGGTTGATCTTCCTATGTAGTTACGTATGCTTAACACAACCATATCGTCTCCCCTCATCATCCTTGCATACCTCCTGACCCGTCTCTCACACGCACGTGCATAGACAGATAGACACCCCCCGCCCTCTCTTATTGATATTGCACTCGTACCCTCCGTTTTTCTAGCAGGCCTCTCCCACCATTTGTGAGATGCCACTCCACCACCAACCCTCCGACGCTCTACCTTTGTCTTTCTCCCAACCTTATTCCTCTGCTACACATATCCATGGATGCCGATCGATCTCCCTCAATACATAGCTAGGTCTCTCTCCTTCCCCACACATATACTAGTCGATCGGTCTCTGCCCCCTCCCCCCCCCCCACACACACCGATAGTCGAACGTTGTAGGTAGGTATCCATGCCACGGAGAAAAACTGCACCTCTTCCCTCTCAAATTCCAGTAGGCCAGCCGCCCTGTATCTTTGACGTGGCAAAATACAAATTCGATGGCACTCTTTATCGATCGCGCAGCCACACACTTCATACCTATTTTCAATTCTATCATATCTCACGTCCATGACTCGGTTTCACACACATTGCATATGTTACGTTTTTCTGTTTGAGATATCATCAACACATTGCCTCTGTTCGCACAAACCATCTCTCTCACACCCACCCACGTACATACCTGCACCTAAAGAAGAGGTGCACGCAGGACGCACGTACTCGCGTCTCGTTCCCGGCCACACCCGCGCGGGTAGATGGTGGAGTTCGTTTCTGTACGAAAGGCAGCCCATGTGATAATTTGGTGCGTGTAGCGGTTGTTTACTCGAAGGAGGGTTGGGTACCACACCTAGACGGAACAAAGTTTGACTTGACGCGTTATTCTTAAATAAATTTATATATTCCTCAATGTCACATATAGAATATAAAACGATTTCCGTGGGGAAAATGGAAAAATGGGTTTGTCTCTCGTCACACCATCTCACACAAGGCGGCAGTGGCCTGTCTCTCTCAGCGTTGGTTAGTGATCCGGCGGAAAGGGAGGATGTGCATCGTCTCTCCGCTCGACGGCGTTGAGGCAGCACTTCCTGATCCGCGGTACCCGCCGTTCTCTCTAACCAAGCTCCGGCACGGTAGGGCCTTCACCACTTGCTCGCTGCCGCAGTATGGGTAGATCCCGGCCGCCGGCGCCCTCCTAGTATCATCCCGACGACCCTCAGCTACAGCTTCCTTCGGCCTTGCTCGACTGCCCATCTTCGCACGTTGCTGCATGTGGATCTTCTTTAGGTGTTTGCTTAAATCGTATCTCGGCCGGCGTACTTTCCATCTTGCAATCTCGTCCTCAAACCATTTTTGATAAACCACCATGTGCTATGTTTCCCTTATTACATGGAATATGCTTCTTTTTTGTCGGCGTATGTGTCTTCAACTCGTGTTATTGGGCAGTAATTGTTTCCTTTCTACCTCCTTTTGCAAACAGGGCTATCCATTTTCACCTCGTTGCTATTGCGACCTTTTGGTGAACTGCACAAATCACTTTTTTCTTAAGAGTGTTTTGTGCAGTTCCACCAAAATGTCACACGGGCAACGTTTTTACATTTTCATGGGACTGCAGAAAGGGAGATTGGTTTTGCTATCCTCCTCATCCAACTCCGTGCCTAATCTTATCCAACAAGTAGTTAGTCCTAAAGAGAGATCGTAGAGGTGATCGGCTTCTATTTGTGTGTTTTATGTTTCATCATCTAGTTCCACTATTATTGTAATCACACTGACTGAATACCTTTGCAAACAGGGATGGTCCGCTCGATTTTAGTGGAGCTGCACAAAATGATCGGATTGTGGTGTCCTCCATACACCTCTTTTTTGGCTACAGAGCTGGGTGAAACTAGCTGCCAAGCAATGAACATTGTGCCAAGGAAATGGAGCCATGCCTACGAACAACATCGATCAATTATATATTTTTCTTTATTTGTACACCTTCTCACAACTTTGTCTTCAGTTGTGATGTGAATATTGGCGCTGATCTGCGAACCATTGAGATGCATTAGCAGCCATGGTAGTTTCATTTGTATTTGTTGGAATGTTGTAACGAGATAATCTTGAGGCAAGACACATGAATCCTAAGTTGAAACCTTTTCTTTTCCTGCGGGAACCAAAGTTGAAACCTTCATAGCATCACAGTACAATTTCATTAAAACTATGCGTACATATAAACAAATCCTGAAGGATTGATAGCAATGCCAGAAACAATTCAACTTCGTTTCGCCGACATGTTGGACATCCTTCATCCGGCTCCACCTGCCATGCAGCAATATTGAGTGCACAACACAACTGCAGGGAAAGATTCACCCCGGTCGTTGCGCCGCAGTAGTAATGACTAGTGAGCAGTCAAATCACAGAGCCCCACCTTCACCACAGTAAGTTGCTCGGACGAAGCAACCATCATTTCTCCGTTCTTCGAATCCGCTGGTACTCCCATATTCCCACAGTATAATAAGTTGCTCGGGCGAATCAACCATCACTTCACCTTTCCCACAGTAAGTACTAGTACCTCCTTTTTTTACTCTACAAACAACCACACGCGAATATTGGACAGTAGCAGCACAGCAACTGAATAAAAAATTCTATAGTATGAGAATAACTTTGAACGTAAGCCATTGATTCACTCTATCCAATGGTCATAGTTGGAAAATCCAAACAAAACCAAGCATTGGATCAACTCTTTTAGCACTCAGATTGTTGCCGCCTACTCAACCGCCTGCCCACCTAGCCCACCTATATATCCGCTCACATTTGATGCCCACAGGAGCTATCCATTCAGATTGTATGTTAAAAAAATAAAGGTCGATAACTAATGCGGCACCTCGGGCCAACGCGGCCAGATCGCATTTTGCACGAGAAATTACACACCATGTTTCGTTGACATGTGGTCCCGTTCCAACATGTCTGTGAGACGATGATGAGTCCTTTTCTGCTAGTATTTCCGAACGGACGTGTAGGCCGGGGCACCTCTTCATGTACCATGGCAAACTGACAATCGTCCACCGACTCTTCGCCTTTCCCTCTCGATTGGGAACTGCTATCGCACGCTCTTCCTCCCTCCTCCTTTTGCCTTCACCCTTCCTTCTGCCATTGTTCGATCGTCTTCTCCAAGGAGGGAACAGGCCGGAAACGACCCCGTTTTTCTTGTCTCGATCTGAAAGATGACGTGGTGGAGGAACTCATTGATCGGTGCGACATGATCACCTCGGCTAGCATGGCAGGTTCGTTCAAGACCATTCTCGACTCAACTAATAACATCATTACAAGGAACCCAAGGGTCCAGGAGCGGTTTGATCTCCCCTATCTTCTTCACCGTGACCCTGATGACTGGCGCGGGGACGACGGATGCCTCGCCTTGTGCAAGTTGATGCCACTTGATAATGATACGTGTGATGTTAAGATGCCATCGCTTGAGGGCAAGGCTTGGGCAGGCGCAAATGGAGCTTGGGTTGTTTATATTGGGTACAACTGCGAGTGGGAACTTGTGAATGTGTACACTCATCACCGGGTTCCACTTCCAAAAATCTCAGCAGACTGCCCAGAGATTGAGCACACCGGTATTCTATGCACGTTCAAATACGATCATGGTGATTGTCTTCTATGGAAGATAGCAATTTGTCGAGTTCCCAACCGCTCTTGGAAATACAAGAACTATGAAGTTATTGCTATCTTCGACAAGCTTGTTGCCGTCCTTCGTGGTTCGACTCGATGGATATTGCTCAAAAATCAGTTTATATACACGGATGTGTACTGTGATGCAATTCAATACGAGGGTCTTGTGTTTGCCTCCACCACTCATGGCACTGCTTTTGCATGGGATCCTCGTAGTTTCGGTACGTTTGTCTTCCACCATAATTGTAATTGTTTCATCCACATGCATGCGGGTTAGCAAGTTTCCCTTTACTAATTCAACCTTCTTCTTGTGTTTCCAAGGTCCTGTGAACATTCCACCACCTATACTTGAAAAATTTTATAACCAAGGGGGAGATGACGATTGTGATGATCACGAGCATGAGGACGAGTAGGGCCCATATACTTAGTGGCGCCTGGCAACTTATTCTGATGGATCACCCCTTCTTGTCTGTATACAGCCCACTGCTGATGTTACTACTAAGGAAGCAGGTGTTGTCTCCCATGGTCGCACTCTCCGGACCTATTCCATCACCCGTTGCATGGTATTCGGGATGGATACTAGTGTGCTAGCGCCAACACCTTCTCCCTGGTACAGAATTGATAGTCTTGGAGAAAACTCGCTCTTCCTTGGACAAAACTATCCAATGATGGTGAAAGGCGATCCAACTGCTGTTGACACAATGTTGCTAGTACCATTTATGAGAAGCAACTGTATCTATACCTCGGACATTTCGGTGGTTCCCTACCCTGGTACTGATATAGTAGGCCGCTTCAGCCTGGATGATCAGTCCTGCATTGGTCTCGAGATTGACAATAGATGGCCCTTCCAGAGAATCACTTGTGGTTCATAGCAAGCGTTTCCAACGCCGAGGATTGGTTGAGTTGAAGTTCATTTCATTGCTTGTTATTTGTTGTGTGATGAAAACTTTAGTATTTATAATGTATCCTTGTTGTCGTTGTGGGTTGATGACCTGTTGTATCTAATAAAATGATATGCCTGTGATAAACTTACTAAATTTATGAATGGCTTTCGAGTCGCCTCTCTGAGTGAGTGTTGCGACGAGGCAAAAAAATATTTTCCGAATACATAATTGTACGTGCATTGCAACAGGTTATCGGATGAGGCCAATCAACAATAGTAGTACACTATTTGTACTAGCTTCACATGCTTCACGCGTCGGGCGGGTGTTTTTACTGTAGCTGCGAATCCCATCATCCTAGGTCCTCGGATGAGTCCAATAGAAATTGCATTCTGATGTTTGGGTTCAAACTTTCAGAACTGCTGCACTATCTCTACGTCTACGTATACGTAATACAACAAGTTTTAAACTTGAGACCAGCCACCCACCCTCACAAAGAACACTTTTTAACCTAGCACAGACTCCAGGAAATTTGGCCACAGTGTGAGGTGGTCCATATGTTAATGTGTTCGCTGTACATAACCAGCACCTCGAATCCTCGATACTACTACTATATAAGTAGTAGGAGTAGTACGGTGGCATGGGCCAGAACAAGAGTTCACGTCCAGGAGTATGACACACGCCACCAGCACGACTTCCATCTGACACCATATTTCTTGGAGTCCGTGCTACAACAATCTCTTCAACCTCGTCGTTTCTCTAACTCAGCCATCGCGTGGCGGGCGAGGTGGAGGTTTGCCGATAGTCGGTTTCCTCAACTGCAGTCCCACTTTTAAGGCCAACTCCAACGCACGACCCCAAACGGACCTCCGTTTTTCCCGGATTCTGTCTGTTTGGGTAGGGCAATGGCGTCGTGTCTGTGCCATTTCTCGGATGCAGTGGCCGTGCTCTTCTTCCCAATACCAAAACTTGCATCCATTCTACTCCCTCCATTCCAAAATATAAGTCTTTGTAGTGATTCCACTAGGTGGACTACATACGGAGCAAAATGAATGAATCTAAACTTAAAATGCATCTATATACATCTGTATGCGGTTTATAGTGGAATCTCTACAAAGACTTACATTTAGGAACGGAGGGAGTACACAATAAAAATTTTAGGTTAGCACAACTAGTCTAATCCAAGAGCACAACCCAAGATTTGGTTGGGTTCTACCTCCTTTTGCCGACACGTGGGACATCCAGCATCCAGGTCCTGCATGCAAGAAAATAGAGTGGTAGTTGAAGCCACGTGATGTGCATCTTGGGTTAAACTGTAAATAGAATCTTACTACTCTTGAGTCACTCCAAAAGCGGCCACCGAAGATCTTTATTGGATTTGTTTTTAATCACCAGCACGTCGAGGTGAAAGATGTGAAGGTTCAGTGGGTCCTCTTGCGTTTTCACTCACATGTGGGACCGCATATGAGCAAACAGACGATGGGCTCCGCGCGTCTGCTGGCTGGCTGAGAAGAGAGACAGAGGAGGGCTGAGCACGGACTCTAGGAAATTTGTTCTACGTAACCAGCACCTCGATATTCGCATGTGGTTGTTTCTAGAATAAAAAAGGAGGTACCACTACTTATGTTACTCCCACTACGCCTAGTCTAAGGTTAGTAGGTGACCTTGCGCTTGGCTCTTTGCCTCTTCCGGAAGTCGATGGTTCTACAGTAGTACTTCTGGCAATCTGACACCAAATGAACTGCTGCACGTCACCGCTTGAAGCAAAAGTTTCTCCTCATGCTGCGAGCCACCACGCACGCGTTGGCGAGGGAGAAGGCGTAATCAAGCTTCTCGTCGTTGTGCGAGTTGACGGGACACATCAAAGTTATTTAGTACGTACTCTCTCCAAAAAAGGGTTGACCATGTCATGGCTACCATCCCGTGCTCCGTCGTTGAGTACGTGCACTATTCACGTGCCATCGAGGAGAAAAAATATTGCGTAGTAGTAGGTGCCATCGAAGTGCATGACCCACTTACGCACTGCTTATCTGATTATCTCCATTTTCTTGCATGACACGTGCACCTTGATGCCAGATGTCTCGCGTGTTGGCAAAAGGATGAACAAAGCTCATGTAAAAGAAAAGAGTTGAAGAACATAGATTCCCAACGACCGAGAAGGAGCAAGGAACCTCGGGGTGGAGCGTCTGCAAGGAACCTTGCGTGTTTTCCCCTGTTTTTGCCGCCTGCCCACCTATAAACAAATAAAAAAAAATGAACTATTCGGTAACCACTAGAAACGATACATCAGGATGCTAAGTTGAAGGTGTTTTATAGTTTATATTGATAACCACGCAACAAGCCACGCATGTACAGGACGCATGCAGCCACGCATGTACACACGCCAACGCACTAGCTCCATCCAATCCAACTCATGCACATACGCGCATAGCATGGAGCACACAATGCACGTACACAACGTGTGCATGCACACACACTCGGCAGCAGAATGCACGTGAAAAACACATGCATGCGCACACACTCGGCTGCATGGAGGTGTGCGCCATCTGCGGCGATGTCCGGTTCGTCGTGCTACGGCGAAGCTCGCACACAACGGCGCCTACGCATCTCTTGCAATACCTCTTTGCCGTCGTTGATCAACGACAAGTCGGAGACAAAGACGACCGCAGCCTCGGCCTTAGAGCTTGCACCGATGCAAAAACTCGCACGCTGCATGCACACGAGCATGTACGGAGTGCCCACGACGTGGTGCGTCCCCAGTCGCCTCTACTCCTTCTTGGCCCAACATATCTATATACCGGAAAGGAGGGAGTAGTAACATAGACTAGTGTCATATGCAGAGTATGGGAGCACATGATGTTTCCCCATCCGGACCGATCCCAAGTTGGCTTCTCACCTTCTTGGCCCAACAAAAAACCCTCCCCCCTCCCGCGCACGCTTCCCGCCCGGCGCCAGCTGAGCCCGCCGCTCCACATTGATGGCAAGTCAGGGCGACGCGACCTCTCACTGCTTCCGCCGTTGAAGCGGCACGCCGACCGAGGGCACCGCCTGCTGCATGCCCGGCATTTCAGACTACACAGTGGAGAGTAACTTTAGGGAAAGTACTACAATTAGATGACATAAGCAGGATATAAGGATTTAAATATAGTATTTGTGCTTAGTTGAAGGAGAGAGAAGAGGAGAGAGAAGAGAAGCGGATTGTAAACTTGTAGCCGGTTGTAGCAGGAGCCCCAACATACTTTGTGAGACAAAAGGTGGGGCCATTATTAATGGTATAGTATTTATACTAAAGGGACTAACGGATGCCTTAATTACTCAATTGTTTTGAGACAAACCTTGGTGGGGCTATTATTAACTTGGATGTGGGGTTTGGGGGCCAAAGGCCTACTATTATACTTGGACTTACTCGCACGACTGACCTGTCATGCTCTACCCTAGCCGCCGCTGTATCATATGGTTTCGCACCATTCCAGATCTTAGTGCCGCCACGCAATTCTTCTCCAGCCCTCCTTTCGGCGTGCACCGCGAGAAGGGACAGCAGTCCTCCGAACCTCGCCTTTCGTGATACTGTACGGGAGAGGGGCGATAAGGTTTTTGGGGAGCACACTCCTGTGACTGCTGCCAGCGACGCCTTCCTCAGCGACAGCCTTCTTCCTCGACCTCGGTAACCTCTTCATCAACGACATGAGTGACAACATCAACCACAGCGGTTCTGCTCCTGCTATACAGTATGTGATTCTATGCTCCTAGTTTAGTCCGCATCATAACTTTGATGTTTGCAATTGTCGTCATGATCTATTTACTGTTGATTCGGATTAAATCTCATAGTAAATTGCTCATATATTCAACAATCCAATCCAAAAACCTGATTATAGGCAATTTACTCTGATCTGTTTGGCTGCGCTTTTGAAGCCGCCTACTTTTAAGGCGGTGCAATATAAAAGGTGGCACACAAGAGCAGTATATTGGTTTCAGATCATGTACTGCTATGACGCCACTAAGGTTAAGCCTGAGGGCGATCTTAATCCTACACAGCAGGAAGCTTTTGAGAACATGGATACCCTCTTCAAAGCTGCCCTGCTGAGTGTTCTTGAGGATTCCATTGTGGATTCATATATGTCGTTTGACAGCGGCAAATACATGTGGGCTGCGCTCGAGGCCACATTTGGGCCCTCGGGCGCTGGCAACGAGTTGTACGTCATGGGGCAATTCTGTGAGTACAAGATGACTGATGAGCGCTCTATTGTTCATAAGACTCATGAGATACAGTCACTCTCTAAGGAACTTGAGTACTTTAAGTGTGTGTTGCCAGACGAATTTGTTGCTGGGACCACCGTGGAACGATTTTGCCACTCCTCTGAAAAACAAGAGACATGATTTTTCTATTTTGGATCTCATTAGCACTGTTGATTTTGAGGAGAAGGTGAGAGCAAAAGACACACGTGCTCAGGTTGCTGAGGGAGCTTCTAGTGCCCACATGGTACACGAGAAGAACTTCTAGCCCAACCAGCCCCAAAACAACAAGACCAAATCTTAGGGGAAAGGCAAGTTTGATGCAAAGAACAAGCCATCACATTCTACCAACTTCAAGAAGAATTCTCATAACGGGAAGGGATACAAAGCTCAATTTTGGTAGCACCGTTTATATGGCTGCATCTACTTGCTGTCAGCTAACCTCATGGTGCTCCAGGTATTCCTACATTCGTAACTAGGTACAATGACCACCGCAAGATGAAATTAGCTTATTCGTATGTTGACTTGCTGACTGCAGTGCGGAACGATCCTTTCATGTGTGGAGGAGCAAAGAAGCAGTGCAGCCGAACGTGGAAATCAACCAAGGACTTATGAAATTATATATAATCTTCCTTAGGCAGGTCAGTATCCCCTTCGTCCAAACGATCGTGTTTTGTCATGCCGAGCTATTGACATGTGCTACTGTTTTGCAACACCGTTTAAGTATCGCTACTGTTTTCCTATCTTCTCAGATTCAGGACAATGAAGATGATTTCAGGGGAACTGCACAATATGGACCCATGTTGAGTCATCTCTATTGCCTCATGTGTTTGCTGCAAATGTGTCAGCATCAATTGCAACGCAAAAGAAGAGAGCAGTTCTTGGGAATAAGCGAGTAGTTAGTGCATCGGGACTTATAAACACGAATAGCTCACTCTCCCGCTTCCGTCTCAGCCCAATTCCCCCCGCTCCCCAATCTTCCTCACTCGTCCAGAAAACCCCCGCTCACCTTCTTCCTCACTCATACAGAAAACGCCTGCTCCTCTTCTTCCACTCCTACAGAAATCCCCAACCCTCCTTCTTCCCCACTCGCACTGCCACTATGCTCCTCTCTGGCTACTCTGCTCAAACTCGTGAGCTCGGCGCGACGCCCACAAGGAAAATGGAGTCGGCTGGCCCCAGCGCAAAGAAGATGAGGCTCCCGCCAGCGGCGACGCCGGTTGTAGATCCTGCACCCGTTAGCGCTGGGAGAAGCGGCGAGCACCCCCACCCAGATCTGAGGAACCGGTAGAATCTCCGGTGGACCGCATCAGCGATCTACCGGAAGTCATCCTTGAGGAGATCATCTCGCTTCTCCTCACCAAGGATTGCTGCCGCACACAAGTCCTCTCAACTCGGTGGCGCCCTCTATGGCGCACCGCGCCCCTCAATCTCGACTGTCGTCAGATATTTGTCCTTCCTGAATTTGATCTCCTTAGAGCCATCATCTCTTCTCACCAGCAGGGCCCCATTCAATGCCTCTGCATCCCGACACGCTACCTGCTATCCATACCCGGCATGGTGGATGCTTGGCTGACATCCCCTGATTTCGGAAAACTCCAGCAGTTTGAGTTGTACCATTACCACAAAAGTTCCAGACCACGAACACACCAAGAATTCGTGCCCACACCACCGTTGTCCATCTCGCGGTTTTCCTCCTCTCTCCACACCGCCACCTTCGCCCGGTGCCATCTACCAGACGATCTGGTACAAATGCTTCGACTCCCACTGCTAAAAAAACTTTCGCTTGTGGTGGTTTATCTGTCGGAGGCCTGACTGCACAGCATCATCCACTCCAGTTTCCCTGCCCTGGAGCGCTTGCTGATTGTTTTGGGAATAAAAATCTGTATCAGTTGTCTCCAAATAAAGTCGCCTCACCTTAAAAGCATTGGAATTTGTTTTGAAGGACAGCAACTCATCATCGAAGATTCCCATTCACTTAAAAGGTTGCTCCTTGATAATTGTTATAGACCTTCACAAATAAATGTCGTCTCTGCGCCCAAACTGGAGACCTTGGGTGTCATTCGTGACCCGTTTAATGATCACAAGGAGTTGGTGTTTGGCTCCTCACTTTTTCAGGTACCGTATATTATCATCTACACATTTGTAATCATAAGCTGCATTTTTCATTTGTGCACATAAGTTTTATATCATCTTGGAGTACACTTTGGGTACTAATATTACGTTATATGCTCAATGAAGAGTTCGTCCATTGATAGCCTATCAATGCTGCTGGATTCTGTCAAGATCACATATATCAGAATGTTTAGTTTTGATCTGAACATAATTATTGGCTTGCTGTGATGCTTTCGATCTCTGGAGAACTTATATATAGAGATTGTGATTTCATACACATTGAGAGCCCGTATATATTGTACTAGAATTAACTGTTCAGTTGTCGTTCTTTCGACATACTCTTTTTTCAGACCTTAACTGTTTTCAATCTTCATGTCTACTTAGGCAGAACCACATGGAGCAAAACATATAACCAATCGGTGGCGTAATAAGCACCAGGATCTTCTCAGTTCTCATGACATTCGTTTGAGGAGAATAACGATGGAAGGATATGCATCCAACCAGGAAAACAGAAGCTTTGTCACATTCTTCCTCTTGAATGCGAGGTTATAATTGTCCATGAGGCTTAATTTTTACTGCAAGAGATTTCTCACGGACGGACATGTTGAACAGCAAAAAAAGAAGTTTCATGTGGACAAATGGGCTTCTAAACGTTCTCGGCTTCTATTTACAACAAGTTGTAGTCATTCTGAAATAATTTTTTTTTGCACACGATATTGATTTTATGGATCAGACCGATCCATTTGTTTGTGACTGCAAAAAAGAGTGGTTGGGTTAGATGTTACTGCCATGTTCAATCTGGGTTTTGTCTAAAAATTTGATGAACAATTAATCCTTGGGCTTTTTGTACCATTTGTATGCTTCAGTTGCATGTTGTTGCCCTCGTACTCCCCTCCACCTGCCACTACACTGCCGCATCTTCCACGGCTGTTGTTCGTTTCCGTCTAAGGCCTCGCCGTCGTTCTCCGCGTTGGTTCGCTCGCTGTGCCCGCCGCCGTCTGGCGTTGTCAACATGGTCAACAACCAAGAGGAATCAGGAGATGACTGTACGTGGAGAGGCTGATGGTAGGGACCCACCAGGGTCATTGCATTTTGCAAGCAGGTGCCTCGTTATTACAAGCCAAAAAAATACTTCCTCCTAATTGTTTCACAACTAGGTCCCACGCCATTGTCAATGTAGCCAATAAACGAGAAAATTACACTACGAGCGGATAACACCAGGGACCCAGCAGCTCGCCCAGTTGTTTTTTAGTTTCAGAGACAGAGCTCAACTGCGCGCTGTGCGGGGGCTATGGCCCGTCTAGCCCACGCTTATGCTTTTATTAAGCACATGACGAGCCCAGTTGATATATTTTTTTCTTTCTCAAAATGGCTAGCCCAGTTCTTTTTTTTTTGGAGAATAGCAAAACCGAGGCCTACTTGATTTTCTCAGCTCTGCTGGGCTGCAAATCTTTCAAGACGAGGAGGGATGTAAGTAGTAAGAAATGGGCCTCCCTAGAAAATGGGCTATAAGTTGTAAGAAATGGGCTGTAAATTTTTAAACCAAAGCCGACCGGCAATTGCATTAAAATATCATTTTTTCAGGATTTCTCTGCTCTCTACTCTTATAAAAACCAAAGCCAACTGGCAATTACATTAAAATATCATCTTTTCTCCCACAAGATAAACTACTCATACAAATGCATCTTCATGTTCCGTGCAACGAACGGGCATCTTGCTAGTCAAGATTCTAAATTTCATTCATTTTTTTGCAGAGAATTGTTTTTTTGAATTTTATTTTTTAAAAATATTTTTAACATGACTCGAAATTTCGTGATTAAAATAGTTCGGACCCCACCGAAATATGCAAAATTTCGTTGAATTTTTTAGCAGTGCCGAGAATATATGGTCTGTAATGCTAATAAAAAGAATATGGGCTTCAAATATCCTTAAGAATTAGCAAATTGGTTGTAAATTATTGAAAATAATGGCTAATGGGCTGTATGCTGTTTTCCACAGATTTGGAGGCTGACTTCCGGGCCTACCAGGTTGACGATGACGCTGTCCTAAATTTTTTTTGACGCGTACGCAAGGCTTTGTCAACTTAGTCAACACACAGCAGTGACTGTTGGATGTCCATCCAACGGCCGCCGTGCTTCTTCAATCTCTGATCTTCTTGCTCCAGCCACCCAAACCAGCGCCGACGGGACTGCCTGCTCCCTCCTCCCGTGGCCGGCTGTGCCGCCGCCAGGCCATCCCTCTAACTACCCACACATCCTCTTATTTTCCGGCGATGTCAGCCTCACCCCGCAGCCGACCAGTCAGCGCTCGTACTCCCCTCAGCGTGGGCATCCGCTGCGGTGGCTTCGCCGGCTCTGGGTGGTTCCCTTCCTGGGCCTCGCCCTCGTCCACCGCGTTTGTGCTCTCGGCGTGGCGAGGTCAACATAGTCAACAAACAACACCCATCGGAAGAGGCTGACAGTAGGGGCCCACACAGGGAAATACCTCCTTATTATGTGCAAAATAATGATTCCTCCACCTGATAGCTGGGACCCACCGAAAGGGCCTCTATATTTCGTGAAAAAATGTTCCCCTCGCTATTAGCTCGGACCCACCGGAAATGCCTCCTGATTACGCACAAAAAAATGAATACTCCCCCTGCTAGCTGGGACCCACCTTGGTGGGACGCTAACTTGTGGGCCTACTAAGTTGACAGGGACGGAGGGCTTTGTCAACTTAGTCAATATGAACGATTCTAGCGCCAGTGATCGTACGATGTCCATCCAACGGCCGTAGTGCTTCTTCAACCTCTGATCTTCGTGCTCCAGCCGCCCAAAGCACCGCCGGTCGTGCCGCATGCTCCTGCCTCCCGTGGTCGGCTGTGCTGCCGCGGAGGCCTCACCGCACCTACTATTCCCACCGCTGGCCAGGCCCTGCGGTAACGGCAGCCTCACACCGCAGCTGAACCAGTGAACCCTCGTACTCCTCTTCGCGCGGGCTTCCACTGTCGCGTCTTCCCCGGCTCCGCGTCGTCCCCTTCCTAGGCCTCGCCGTCGTCCACCGCCCTGGTGCTCTCGGAGCTGCGTGGTCAATGTGGTCAAGGAATGACTTCCATCTGAAGAGTACTGTACGTGGAGACGCTGATAGTTGGGTCCATGGTGGCCGCAGGGAAGTGCCTCCTTATTACGCGCAAAATAATTATTCCTCCACCTGACAGCGGGGACCCACCAGACGGGCCACCATATTTTGCAAAAAAACATTTCCCCCCTGACTGCTGGGACCCACCAGCACCATCTTCGCACGCAAGGAAGTGTGTCCGGGCAAAAAAACGATTCGCCCCTGACTGCTGGGACCCACCAGCTACATCTTCGCACGTAAGGAAGTGCCTAATAGTCAGGACTCACATGGTCGAAGCGTACGTAGTGTTGTCATTCTGGTCTCGAACATGTACGTACATACTGGTCGATGTAGAGGTGCGCACGTGTTGTAGTAGAGGCGTGCACGTGTCGTAGTAGAGGCGCGCATGTAGCATGTACACGTACGTACAGCGGCCAGTGTGCAAGAAAGAAAATACGGCCACATACGTACCTACAGACGGGGTCTCGAACGCCTACTCGCGCATACGTACGGCCAGGGCTCGTGTACATGGCTGGGTCGGAACAGAGAAACTGCATCATCGTCATGTTCATGGGGAGGCAACGGAATGCGTCGTGTTCATCGGGAGGCAACAGAATGCGTCGTGTTCATCGGGAGGCAACGGAACGCGTGGGAGCCAACTGGCTTGGACGGAACAGGCGATGGAAACGAGGCCTGGCGTATCGCAGAATGGAGGAAACGGCCTTCTGTTCGACCGGCCACGTTCGAAACGGGATCCTGTTCATCGGGAGGGGTCTGGCGTACCGCAAAACGGAGGAAACGGACTTGTGTTGGACCTCCTAGAGTCGAAACGGGGTCCTGTTGAGCGGGAGGGGTGTGGCGTACCGCAAAATGGAGGAAACGGACTTGTGTTGGAGCGCTACGGTCGAAACGGGGGTCCTGTTCATCGGGAGGGGTGTGGCATACCGCAAAACGGGACTCCACGGGATACTGTTCATCTCCATCGTCGACCTCCTCCAGCCTCCACGGGATACTGTTCATCCACCATCGACCTCCTCTATCCTCCACCTGCGACTGTTCATCCACGGGCTCCTGTTCATCCAGCCTCCACCGCGCGCTACTCCACCGGCTACTGTTCAGCCAGCCCTCTCCACGGGCTCCTGTTCAACCACCCCTCCACGGGCTACTGTTCATCCACCCCTCCACCGTCTACTGTTCATCCAGCAGTCCACGGGGTCGTCCTGTTCATCCAGCCCTCCACGGGGTCCTGTTCATCCAGCCCCAACCGGCTCAATTGATCGGGGTCCTGTTCATCCAGAGGCAACACAACAGGGTCCTGTTCATCCACCCCCACCGGGAATTGTTCATCCAAACCCCCCAGCAACGCTCACTGTTCATCCAGAGGCAGCATCGACCAGCTTCAGTTAGCAGCAGTAGCGAAGGAATCACTCGATCGGGTTCAGTTAACAGCCATTGATCGATCGCTCAGGTTCCGTAACGCGTAGCCTGCAGTACAATCGCTCGGGTTCAGTAGGCGAACGCCTTGCTCGGGTTCAGTTAGAGCCCAACGCCTCGCACCCACGCATGTGCATGTACGAGAGAAACGCGCAAACCTCCGTGCATCGCTCGGCCCCGACCACGCACCGTAACCGGGAACACCCCGATATTTTCCTCACCCTCGCTTCTACCACGGTTTTTTCTGTCATGGACGGCCCAAAGAATGTCATGCTGCTACGTCTACGGCCCGCCCAGGACGAAAAGCCCATTTTCTGTCATGATTTTTTGCCATAGAAGTAGGAGCCCACCACATCTATGATGATACCGGGTTTTGTCACAATTATCGTCATAGAAGTTTCATTAGTATGACAAAAAATTTCGTTCGGCCCAAAATGTCACGGATGTGTCTTTTTTTGTAGTGTTGTTCAAACCGAGAGGACTGTGTTCTCAGATTGTTACTAGAATTGCAACTGCTCATTTTGTATTAAAGCTAGGATTTATGGACAAATCTTGCTATTTCGGATGCATGATATTAATCTACCGAAATGCTGCCATGGCCATGCTGTTATGTTAACTTGATGATGTTAATTCATTGCTACCATGCTGCTATGTCGACAAAAGTTAATTTGGCCATGCCCATTGCCATGCCTTCCTTTTGTTAACTTAATTTCAGTTTACTTGATCGTGCAGGTGGTCGTGCTGAAGGTGTCCCTTCACTGCAAAGTGTGCGCCGGCAAGGTGAAGAAGCACCTCGCGAAGATGGAAGGTGAGCACCAACATCTCTGAAAGTTTGGTGACAAAATAATGCATCTTGAATCCCGGGAACACCAGTTACTTACTAATAATCTTTCATTGAAGGATATGGTACAACAATGTAGCAATTTGAATTGATATTCACATTCAATTAATGACTTGTCTTGTTGTATGCAATTGAAACATACCCATATAAAAGAAGTCTGTTCCCTGCTGCATTTTTACCGTTTTACTCAACTTGTTTTCTTTGTTACTTGATACATACTACCTCCGTCCCATAATAAACCATCAAATGTACTCCTGGGAGGGATAAACATCTTTTTTAGAACATGGGTTGAAGCAGACTGTACTTGCTTACTGAGAATATGAAAATGAGATATTCTGTTTGCTAATATGAAGATAGCATTGTGTTCAATCCAGTACTGATGATTGTTTTCATTCCCATATAAACTAGTTAATGATGGTGATTTTGTACTAGCATATAAACTTGTTTTTGTTGTCACTTGATACATACTTAGCTTGTACTTGAAGTTGTGGGTTAATGCTGACAATTTTGTTCTAGTTGTATGCATTGGTACCAGCATCATCGAGCGCACGGATGCAATAGTGGCAAGAAGATCATGGTCGTGTGCATCATCAAGCACACCATGGTGAGCATCCACCTCCTCACAATGGCAAGAAGAGCAGGTGCCTAGTTTGTAATCGCTGTCGAAGGAGCTCCATCCTGAAGAACATGACACTTGTAGAGATTGTAAAGTACCATGTTATTGAACTTGTGGAGCATGTAACTATGATTGCCATACTGTTGTTACACTTGTAGAGCTTGCAAAGTGTATGTTAGATCTTATTACGTGTTATTTGTACAACAGCAGCTCTGTACTAACTCTAGTTGATAATATTTGAAGTATTTTGTGTGTTTTCTATGTGCCAATTTAAATATTGTGTATTTATTTACGTTAAATTGGAAAATGAAGAATGTGACACTGACAGCAAGGACCCACCTGACTAGTGAACCCATTTTATAAAAAAAAGTGAACTGAAACTATTGAGACAAAAAGCCCACGACCCAAAAATAAAAAGGCTGCAATGTTGGGCTTGGTCCATGAAGCTGACAAAAAATTCATAGGAAAAAAATATATAAATGGGCTGAATTAATGGGCTCGGCCCATATAGGCATCAAATTGGACTAGGCTGATTCTTATCCACGTCAGCTTGCCACGCTGGATCCTACGTGGTCTGGGGAGGCTGCTAGTGACCAAAAATTTGGTCAAAGAACCAACGACCTTTTACATATCACAAAGAAGGTCGTGAATTTCAGTTTACGACCGTCAGCTTTTGACCATCTGTTTTTGGTCACAAAAAAGTCACAAATGAAAAACAATGACCTTTCAGCGACCAATAGTGATGGTCGCAAGTTGACATATTTCTTGTAGTGAGTTCTCGTACAACAACAGTTACCAAGCCAGTTTGAAGATGGCCCCTTTCGAAGCCTTATATGGAAGGAGGTGCAGGACACCATTGATGTGGGATAAACTTGGAGACCGACAACTGTTCAGGCTAGACTTAATCAGAGAGTCTGAGGAGAAGGTCAAGTTGATTCGAGATAGACTCAAGGTAGCTCTTTCCATGCAAAAGAGTTATGCCGATAGTAAACGCAAGGAGGGAGCCTACAAAGTCGGAGACAGAGCATATCTTCGTGTGTCACCACTTCAAGGAGTTAAACGGTTTGGAGTCAAAGGAAAGTTAGCCCCATGATTTGTAGGACCATACCGAGTTTTGAAACGTATGGTTGAAGTTGCCTACAAGTTGGACTTACCCGAAGGTTTGTCAGGAGTTCATGAGGTGTTTCACATTTCCCAGCTGAAGAAATGCCATGCAGAGATGGACGATATTCCTCTGAGAGATACAGTGCCCCTGGAAGCAATTCAGTTGGAGAGTGACCTAACCTATGAGGAGAAACCCGTCAAGATTCTCGAGTTTGCCAACCGAGTTACACGCAGCAAGGTCATCAAGTTTTGCAAAGTTCAGTGGATCCACCATACCGAGGAGGAAGCCACCTGGGAGTGAGAAGAAGACCTCCGAAAATACCACCCACACCTTTATACTAGCCAACCCAAATCTCGAGGGCTAGATTCATCTTAAGGGGGGTAGGTTTGTAACATCCCAATTTTCAAGATGGATGTTATTCGTTAGGTCATCATATGCATTCATAATTTATGCATCTTTGAATTCGTTTTATTTGGAGTTTTGGTCCTAGAAACCTTAAGCAACTCAAGGACCAATTGAGAGAGTTGGAGGTTTTCACAAAAATCCATTTTTTAATTTTCAAATTTGGCAAATTGGATCAAAGAGATTTTATTCAAAATTATTTTTCCAATTATTTTGAAATAAATAAAATAATGAGAGAAGATAATATGACTTCTTCAAAACAGCGGGAAATATTGGAAATTTAATTTTTAAGAAAATATATTTTATTTGAGTTTTATTTGAATTTTTATTCGGTTGCATTTTACTAAATTAGGTTAAAATGTGCATTTTTAAAAATTGCATTTAGCCTAGAAAAATGTTCACGTTGTGCCAAATATAAGGAGGGGATGGTGATGTTTATTTCTGCAATTTTTAGGAAATATATTTTATTTTATTTGGATTTTCTTTGCGGCACGATTACAAAAGAATTTCTCCGAACCGAACTGGGCCGAAGGCCGAGCCGGCCCGTTGCGCCGCCGCCTTTCCTGCCGTGCGGGAGCCGGACTCGCCGGAGTCCGAGCCGCCGTCACGCACCCCGACCCCCTCCCCAAGTCGGATGCCGCCCCCCTCCTAATAAGCCGCCATCCCGCCACTCTTTCCCCCTCATCAGCCGCCGCCGGCCCACGCAGCAGCACCCCGCCGCTGCCGCCGCAAGCACCGCCACCTGCCGCGCCGCTCGTCACCGCCTTTCATCGCGTCGCCTGCGGCGCCACCCCGCCCCGCAGCCGCCGTCGGCCGTTGCGCCTCACGCCGGAGCCCGATCTGCCGCTGCAAGTTTTTCTCACCGAACCGGCATAAATCGGCAAAACCCGACCCGGGTTTTTTAGTTTTAGGTTTTTCTTTTTAGATCGGTCTATTTTATTAGTTTAGTTTAATTAGCAAACGTTCGTTCGTTTAGATCTGTTAGTGAATGTTTTCTTTCGTTAGTCTCTGTTAGCAAACGTCCGTTCGTTAGATTTTTCTTTTTTAGTTTATTTTCAGCCAGGAACCCGTTCGTAATTATTTTCTTCGTAGTTTAATCCCTGATCTTCAAACCCTCACAACTTTTTGCTCGTTTATCCAAATTCAATGAAACCAACGCCGAATTCTTCGTTACGATACCCTCTGTCCAGATAATCAACTTGAACATATTTTTGAAAAATTAAAATTTGGTTTCAAATAGATTTGTATTTGAACTTCTTTTGATTGTAATTCGAGTTTCGTAGTTTCGATTTGATCGATTCTTTTTGCAAATCGAAGCCCTTCGCTTGAACTTTCTGTTTAGACCTTTTATTTGGTTTTACCTTTGCATTTTTGCTTGAGTGCGAAGCTTGCTACTACAAATCTCTAGGGTTTTTCGATCATCAACAAGGCAAGTTTCACTTTGATCATATCCCTTTATTACCCAGTTTTTATGCATTAGTTTCAACCCTCAAACATTGCATGAGTAAGATTGGTAACATGTGGTATGTCTATAGTCTATGAGGTAGGAACCTATTACCTTTGATCACCCTAGGAATATACGCTTTGTTACTTATTGCTTAGCCATGCTCGTAGGCGTGAATTGGTATGAGAGAATCATGCAAGTTGTGAGAGATAATAACTAAGGGAAACTTAAGGTGGCTACTCTAATACACATCTAGGTGGATTGGTTGTGGGCACCTGGAGAATCCAGTGTTGTCCTAGGATATCCCGGAGTACCCGTGTGATCATCCTATGGAATGCCACCCAGGCTCAAAGGGATCCTAAGATTATTCATGCTAGAAACTTTCGTGTGATCCACAAGACATTATGGGCTCTGGCATAATTGAGTATGTTGTGTGACCTCTTTCAGTGGTAGGCTAGCAGATGTAGGGGAAAGTAGGTGGTACTGTCTAACTAGAGTAAAGAGTTAATGCTTCGGAAAGACTGTGTCTCAGTCATCCATTTCTCAAACATCATGTAGTGCGAGAAATTCAACGGAGGAGATCGAGTCTTGTGGGGAAAAGTGAGCAAACCTCTGCAGAGTGTACAAACTAATCATGATTAGCCATGTCCCCGGTTATGGACATCTTGAGTATCTGATACTTGAATTATTGTTTGATATCATCACTTACTTAATAAACTTGTTGGGTTATTAATATTCTTTTGGGATTGAGTTGGAGGAACCTTCTCATTAATGACATAAAACTAGTAGATAAATAAAATCTATTCCATTTGTTGTAGGTAAAAAATTGTCTTTATGCAAATGATAAACTAAGAGCCTCCACCAGCCATATACTACCTGTAGTGATAGCTGTTATTTGTTCATTGCTCTATAGTGTTATCTTGCCATCATATTCCATGTGCTGACCTGCACGGCTGCTATGTATCATGTTGCAGAATTTTCAGACGAAGAGTAAAAGGTGCGCTAGGTCGTTGTCGTGCACTCAGATTTGCCATGGAGTTGGATGGACTCATTTATCTTCGAAGTTTCCGCAATTATCTTATTTTAGATGGCCTTCAGCCATATTATTGTAATAAGTTCTCTTATGAGACACTCGATGTAATAAGTGTGTGACTGAACTCTGTTATAATTCCTCGAGTATTGTGTGTGTCAGCAATACCGATCCAGGGATGACACTTAAGCACAGAGACTTCGATCCATTGGGATCGGGTCGCTACAGTAGGAGTATCGAACCCAACGAGGAGCAGAAGGAAATGACAATTGGTTTTCAGCAAGGTAGTGTCTACAAGTGCTGAAATTGTAAGTAGCGAGTAGTTTGATAGCAAAATAATTTGTAACGAGCAAGTAACGGTAACGGTAACAAAAGTGCAGCAAGGTAGCCCAGTCCTTTTGAGGCAAAGGACAGGCCAAAATGGTCTCTTATGATAAGCAAAGCGCTCTTGAGGGTACATGGGAATTTCATCTAGTCACTTTCATCATGTTGATTCGATTCGTGTTCGCTACTTTGATAATTTAATTTGTGGGTGGACTGCTGCTTAGGTGCTGCTCTTACTTGAAAAAGCCTCCTACTTATGATTAACCCCCTCTCAAGCATCCGCAACTAGGAGAAAAATATTAAGAATAAGTTCTAACCATATCATTAAACTTTTGGATCCAATCAGTCCCTTACGAAATAGCGCATAAACTAGGGTTTAAGCTTCTGTCACTTTCGCAACCCATCATCTAATAACTACTCCACAATGCATTCCCTTAGTCCCAAATATGGTGTAGTTGACGGTCACATGACACCACTAAGGGAATCTCAACATACATACTATCAAAATATCGAACACATATCAAGTTCACATGATTACTTGCAACATGATTTCACCCGTGACCTCAAGAACAAAAGTAACTACTCACAAGTGATAAACATGCTCAAGATCAGAGGGGTATTAAATATCATATTGGATCTGAACATATAATCTTCCACCAAATAAACCATATAGTAATCAACTACAAGATATAATCAACACTACTAGTCACCCACGAGTACCAATCTATAGTTCCGGTACACAAATTGAACACAAGAGACGAACTAGGGTTTGAGAGGAGATGGTGCTGCTGAAGATGTTCATGGAGATTTCCCCTACCCAAGATGGGAGAGTTGTTGGTGATGATGATGCTGATGATGATTTCGCCCTCCGGGAGGGAAGTTCCCCCGGCGGAATCGCTCCACCGGAGGGCAAAAGTTCTCCTGCCCAAGTTCCGCCTCGAGACGGCGGCGCTTCGTCCCGAAAGTCCACCTCCGATTTTTTTTCTAGGTCAAAATGACTTATATACCAGAAGATTGGCACCTGAGGTGGGCCCGACTGAGCACTACCCACCAGGGCGCGCCTGACGGGCCTGGCGTGCCCTGGTGTCTTGTGCTCACCAGGTGGCCTCCCTCCGGTGGTTATTTGCTCCAGTATTTCTTAAATATTCCATAAAACATCCTCGTAAAGTTTCAGCTCATTTGTAGTTGTGGAGAATAGGTGGCCTTACGTAGCTTTTTCAGGTCCAGATTTCCTGCTGCCGGAATTCTCCCTCCTTGAGTGTACCTTGCATATTATGAGAGAAAAGGCATTAGAATTACTCCAAAACGCATTATTATGCATAAAAACATTACAAATAACAGTAGGTAAACATGATACAAAATGGACGTATCAACTCCCCCAAGCTTAGACCTCGCTTGTCCTCAAGTGAAAACAGAAATCTAAAAACATGTCCACATGCTTAGAGAGAGAGGTGTCGATAAAAACAAAATACGGACATAGAAGCATCATGTGAATTATTATAACAACAACAAACTTTAACATAAAACTTTTATCATAGAACTTTTATCACATACTTCTCGTGAATAAGTAGCAATTCATCACATTATCGAAGTATAAAGTATAAACTCTATTGGAAACCAACAAACTATGTTCTCAGTCAACTCTGAACTACAATTCATCATCTTTTCAGGAACGTTCACATATCGGAGACTTTAGGCAAGTCCACATACTCAACCATCATATAGTCTTCTATGATTGCTAACACTCACTGCATACACATGAGCAAAACATTTCAACCGGACACATAGAAAGATAGGGGCTTATAGTTTTGCCTCCCAACATACTCACCTCAAGGGTGATGTCAACAATAATAACTCATGCTACACATATTCAACTGGATATATGTGCCTAGATCTTTCCTCACCACATGATGCTTGCCAAAGGAGAAAAATAGGAAGGAATAGAGAGAACACTTTGACTCTTGCATAAAAGTAAATACATAAAACTAAAAGATAGGCCCTTCACAGAGGGAAGTAGAGGTTGTCATGCGCTTAATTGTTTGTATGCTCAACTCCTTAGTGCAAAAGAACGTCACATTATATTGCCCCTTGTGATGGCAACCTTTATTATGTAGTCTATCGCTTTTATTCTTTGATATAACAAGTCCGTACAATGCTCAATTTTCTCTTAACTAAATGATCTCACACTTTTAGAAGCAATTTTTATTGCCTTATTGCGCCGATGACAACTTAATTGAAGGATCTTACTCAATCCTTAGGTAGGTATGGTGGACTCTCGAAAATAAGATTTGGGTTTAAGGGTTTTTGGATGCACAAGTAGTATCTCTACTTAGTGCATAATTTTTGGCTAGCAAAGATGGGGGGCAAGCACCACATGTTGAAGGATCTATGACAATATAACTTCTATGTGAATATGAACAAACATAAATCATTACGTTGTCTTCCTTGTCCAATGTCAACAATTTTGGCATATAATATTTTAACTGGGGCTCACAATGTAACATCCCAAATTTTCAATTTGGAATGTTATACACTAGATCATCATTGCATAGCATATTTATTTGCATTTTGGCAAATCCTCGATAAATCCTAAGCAACTCAAGGACCCTCGGAGAGAGTTGGGGATTTTCCAGGTTTTTCATATTTGATTTTTATCAAATAATAAAACGAGGATTTTGGTTTTAATTATTTTTCTCTCCGAAAAATATTTCGTATTAAAATAAATGAGAGGAGAAAATATGACTTCTCCAAAATAATTGAAATATTAGAGGAAAATATTAAAATCAAATATTTGATTTTATTCGGATTTTATTTGCAATTTTAATTGCATTAAAAAAATTGCACGTTTTAAAACTGCATTTTTGGGCCAAGGAAATGTTCACCTCGTTCTAATTATTTTAATTAGACGGGAAAAATTTGTTTTATCATTTTTGGATTTTTATTTATTTTTCTGTGATTTTTTTAGATTCGGCGAATTAAAAAAAAATGCCGAGCGCGCCGACTGGGCCGAAGCCCAGCCGACGGCCCAGCCTGCCCCGCGCCCGTCTCCCTCCCGAGCACGGCTCCCGCCGCCGCCGAGTCCGGCTCGAGCACGCCGCCCGCCGCCGCCTTGCCCGCTCCCCACGGCACCCCCTCCCCCTCCTATAAGTACCCCCCTACCCCGCCACCTCTCCTCACCCCGCCGCCCCGACCCGCATCCGCCGCTGCCGCCAGGAGCGCCCGCGTCGCCGCCGAAGACGCCGCCGCCCGGGAGCCCGTGCGTCGCCGCCCGTCGCCGCCTGAGCCCCGCCACCTCGCCGCCCCTCGCCCGATCCGCCGGAAGCCCCGCCGGAGCTGCTCGCCGAGGTAGCCACGCCGTCGCCGTGCCTGGTTTCTAAAAAAAAACGGCCCGGTTTATTTTTTTTTAAACCCTAGTTTTTTTATATAGATCGGTTTATTTTTTTGGTTTATTACATAGTGAACGTTCACCGATCCGTTCGTTTTAATGAACGCGTTCGTCGGTTTAACGCTGTTAACGAACGTCCGTTCGTTTAACTGTTCGTCATTTTTCTTTTTCGTCGGATTTTCCGCGATTATTCCAGATCACGATTTTTGATCAGATTTTCGTTCTGGTTTAACTTTTCGCTCGTTTATCGGAATCAGGTGATTCAAGCGCCTAGAGTTTCATCTCGAAATTCTCTTTCCGTTTAACCTACTCAAACAAGTTTTTGCTACTGTAAAATTTGACTTAGATCCAGATTAGTAAACGAAGCTTGTTTCTTTCGCCGTTGACCTTCGTTGCTTCGTTTGAGTTGAATCTTTTTGCAAGCCGGAGTTCTTAAGTTGAACTTTCTGGTTAGATCTTTATTTGAGTTTTACTTGTGCATTAGATGAGTACTTATTGTTTGCTTGTTTGTTCGCGATAGAGTACCCGGAGTGCGCCGCTTGCTACTTCAAATCTCTAGGTTTCACGGATCACCAGCAAGGCAAGTAACACTTTGATCATACTTTTCACTACCCAGTTTTATTGCATTAGATCAATCCTCAAACATTGCATTGGTTAGGATCTAATTAAATTGTGGGTATTGGGAAGTAGTTGAGGTAGTACCTATTAACTGTTTTATTATCAAACCCTTGGGAGTTACTTCTACGTTGCTTATATTGCCATGTTATGCTTGTAGACGTGGATTGGGTTTGAGAGATATTCACGACTGATGTGAGATTTTTATTTAATGGTTTACTTAAGGTGGCAACTAAAACTCACATCTGGGTGGATTGAGGTACCTGGGTATTCCAGGATTGCCTGTTTTTCTTTTGGACCGCCACCAAGGTTCAAAGGGATCATGAGATTATTCATGCTAGCAACTTCCGTGTGCATCCACATGCTATTATGGGCTCTAGCATAGTTGATTAAGTTGTGTGAACTCTTACAGTGGTAGACTAGCAGATGTAGGGGATGTAGGTGGTACGGTCTATCACATCGTAAGGTGCAAACGCTTCTGAAAGACTATGTCTCGATCATCCGTTTTTCAAACATCATGTAGTGCGAGAATCCAGCGGAGGCGATCGAGTCTTGTGGGAAAAGTGCACAAACCTCTGCAGAGTGTATAAACTACTCATGGTTAGCCGTGTCCCCGGTTATGGACAACTTGAGTATCTAGTACTTGGATTATCATATGAATCTCATCACCATGTTACTTTAATTAATTTTGTTGGGTTAATGATGATACTTAATTGGGATTGAGATGCTGTCAACCATCTCAATGTTTAACAACCACCATGATAGTTAAATAAAATTTATTCCTTTGAAGTAGGGAAAAATTGGCTTTTCGCAAAACTGTAACCATAGAGCTTTCTACCAGCCATATGTGCATGTAGTATATTATCATTCTGTTCATTACTCTCTATGTGTTACATTGCCAGCATATTCCATGTGCTGACCCGTTTTTGGGCTGCAACGTTTCATGTTGCAGACTTTTCAGACGACGAGTAAGGTGCCTTAGGTCGTGGTCTTATACTCAGTGATGCCGTTGGAGTTGATGGACTCACTTATCTTCCAAGCCTTCCGCTGTTATCGTATTAGATGGCCTTAAGCCATATATATCATACTTATTCTCCTTTGAGATATTCGCTGTAATAAGTGTGTGATTGCTACTCTGTTATAAATCCTCCATTTGTACTGTGCGTGTCAGCATTACTGATCCAGGGATGACACTGGTGCACAGCAGCACAAACTGTTTGAGATCTGGTCGCTACAAAGGTGGTATCAGAGTACACGCTGACTGTAGGACACGACCACTAAGCTTAAACCCTAGAACACTACTCTCTTCTCATTTCTGACTCCTGTCCACTTTCTACTCTTTTAGGAATGGCGGATGCAAGGAACAAGTTCATGCAACCGAATGAAGATACGCCTTTTGGAAGACACTTGAAGGAAGTCACTAAGTACTTGAACATTGGAATACCAAGCATCACCGAAACCTACAACGCCACATTACCCGAAGAGGAGAGCTGGAAGATTCAAGTTCAAGTTCCAGGAAGGACGTTTATGCTAGTCACTGAGCCTATAAAGTTGTCTTTTGAAGCACCAACCTGGAGTTTAGGGAAGAGCATGGCAGCCCACATCTCTATGGGATGCATTGGAGAAGTCTACCACAGGGAGCTTAAGGATACTATTTATCAGATTTGTGGACGCCGAGACGAGCAATGGGAGATGATTAGCACCAAGAAGGATGGATCAATTGCAGCTTTCATCCAGGAGCAAAACCAACACATTCGTCGCCAGGAGAACCAGATGTGCTAAGACAAGATAGATCTGAATAAGGCATTGATGAAGATCAAGGAGTTGGAGGAAGAACTCAAGGCTACACGCGAGGATTATTTGGAGGAAATCGTCGCACTAGTAGGGAAGAATGACGACCTGGAGAAGAAGATTGGAGTATTCATGGGAAATCCAGTATCAAAAGCAGAAGATGATGAATGCGCTTGCCCGGATAACTACATCATCATCGACAACACCGACTCGAACCCCAGTGAAGATGACTTTGTTGATGAAGCTGGAGCAGATATCATGGAGTCTTCGACTGATCAAAATTTCTAGTAGACCACCATATTAGTAGTAGTATTCCCCCATATATATAGTATAGTTTGAGCACTTTTGTAACGCTAGTTAGATCGATTGTATGCCTTGTTTGAATTGATTGAGTGATATTGATTGTGTTTGTCTCATGAGCATATGGGTAATGTTTTCTCTCTAGACCTCATTCTATTCTAAATTCTCATCTTTTCTATACCTATCAGATGCCTCCGAGACGCGACACCGGATTTGTTTTCCCACCGGAGATCACACAGTTGATTCAGCAACAGAATGCCCTGATGCAAGTGTTAGTACAGAACCAAGGCAACAACAACAACAACAACCGACCACCACCACCTGTTGATCACCTAGCCCGTTTCTTGAGGCTAAATCCGCCGGTGTTTGCCATCAGCACCGAGCCGATTGTTGCAGATGATTGGCTCCGCAAAGTTGGAAGGGAGTTGACCACTGCAGGATGCACAGATGCGGAAAGAGTGCTTTTTGCCGCACATCAGCTTGATGGACCCGCAGCATCATGGTGGGAGAATTACACAGCCACTCACCCTATTGACACTGTCACACGGGACCAGTTTCAGCAAGCTTTCCGTACATCCCATGTTTCAGCAGGAGCTATGGCTATGAAGAAGCGTGAGTTTCGCAACCTACGCCAAGGAGGACGCACCGTAGGCCAGTATGTGGAGGATTTCAGTAAGTTAGCACGTTATGCCCCAGATAACGTTGCTACAGATGCAGCCAAGCAGGAGAAGTTTTTGGAAGGACTGAATGATGAGCTGAGCATGCAGCTAATGGTAGCAACCTTCAACAACTACCAGGAGTTGGTAGATAGAGCACTCATGATTGAAGGGAAGCAGCAGCAGATTGAAAACCGTAAGAGGAAGTATGGACAAGGGAAGTATAATTTTGGAGCCCAGCAGAAGCCACGTTTTACCCCGAAATCGGGACGACAGTTTCAGCATACCCATGGAGGAGGTAGTTCGCACAATCATAATGGCTCCAAGAATGGAAATGGGAACGGAGGAAGCAACGGACAGAACCGTACCAACCCTGCAACCCCAGCTAAGAGAGACCTGAGTCAAGTCACTTGCTTTAAATGTCAGAAGACTGGACATTATGCCAATGAATGTCCTGAAGCCCAGAATGGTAATGGAAATGGAAGCTCTGGGAAGAAGCCGAACCCTTTCAGCAAAGGACATGTGAACCACGTTAGCATGGAAGAGGTTGAAGCACAGCCTGATGCAGTAATAGGTAAGTTTTTGGTTAAGTCATTTACTGCACTCGTTCTTTTTGATACTGGTGCATCGCATTCATACATATCAAGGGGATTTGTGGATAAGTATAAACTGCCAACCCAAGCCCTTAGGTCACCCATGTTAGTAACCTCGTCAGGAGCAGAGTATATGGCTAGTTTATGGTGTGATCGGTTACCATTAAGGATTGGTAACTACGTGTTTCCCTCAGACCTAATAATACTGGAATCGCAAGGATTGGATGTGATATTAGGCATGGATTGGTTATCAAAGTATGGAGGGAACATCGATTGTGCCAGTAAGTCGATTTTGCTTACCACCCCAGAAGGAAGGAGGATTAAGTATGTATCCCGGCATGTGCCGAAGAGGACTCAAGTGAATTCCTTATCAGGAGTTGTACAGAAGGAAGTACCAGTGGTGAAGGATTACCCGGATGTATTTCCAGGAGAGTTACCAGGCATGCCACCGGATAGAGACATTGAGTTTCCGATTGATCTTTTGCCAGGCACAGGACCGATATCTAAGAGACCGTACAGGATGCCCGCAAAAGATTTGGAGGAAATTAAGAAGCAGATTAAGGAGTTACTGGATAAAGGCTATATTCACCCAAGTTCGTCACCTTGGGGATCGCCTGTACTTCTAGTGGAGAAGAAGGATGGATCGTTAAGGATGGTCGTTGATTATCGTGGATTGAATGAAGTGACCATCAAGAACAAGTACCCACTGCCAATGATTAATGATTTGTTTGACCGCCTACAAGGAGCTAAGGTATTTTCCAAGATCGATCTACGATCAGGATACCACCAGTTGAAGATTCGAGAGCAGGATATACCTAAGACGGCATTTACCACCAGGTATGGGCTGTATGAGTATACCGTTATGTCATTTGGTCTGACTAACGCACCTGCCTATTTGATGAACTTGATGAACAAGGTGTTTATGGAGTTTTTGGATAACTTTGTCATAGTGTTCATTGATGATATTTTGATCTACTCAAAGAATGAAGAGGAACATAAGGAGCATTTGCGTTTGGTACTTGAGAAACTCAGAGAACACCAGTTGTACGCCAAGTTCAGCAAATGTGAGTTTTGGCTGAAGGAAGTTGGATTCCTCGGACATGTTATATCCAGAGAAGGAATAGCAGTAGACCCCGCCAAAGTTGACACAGTAACAAGTTGGGAATCACCCACGTCAGTTGGAGAGATCCGGAGTTTCCTTGGACTCGCAGGATACTACCGGAGATTCAGTGAGAATTTCTCAAAGATTGCAAAACCCATGACTTAGCTATTGAAGAAGGACACCAAATTCTATTGGACTGAGGAATGTGAAGCTAGTTTCCAAGAGTTGAAGAAACGATTGGTTACATCACCAGTGTTGATTCTGCCAGATCAACGCAAGGATTATGAAGTTTATTGTGACGCTTCTCGTCGAGGACTTGGAGCAGTGCTTATGCAGGAAGGAAGAGTTGTGTCATATGCTTCACGACAACTTAAACCCCATGAGAAGAATTATGCCACGCATGATTTGGAATTAGCAGCCGTAGTGCATGCGCTGAAGACATGGAGACATTTTCTAATCGGAAACCATTGTGAGGTGTAGACGGATCACAAGAGTTTGAAGTACATTTTCACACAGAAGGAGTTGAATCTCAGGCAGAGGAGATGGTTGGAGCTTATTAAGGACTACCATATGAGATTGCATTATCACCCAGGGAAGGCCAACGAAGTAGCAGATGCGTTGAGCCGCAAGAGCCATGTCAACACACTCATGATAGGAGAGTTACCCCAGGAGTTAGCCGAGGATCTTCGCGAGCTATGTTTGGAGATAGTTCCAAGAGGCTATTTAGCAACATTGGAGATTCAGTCTACCCTGATGGAAAAGATCAGAGAAGCTCAGAAGACAGACAAGGAAATTAACGAGATAAAGGAAAAGATAAACAAAGGAAAAGCCAAGGGATTTCATGAGGATGAGCACGATACCTTATGTTTTGAGGACCGCGTTTACGTGCCCAATGATCCGGAGATCAGGAAATTGATCTTGCAAGAGGCCCATGATTCACCGTACTCGATTCACCCAGGAAACACCAAGATGTATTTGGATTTGAAGGATACTTTCTGGTGGACCGGTATGAAGAAGGATATTGCGGAGTATGTAGCAGTTTGTGATGTATGTCAGAGAGTGAAGGCAGAACATCAGAAGCCAGCGGGATTGCTACAACCATTGCCGATACCCGAATGGAAGTGGGATAAACTAGGCATGGATTTTATCACGGGATTGCCCAGGACTCGTTCAGGCTATGACTCAATATGGGTTGTAGTCAACCGTTTGACGAAAGTAGCTCATTTCATCCCAGTGAAGACCACTTACACCAGTGCTAAGTTGGCAAAAATATACATGACCAGAATTGTATGTTTGCATGGAGTTCTGAGGACCATTGTATCAGATAGAGGAACCCAGTTTACCTCAAAGTTTTGGAATCAGTTACATGAAACCTTGGGAACCAGGCTAGAATTCAGTACAGCTTTTCACCCACAGACAGATGGACAGACCGAGAGAGTCAATCAGATTTTGGAAGACATGTTGAGAGCTTGTGCGCTAGATTATGGATCTAGTTGGGACGAAAATTTGCCATATGCAGAGTTTTCTTACAACAACAGCTATCAAGCCAGTTTGAAGATGGCCCCTTTCGAAGCTTTGTACGGAAGGAGGTGTAGAACACCATTGTTATGGGACGAAGTTGGGGACCGTCAGTTGTTTGGACCAAATTTGATTAAAGAGTCTGAACAGAAAGTGAGGTTGATTCGCGATAGGCTCAAGGTAGCCCAGTCCAGGCAGAAGAGTTATGCGGATTCAAAACGTAAGGAGACAGTTCACGAAGTCGGAGACAGAGTTTATCTTCGAGTATCACCACTTCGAGGAGTGAAGCGCTTTGGAGTTAAGGGAAATTTAGCGCCTCGTTTTGTAGGACCATACAGAGTTTTGGAGCGTATGGGAGAAGTTGCCTACAAGCTGGAATTGCCTGAAGGATTGTCAGGAGTTCATGCTGTATTCCACGTTTCCCAGTTGAAGAAGTGCCACGCAGAGATGGCTGAGATACCACTGACAGATACAGTGCCACTGGAAGCGATACAGCTGGAAAGTGATTTGATCTATGAGGAGAAACCAGTTAAGATTCTTGAGTATGCCAGCCGAGTCACCCGCAGTAAGGTTATCAAGTTTTGCAAAGTCCAGTGGAGTCACCATACTGAAGATGAAGCCACCTGGGAGCGAGAAGAAGATCTACGGAAGAACCACTCTCACCTATTTTCTAGCCAACCCGAATCTCGAGGGCGAGATTCATCTTAAGGGGGTAGGTTTGTAACATCCCAAATTTTCAATTTGGAATGTTATACACTAGATCATCATTGCATAGCATATTTATTTGCATTTTGGCAAATCCTCGATAAATCCTAAGCAACTCAAGGACCCTCAAAGAGAGTTGGGGATTTTCCCGGTTTTTCATATTTGATATTTATCAAATAATAAAACGAGGATTTTGGTTTTAATTATTTTTCTCTCGAGAAATATTTCGTATTAAAATAAATGAGAGGAGAAAATATGACTTCTCCAAAATAACTGAAATATTGGAGGTAAAATATTAAAATCAAATATTTGATTTTATTCGGATTTTATTTGCAATTTTCATTGCATTAAAAAAATTGCACGTTTTAAAAACTGCATTTTTGGGCCAAGGAAATGTTCACCTCGATCTAATTATTTTAATTAGACGGAAAAAATTTGTTTTATCATTTTTGGATTTTTTATTTATTTTTCTGCGATTTTTTTAGATTCGGCGAATTTAAAAAAAAACGCCGAGCGCGCCGACTGGGCCGAACCCCAGCCGACGGCCCAGCCTGCCCCGTGCCCGTCTCCCTCCCGAGCACGGCTCCCGCCGCCGCCGAGTCAGGCTCGAGCACGCCGCCCGCCGCCGCCTTGCCCCCTCCCCCACGGCACCCCCTCCCCCTCCTATAAGTACCCCCTGCCCCGCCACCTCTCCTCAGCCCGCCGCCCCGACCCGCATCCGCCGCCGCCGCCAGGAGCACCCGCGCCGCCGCCGAAGACGCCGCCGCCCCGGAGCCCGTGCGCCGCCGCCCGAGCCCTGCCACCTCGCCGCCCCTCGCCCGATCCGCCGGAAGCCCCGCCGGAGCTGCTCGCCGAGGTAGCCACGCCGTCGCCGTGCCCAGTTTCTAAAAAAAAATGCCCCGGTTTATTTTTTTAACCCTAGTTTTTTTATATAGATCGGTTTATTTTTTTTGGTTTATTAGTTAGTGAACGTTCACCGATCCGTTCGTTTTAATGAACGTGTTCGTCGGTTTGACGCTGTTAACGAACGTCCGTTCGTTTAACTGTTCGTCAGTTTTCCTTTTCGTCGGATTTTCCGCGATTATTCCAAATCGTGATTTCTGATCAGATTTTCGTTTTGGTTTAACTTTTCGCTCGTTTATCGGAATCAAGCGATTCAAGCGCCTAGAGTTTCATCTCGAAATTCTCTTTCTGTTTAACCTACTCAAACAAGTTTTTGCTACTGTAAAATTTGACTTAGATCCAGATTAGTAAACGAAGCTTGTTTCTTTCGCCGTTTGACCTTCGTTGCTTCGTTTGAGTTGAATCTTTTTGCAAGCCGGAGTTCTTAAGTTGAACTTTCTGGTTAGATCTTTATTTGAGTTTTACTTGTGCATTAGATGAGTACTTATTGTTTGCTTGTTTGTTCGCGATAGAGTACCCGGAGTGCGCCGCTTGGTACTTCGAATCTCTAGGTTTCACGGATCACCAGCAAGGCAAGTAACACTTTGATCATACTTTTCACTACCAAGTTTTATTGCATTAGATCAATCCTCAAACATTGCATTGGTTAGGATCTAATTAAATTGTGGGTATTGGGAAGTAGTTGAGGTAGTACCTATTACCTGTTTTATTATCAAACCCTTGGGAGTTACTTCTACGTTGCTTATATTGCCATGTTATGCTTGTAGACGTGGATTGGGTTTGAGAGATATTCACGACAGATGTGAGATTGTTAATTAATGGTTTACTTAAGGTGGCAACTAAAACTCACATCTGGGTGGATTGAGGTACCTGGATATTCCAGGATTGCCTGTTTTTCTTTTGGACCGCCACCAAGGTTCAAAGGGATCATGAGATTATTCATGCTAGAAACTTCCGTGTGCAACCACATGCTATTATGGGCTCTAGGATAGTCGATTAAGTTGTGTGAACTCTTACAGTGGTAGACTAGCAGATATAGGGGATGTAGGTGGTACGGTCTATCACATCGTAAGGTGCAAACGCTTCTGAAAGACTATGTCTCGATCATCCATTTCTCAAACATCATGTAGTGTGAGAATCAAGGGAGGCGATCGAGTGTTGTGGGAAAAGTGCACAAACCTATGCAGAGTGTATAAACTAATCATGGTTAGCCGTGTCCCCGGTTATGGACAACTTGAGTATCTAGTACTTGGATTATCATATGAATCTCATCACCATGTTACTTTAATTAATTTTGTTGGGTTAATGATGATACTTAATTGGGATTGAGATGCTGTCAACCATCTCAATGTTTAACAACCACCATGATAGTTAAATAAAATTTATTCCTTTGAAGTAGGATAAAACTGGCTTTTCGCAAAACTGTAACATAGAGCTTTCTACCAGCCATATATGCATGTAGTATATTATCATTTTGTTCATTACTCTCTATGTGTTGCATTGCCAGCATATTCCATGTGCTGACCCGTTTTCGGGCTGCAACGTTTCATGTTGCAGACTTTTCAGAAGACGAGTAAGATGCCTTAGGTCGTGGTCTTATACTCAGTGATGCAGTTGGAGTTGATGGACTCACTTATCTTCCAAGCCTTCCGCTGTTATCGTATTAGATGGCCTTAAGCCATATATATCATACTTATTCTCTTTTGAGATATTCGCTGTAATAAGTGTGTGATTGCTACTCTGTTATAAATCCTCCATTTGTACTGTGCGTGTCAGCATTACTTATCCAGGGATAACACTGGTGCACAGCAGCACAGACTGTTTGAGGTCTGGTCGCTACAAAGGCAATCACAAAATATTCCCAGGATAGTGTATTTATATGTGAATCTTCTCTTGCCTTATTAATTCTTTCATGAATTGCATCATTGACCAATGCTATGTTTGTCAATCTCTAATAAAATTTTCTACTTATACTTTTCATTATGTGATGTCATTACTTACCATAAGATTAGCATATGATCTTTTTCATTTATTTCCTTTCTTTTTATTGGAACATGAAAGTAGAGAAAGCAAAAGCTCAAACTAAACTTTATTATATATCTCACACACGATTACAAGGATATATCACTAGGCAAACTCTCAAAAAGAAAGGATCAAACTAAACTTTTATTCATCTAAAGCAAATGATAACTAAGGATCGCACTAAAATAAGTAAAGGTAGAAGATAATGGAGGGGATACGATACTGGGGCAGCTCCCCCAAGCTTGGTGGAAGCCAAGGGGAGTTCCCATACCCGATAATCAATTTTCTTTTGGTGATGAAGAAGATGGTGGTGGTGAAGTAGAGGCAGCGATCATGTCCTTCATGATAAAGAGATTATCCAATCTACGGATGACGCTCCGGAGGAAGATGATGTGCTCTTGATGTAGAATATTTTCACGAGTGAGATATTTATTTTGCACTCGAACCGTTTCAATGATCTGAAAGGCTTCAATCTCAGTAGGTGTAAGATAAGCATAGTAAGGTTTAAGGATATCTTCTTCTTCCTCCTGAGTAGGCCAGGCCAGCTCAACCACCGGTGTTTGATCTCCGATGGCCTCCTTGCTCTTGTCCCCTTTGACCGATTCTACAGGCTCTTCTTTCTTCAGCTCAATCTTCATCAACCAGGCATCCTCTTCCACGTTATTGGAGGAAGAACAAGACATGATGTCTCGCTCAGCAGATCTTACCAAAAACAACAAGAGAAGAAAACCGAAGATTTCTCCGTGATACGGTGGTCAATAGGTTCGGGGGGTATATAAAGATATTTTATCTTGGGAAACAAGCAAACGGAAGAAAAACGGAGTCCGGAAGGTACCCGAGGTGGGCACAACCGACATGGGCGCGCCTGGCAAGCCAGGCGCCAGGCGCGCCCTGGTGTCTTGTGCCCACCAGGTTCACCTTCCCGGTAGTTTCTTATTTTCCTAATTTTTAAATATTCTAAGACTGACAACAAATATTTTTGCGGATTTTTCATAGTTCGTTTACTTACCGTATCACGTACCCCCTCTTTTTCACAAATCTGGAGTGTTCTGGAAGGTCTCTTTTATGTGTTCTTCCGCTGTCATAGTTTGGATAATATTTCTTTCAACATTAATGGGCATACTTGAGATATAATGTTTTATTCGTTGCCCAGTAACAACCGTAGGGTTAGTACATTCGGCATTATTTATTTTGATAGATCTAGACCGATAAACCTCCTCGATAACATAGGGTCCTTCCCATTTGGAGAGGAGTTTGCATGCAAAGAATTTGAAACGAGAGTTGTACAAAAGAACATATTCTCCAACTTTGAACTCACGCTTTTGAATTCTTTTATCATGCCATCTTTTAACTTTTTCTTTAAATAACTTGGCATTTTCATAAGCTTGGGTTCTCCGTTCTTTTAATGAGCTAATATCGAATAACCTGTTCTCACCAGCAAGTTTAAAATCATAGTTCAGTTCTTTGATTGCTCAGTAAGCTTTATGATCTAACTCAAGAGGCAAATGACAAGATTTTCCATAAACCATTTTATAAGGAGACATAACCATGTGATTTTTATATGCTGCTCTACAATCCCAAAGTGCATCATCTAATTTCTTAGACCAATTCTTTCGGGACCTATTGAAAGTCTTTTGCAAGATTAATTTTATTTCTCTATCGCTAAGTTCAACTTGACCACTAGACTGAGGATGATAGGGTGATGGAATTCTATGGTTAACATCATACTTAGCAAGCATTTACCGGAAAGCACCATGAATAAAGTGTGAACCACCATCAATCATTAAATATCTAGGGACTCCAAACCATGGGAAAATAACTTCCTTAAGCATTTTAATAGAGGTGTTGTAATCATCACTACTAGTTGGAATAGCTTCTAGGCACTTAGTAAAATAATCAACAGCAACCAAAATATGTGTATACCCATTAGAGGAAGGAAAAGGTCCCATGTAATCAAAACTCCAAACATCAAATGGTTCAACAGCAAGTGAATAATTCATAGGCATTTCTTGACGCTTACCGATATTACCTATTCTTTGACATTCATCACAATATAAGACGAACTTACGAGCATCCTTGAAAAGAGTAGGCCAATAAAACCCACATTGCAATATCTTGTGAGCAGTTCTGTCTCCCGCATGATGCCCTCCATAAGCTTCCGAGTGACATTTCCATAGGATTTGTCCCTGTTCATGCTCAGGTACACAACGTCTAATAATACCATCTACTCCTTTAAAAGGATGTGGGTCATCCCAAAAGTAGTGTCTTAAATCATAGAAGAATTATTTCTTTTGTTGGTATGTAAAGCTAGGTGGTAAATATTTAGCAACAATGTAATTAGCATAGTCAGCATACCAAGGAGTATTATGAGAAACATTTATTGCAGCTAACTGCTCATTAGGAAAACTATCATCAATAGGTAGTGGGTCATTAAGGACATTCTCTAACCTAGACAAGTTATCGGCTACGGGGTTCTCTGCTCCTTTCCTCTCAGTGATATGTAAATCAAATTCTTGTAGCAAGAGAACCCATCGAATAAGCCTAGGTTTAGCATCTTTCTTTTCCATAAGATATTTAATAGCAGCATGATCGGTGTGAACAGTAACTTTAGAGTCAACAATGTAAGATCTAAATTTATCACAAGCAAACACCACTGCTAAGAATTCTTTTTCAATTGTAGCATAATTTCTTTGAGCATTGTCTTGAGTTTTACTAGCATAATGAATAACATTTAGTTTCTTATCAACTCTATGTCCTAGAACAGCACCAACAGCATAATCACTAGCATCACACATAATTTCAAAAGGCGAGTTCAAGTCAGGTGGTTGAACAATAGATGCAGTAATTATGGCTTTCTTGAACAATCATCATCAAAGACGAAAGGAACATCCTTTTGCAAAAGATTTGTAAGAGGCCTAGAAATTTTAGAAAACTCTTTGATAAATATCCTATATAAATCTCCTATAGAAATCCGTGTTGTAATATAACTTTTGTTGACCATAGTTGAAACTTTAACATGTTCCTTCATCGTAACAGGGAAAGGTGGTTTCTCAATATAAGCAGTAGGAACAACTGGATCAACATTATAAATGATAGTTTCCTCTTTAGCTAGTATCGGTTCTTCAATTTCTTCTTTAATAGGTGGGTGATATTTAAACCACTTCTCCTTAGGGAGATCAACATGAGTAGCAAAAGATTCACAAAAGGAGGCTACTATCTCAGAGTCAAGTCCATATTTAGTGCTACACTTTTGAAAAGCATCGGTATTCATAAAAGATTTAACACAATAAAACTTGAGCTTAATACCTGACTCTTTACCTTCATCGAGTTCCCAATCTTCAGAGTTGCGTTTAATTCTTTCCAAAAGATCCCACCAGAATTCAATAGTCTTCTTCATAAAAGAACCAGCACAAGAACTATTAAACATGGATCGATCATTACGAGAAAGCCAAGCATACAAATTCTGCATAATTATTTCTCCTGACAGCTCATGATTGAGGCATGAATATAACATTGACTTAAGCCTCCCCAAGCTAGAGCAATACTTTTTCCTTCACGAGGCCAAAAATTATATATGTAATTCCGATCACGATGAACTAGATGCATAGGATAATTGTTTTGGTGAAACTCCAATTTCAATCGATTTCAATTCCAAGATCCAATATCATCGCATAGCCTATACCATGCCAATGGTTTTACCTTCAAAGATAAAGGGAAAACCTTCTTCTTAAATTCATCTCTGGGTAAACCTGCAATCTTAAACAATCCACAAGTTTCTTCCACATATATCAAGTGCATATTTCAGGATGTTCGGTTCCATCTCCTGCATAAGGATTAGCTAGGAGTTGTTCTATCATACCCGAAGGAATTTCATATTCAATATTTTCAGTAGGTGCGGTAGGTTGAGGAGTAACTAATTGTAGTTCCGGTCAAGGTGAAGATACCCCGAACAAACCCCTCAAAGGATTGTTTTCCATAGTAACAAGTGACAATAGATTTCAGCAAGTAGTAATAATTTTTCCTTACAAATTTCCACTTACCAAGAGCACTTCACTCTCTGACAACGGTGCCAGAAAAGAGCCTTGATGACCCAAAAGTATAGGGGATCAATCGTAGTCCTTTCGATAAGTAAGAGTGTCAAACCCAATGAGGAGCTGAAGGAAATGACAAGTGGTTTTCAGCAAGGTAATGTCTGCAAGGGCTGAAATTGTAAGTAGCGAGTAGTTTGATAGCAAGATAATTTGTAACGAGCAAGTAACGGTAATGATAACAAAAGTGCAACAAGGTATACCAATCCTTTGAGGCAAAGGATAGGCCAAAACGGTCTCTTATGATAAGCAAAGCGTTCTTCAGGGTACACGGGAATTTCATCTTGTCACTTTCATCATGTTGATTCGATTCCTGTTCACTACTTTTATAATTTTATATGTGGGTGGAGCGGTGCTTAGGTGCTCCTCTTACTTGAAAAAGCCTCCAACTTATGATTAACCCCCTCGCAAGCATCCGCAACTAGGAGAAAAAATATTGAGAATAAGTTCTAACCATAGCATTAAACTTTTGGATTCAATCAGTCACTTACGAAATAGCGCATAAACTAGGGTTTAAGCTTCTGTCACTGTCGCAACCCATCACCTAATAACTACTCCACAATTCATTCCCTTAGTCCCGAATATGGTGAAGTTTCATGTAATCGACGTTCACATGACACCACTAAGGGAATCACAACATACATACTATCAAAATATCGAACACATATCAAGTTCACATGATTACTTGCAACATGATTTCTCCCGTGACCTCAAGAACAAAAGTAACTACTCACAAGTGATAAACATGCTCAAGATCAGAGGGGTATTAAATAGCATATTGGATCTGAACATATAATCTTCCACCAAATAAACCATATAGTAATCAACTACAAGATGTAATCAACACTACTAGTCACCCATACCAATCTATAGTTCCGGTACACAAATTGAACACAAGAGATGAACTAGGGTTTGAGAGGAGATGGTGATGTTGATGGACATTGCCCTGCCCAAGATGGGAGAGTTGTTGGTGATGATGATGATGATGATTTCCCCCTCCGGGTGAGAAGTTCCCCCAGCGGAATCGCTCCGCCGGAGGGCAAATGTGCTCTTGCCCAAGTTCCATCTCGAGACGGCGGCGCTTCGTCCCGAATGTCCTCCTCTAATTTTTCCTAGGTCAAACTGACTTATATACCAGAAGATGGGCACCTGAGGTGGGCTGGGCTAAGCACAACCCACCAGGGCGCACCTGGGGGTGGTGTCTTGTGCTCACCAGGTGGCCTCCATCCGGTGGTTATTTGCTCCAGTATTTCATAAATATTCCATAAAAAATCCTCGTGAAGTTCCAGCTCATTTGGAGTTGTGCAGAATAGGTGGCCTGACATAGCTTTTTCAGGTCCAGATTTCCAGCTGGCGGAATTCTCCCTCGCAAGGCATTAGAATTACTCCAAAAAGCAGTGTTATGCATAACACATTATAAATAACAGTAGGTAAACATGATGCAAAATGGACGTATCACTTCAAGAATTTTATTTCCATATCACTGATAGAAAAGGAGCAGAGAACCCCGTAGCTGATAACTTGTATAGGTTGGAGAATGTTCTTGATGACCCACTACCTATTGATGATAGTTTTCCGGATGAGCAGTTAGCTGCAATAAATGTTTCTCATAATACTCCGTGGTATGCTGACTATGCTAATTACATTGTTGCTAAATATTTACCACCTAGCTTTACATACCAACAAAAGAAATAATTCTTCTATGATTTAAGACACTACTTTTGGGATGACCCACATCTTTATAAACAAGGAGTAGATGGTATTATTAGACGTTGTGTACCTGAGCATGAATAGGGACAAATCCTACGGAAATGTCACTCCGAAGCTTATGGAGGGCATCATGCGGGAGACAGAACTGCTCACAAGGTATTGCAGTCTGGGTTTTATTGGCCTAATCTTTTCAAGGATGCTCATAAGTTCATCTTATCTTGTGATAAATGTCAAAGAATAGGTAATATCGGTAAGCATCAAGAAATTCCTATGAATTATTCACTTGCTGTTGAACCATTTGATGTTTGGAGTTTTGATTACATGGGACCTTTTCCTTCCTCTAATGGGTATACACGTATTTTGGTTGATGTTGATTACGTTACTAAGTGGGTAGAAGCTATTCCAACTGGTACTGCTGATCACAACACCTCTATTAAAATGCTTAAGGAAGTTATTTTCCCAAGGTTTGAAGTCCCTAGACATTTAATGACTGATGGTGGTTCACACTTTATTCATGGTGCTTTCTGTAAAATGCTTGCTAAGTATGATGTTGACCATAGAATTGCATCACCCTATCATCCTCAGTCTAGTGGTCAAGTTGAACTTAGCAATAGGTCCCGGAAGAATTGGTCTAAGAAATTTGATGATGCACTTTGGGCGTATAGAACAGCATATAAAAATCCTATGGGTATGTCTCCTTACAAAATGGTTTATGGAAAATCTTGTCATTTGCCTCTTGAGTTAGAACATAAAGCTTACTGGGCAATCAAAGAACTGAACTATGATTTTAAACTTGCTGGTGAAAAGAGGTTATTTGATATTAGCTCATTAGATGAATGGAGAACCCAAGCTTACGAAAATGCCAAGTTATTTGAAGAAAAAGTAAAAAGATGGCATGATAAAAGAATCCAAAAGTTTGAGTTCAAAGTTGGAGAATATGTTCTTTTGTACAAATCTCCTTTCAGATTCTTTACATGAAAACTCCTCTCCAAATGGGAAGGACCCTATGTTATCGAGGAGGTTTATCAGTCTAGAGCTATCAAAATAAATAATGCCAAAGGTACTAACCCGAGGGTTGTTCATGGGCAACGAATAAAACATTATATCTCAGGTACGCCCATTAATGTTGAAAGCAATATTATCCAAACTATGACACCGGAAGAACACATCAAAGAGACCTTCCAGAACACTCCAGAATCGTCAAAAAGAGGAGGTACGAGATAAGGTAAGTAAACGGACTCCAAAAATCCGCAAAAATATATTTTGTCAGTTTTGGAATATTTAAAAATTAGGAAAATAAGAAACTACCAGTAAGGTGACCCAGGTGGGCCCAAGACAGGTGCGCCCAAGACTACCTTCTGGAATCCGTTTTTCTTCCGTTTGCTTGTTTCCCAAGATAAAAGATCTTTACATACCCCCCGAACCTATTGACCACCATATCGCGGAGAAATCTTTTGTTTTCTTTTCTTGCTCTTTTCGGTCAGATCTGTTGAGCCAGACATCATGTCTTCTTCTTCCTCCAACAACGTGGAAGAGGATGTCTGGTTGATGAAGATCGAGCTGAAGAAAGAAGAGCCCGTAGAAGCCATCAAAGGGGACGAGATGAAGGAGGCCATCGGAGATCAAACACCGGTGGTTGAGACGGCCTGGCCTGCCGAGGAGGAAGAAGAAGATATACTTAAACCTTACTATGCTCATCTTACCCCTACTAAGATTGAAGCCTTTCAGATCATTGAAATGGTTCGTGTGCAAAATAAATATCTCAGTCCTGAAAATATTCTGCATCAAGAGCACATCATCTTCCTCCGGAGTGTCATCCGTAGATAGGAGAATCTCTTGATCATGCAGGACAGGATCGTTGCCTCTACTTCACCACCACCATCTTCTTCATCACCAAAAGAAATTTGAGTATCGGGTATGGGAACTCCCCTCCGCCAAGCTTGGGGGAGCTGCCCCGGTATCGTATCACCTCCACTATCTTTTACCTTTACTTATTTTAGTTCGATCCTTAGTTATATTTTGCTTTAGATGAATAAAAGTTTAGTTTTATCCTTTCTTTTCGAGAGTTTGCCTAGTGATCTATCCTTGTAATCGTGTGTGAATTATATAATAAAGTTTAGTTTGAGCTTTTGCTTTCTTTACTTTCATGTTCCAATAAAAAGAAAGGAAATAAATGAAAAAGATCATATGCTAATCTTATGGTAAGTAATGACATCACATAATGAAAGTATAAGTAGAAAATTTTATTAGAGATTGACAAACATAGCATTGGTCAATGATGCAACTCATGAAAGAATTAATAAGGGAAGAGAAGATTCACATACAAATACACTATCTTGGAAATCTTTTGTGATTGTGAGCGCCCATTAAAATATTATATGCCAAAATTGTTGACGCTGGACAAGGAAGACAATGAAATGATTTATGTTTGTTCATATTCACATAGAAGTTATATTGTCATAGATCCTTCAACATGTGGTGCTTGACCCCATCTTTACTAGGCAAAAATTCCGCACTAAGTAGAGATACTACTTGTGCATCCAAAAACCCTTAAACCCAAATCTTATTTTCGAGAGTCCACCATACCAACCTAAGGATTGAGTAAGATCCTTCAAGTAAGTTGTCATCGGTGCAATAAGGCAATAAAAATTGCTTCTAAAAGTGTGAGATCATTTAGTGTAAGAGAAAATTGAGCGTTGTACGAACGTGTGATAGCAAAGAATAAAAGCGACAGACTGCATAATAAAGGTTTCCCTCTGTGAAGGGCCTATCTTTTACTTCTATGTATTTACTTTTATGCAAGAGTCAAAGTTTCTCTCTCTATTGCTTTTTACTTTTCTCCTTTGGCAAGCATGGTGTGGTGAGGAAAGATCTAGGCACATATGTCCAATTGAATATGGGTGGCATGATTTATTATTGTTGACATCACCCTTGAGGTGAATACGTTGGGAAGTGAAACTATAAGCCCCTATATTTCTATGCGTCCGGTTGAAATGTTTTGCTCATGTGTATGCGATGAGTGTTAGCAATCATAGAAGACTATATGAAGGTTGAGGATGTGGACTTGCCTAAAGGCTCAGTTACGTGACCCTTCCTGAAAAGATGATGAATTATAGTTGCAAAGTTGACTGATAACATAGTTTGTTGGTTCCCAATAGAGTTTTGCCTGTATACTTTGATAGTGTGATGAATTGCTACTTATTCATGAGAAATCTATGATAAAAGTTCTATGATAAGATTTTATGTTAAAGTTTGTTGCTGTTCTAATAATTCACATGATGCTTCTATGTCCGTATTTTTTTTATCGACACCTCTCTCTCGCATGTGGACATGTTTTTCGATTTTGGTTTTCGCTTGAGGACAAGCGAGGTCTAAGCTTGGGGGAGTTGATACGTCCATTTTGCATCATGTTTACCTACTGTTATTTATAGTGTCTTTATGCATAATAATGCTTTTTTGAGTAATTCTAATGCCTTTTCTATCATAATATGCAAGGTTTACACAAGGAGGGAGAATTCCGGTAGCTGGAAATCTGGACCAGAAAAAGCTATGTCAGGCCACCTATTCTACACAACTCCAAATGAGCTAAAACTTCATGAGGATTTTTATGGAATAAATAAGAAATACTGGAGCAAATAACCACCGAAGGAGGGCCACCTGGTGAGCACAAGACACCAGGGCGCGCCAGGGCCCCCAGGCGCGCCCTGGTGGGTTGTGCTCAGCCCGGCCCACCTCCGGTGCCCATCTTCTGGTATATAAGTCATTTTGACCTAGAAAAAACTAGAGGAGGACTTTTGGGATGAAGCACCACCGTCTCGAGGCGGAACTTGGGCAGGAGCACTTTTGCCCTTCGGTGGAGCGATTTCGCCGGAGGAACTTCCCTCCCGGAGGGGGAAATCATCGTCATCATCATCACCAACAACTCTCCCATCTTGGGGAGGGAAATCTCCATCAACATCTTCAACAGAACCAACTCCTCTCAAACCCTAGTTCATCTCTTGTGTTCAATCTATATACCAGAACTATAGATTGGTACTTGTGGGTGACTAGTAGTGTTGATTACATCTTGTAGTTGATTACTATATGGTTTATTTGGTGGAAGATTATATGTTTAGATCCAATATGCTATTCAATACCCCTCTGATCTTGAGCATGTTTATCACTTGTGAGTAGTTAGTTTTGTTCTTGAGGTCATGGGAGAAATCTTGTTGCAAGTAATCATGTGACTTGATATGTGTTCGATATTTTGATAGTATGTATGTTGTGGTTCCCTTAGTGGTGTCATGTGAACGTCGACTACATGACACTTCACCATATTTGGTCCTAAGGGAATGCATTGTGGAGTAGTTATTAGATGATGGGTTGCGAGAGTGATAGAAGCTTAAACCCTAGTTTATTCGCTATTCCGCAAGGGACCGATTGGATCCAAAAAGTTTAATGCTATGGTTAGAATTTATTCTTAATACTTTTCTCGTAGTTGCGGATGCATGCGACGGGGTTAATCATAAGTAGAAGGCTTGTTCAAGTAAGAGAAGCACCTAAGCACCTAGCGAACACAAATCGAATCAACATGATGAAAGTAACTAGATGAAATTCCCGTGTACCCTCAAGAATGCTTTGCTTATCATCAGAGACCGTTTTGGCCTGTCCTTTGCCTCAAAAGGATTGGTCTACCTTGATGCACTTTTGTTATCGTTACCGTTACTCGCTCGTTACAAATTACCTTGCTATCAAACTACTAGCTACTTACAATTTCAGCGCTTGCACACATTACCTTGCTGAAAACCACTTGTCATTTCCTTCTGCTCCTTGTTGGGTTTGACACTCTTACTTATCGAAAGGACTACAATTGGTCCCCTATACTTGTGGGTCATCAATTAGCGCGGGGCACCATGCTACTGATAAGGCGCTACAACTAACGTTTAGCGGTAGCGTGTTTTGATTCGTGATACTGCTATATCTACTTAGCAGTAGCGCTGTCCATTCCAACGCTACTGCTAAGTGGCTTAGCAGTAGCGTTTTCCTATCCAGCGCTAAAGAGTGATACTACTATATTTTCACATATCTTTTTTTGGTACGTATTTGTGATGTTTTTGTACAGGTTTTATACAGTATTCTAATCATATCATAAACATGCAATATGCTCATCATATCATACACATAATTGTCTCATCATATCATTGAACACAAATCATGTCATCACAGCATAACCACGATATAGCGATACAAGTTAACTCACATTTCTCATCATACATAATGTAGTACTTCTTGAGGCGCAGGTTCGGATCCCTCTCACACACTAGCGTGAACCTAAACTAACTATTTACCGCTTCGACTCTTCTGTCGAACCCTCTCTAGCTGTCGCTCGAAAACTGGTACACTTGGGCCTGACACTCAGGCCACTCATCGTATATTCCTGGCGTAGCACTTCTTCGCCATCGATGATCTATGTACCTACATCGTCACATTAGTCGATAATATGCAACATATATAGTTGAGCAACAGAAAGAGACAGAGTTGGCAAAAATAGAAGTAACATATCATAAGTATAAATAATAAAGTTCATCATACCCAAAATGCCCTAAATAGAGTGATCTTCGCTAGTTGAGGAGGAAGGTTTAATTACATCACAAAGTTTCGTCGTGCATAACTCAAAGTTTCGTCATAGAGAAAGTATGGACTAAACGGACACATTGTCATATATCGTCAATCACTCCAACATGTCGTGCCATCCATCCAAATAAGGGAGATAGTCCCCAAGCGCAGTGAAAGGCTTTAGGTCGAGACGTTGAGCGGCTACGCGTGTTTGGACGTCTTCCCGCGACATTTTCCCTTCTTCATAGAACAACCCTGTTTGTTCGAGGACCTCCTTCATGATGATTTGGGCAAGTTCACGCTGTATGTGAAAGAAATCAGCTCGGAGTCGATGATCCGGGACATCTCCTAGTTTCTTGGCCCATTGTAGAATATTGGCATCGCCAGATCTAGGTGACATGCGAAGGTTCTGGTGATCCTGTCGGTACTCCAGCATGTGGTGGAAGACCTATAATCCATCACTGAGAGTACCACTCGGTTGCTGGATGTAGCAGAAGTCGGTCTTATGGCCGAACGCGGGCACGCGGTTCCTTGTCTTCTTGACCGTGAACTCTCCACCCCGTAGGTCGTAGCTTAAGATAGCACTGTCGAGAACACACTTGATGTGGGTGTAATCCTTTTTCTTCATGTTCTTTGACGATTCCAAGTAAAGAGCATGGGAGAATCGAGGGTAAAGTATGATGAGGACGGCACGCCCGTCGCTGTGCAAAATAATTACACCTCAAATTATCCTCCACGCATGCAAATGAATGATTGAAATTGAAGGAATGATAAGGCATGAGAATCGTCTCCTTGTCCTTATTGCCGACCATGAAATCGGTGATGTACTTACTCGGGTATTCACGGTGCTCTGGGCAGACTGCCAAGAAGCCCTCGTGCATGAAGTATGGGTCAGCGACACAGATATAAGGTATCTGCTCAATCCTGATGATGTACTTCATGTACAAGGAAAAAAGGCAGACAAACGTAAAATCTAGCTTTTTCAAGTGAAACATGTACTGGCCCCCTTTGGAAGAGAAGGGAGCTGGACCCCACACATCTGAATGTGCTAAATCAAAAGGGCGCTGAGACACTGACTCGCTAGCAGGATAAGGTAACTGAACTTGTTTACCAAGCCTACAACCCTGACACTGTAAGGAGACATCTCCTGAGACAGGCCCCAGAAGACCACGACGAACTAAAGACGATAGTCGAGAACCACAAAGGTGACCAAGTCGATGATGCCACTGCTGGAAGGAGCTGGTAGCTCAAGCGACGAAGGTAGATGAACTGGCGAGTGTGGTGGTAGCGGAAGGAACATTAAGACAGTCCAACTCCCAAAGCCCGTGAGAATCATGGCGGCGCGGGCCAGCCCCAACCAAAGCCTTCATGTGGCGATCCTGGATAGTGCAAGAATCAACATCAAGAATGACACGACAACCAGAATCAGTAAGCTGAACCGCAGAAAATAGGTTCATGGTGAGGCGAGGCACATCAGAAACATCTGGAACATAAAAAGAAGAAGTGGCAAGAATGACTCGACTAGCAACAGGAAGAGGAGTACCATCGGCAGTAAGAACATTAATAGGAAAATAGAGAGATCTATGAGAGGACAAGATAGAAGAATCAAAGGACATATGAAATGAAGCTCCAGAATCCAAAACCCATGGGGATGTACCTGACTGTGTAAACAGTGGTCGCTCAGCACTAGAAGCACCAGTCACAGAGCCTGCAGTACCTGTCGAAGAACCTGAAGCAGCAAGTAGACGCTTGAGCTTCACAACATCTTGCTCAATCAAGGAGAGAGTAGACAACATCGAGGAAGAAGCACGAGTCCCAGGAGAAGAATTGTGCTCCCTATTACGCATATCACCACTACTGGAAACAGAGATTTTGCCGTCAGCTTGCTAACGGCAAAGAAGGTCGTTGCCGTCAGCTCACAAATAGCGGACGATAAAGATCTGGCGAACGGCAAAGAGGCAGCTTGCCGTCAGCTAGTTCTTTGCCATCCGCTAGCTGACGGCAAAGATACCGGTGGGCCCAGTGGAGAGCGGCCACTCTGACGGCCTGTCCCCCCACCTCTTTGCCGTCCGCTAGCTAATGACAAAGATACATTGCAATCAGCTAGCGGACAACAAAGAAAAATCTTCCTAACGTCGCTAACGCGCTGCCCCGCCGCCCCCACCCCCTTTCCTCTCTCTCTTATCTCTCTCTGTCTACCACCTCTCTCCTCTCTCTGTTTCCCACCCCCTTCTCTCTCTCCCCGACCGGACCCTGCCTCCGCCCCTACCCCACACCACCCTGCCCCGCCACCCGCCGCCACCGACGCCCCACCGCCCGCTGCCACCGACGCCCCGCCACTAAGGCCCCGCCGCCTGGTGTCCCACGCACACATAGTCTAAATTAAAACTTAGATATATATATTTATATATTTAGATTGCATTTTCATTCCACATAGTCCAAATTAAAACTTAGGTAGATATATTGTACATAGATAGATATATTTTACATAGTCCAAACTTAAAGTTAGCGACGATGCTAATCGTCATCACTAGGGGCCTGCAGGTCGATCACGACGGCGTCATCGCCCTCCATCGCGGCCTCCTCGTCCTCCGTCGGCGCCATCGCGGCCTCCTCTGCCGCCATGGCCGCGGCGGCTTCAATGGCAGCTCCAACCTCGGCAGCCTCCCTCGCCGCCGCTTTCCACGCCCGTAGGGCGATGTGCCAGCCCGGAATGTCGTTCGGGTCGCCGTCCTCGCGGAGGACAACCTGCTCCGGCGGCAGCTCCACGATGGCTCTGGGCCAGGCCGGCCACCGGTGCCGGGGCGCGAAGGCGACCGCTCGCGCTCGTGAGGTCGGGGGTGACGCCGGCCGCCGCCAGCCGGAAGGCGGCGATGATCTCGTCATACACCTTCCCCTTCCATTAGGCGTGACGGCCGACGATGTTGTGGCGGACGCCGATGTGGGTCCGAAGCTCCTCCACCGTCGCGCCGGGACCGAGCTTCGGGTACCCGTCGGTGGAGATGTGCCACTGCCGGGGAAGACGGTAGCCCGGCGGCACGAGCAGGCAGTATCAGCAGAGCTCCGCCGTCTCCGGGTTTCCGAGGCTCGACGGCCAGGAGCTTGGGGCGTTGTCGTCGCCGCCAGCCCTGCTGCAGCCATGGTGGTAGCCCATCACCGGCGCTGGTTCTCGTCGGCGGCAGGAGTCGGGTTGTGAGGTCGGGTGTGGGGGGACGGCGGCCGGGGTGGGTTCTTATAGCCGTCCGGGCGACGGGTGTCGGGCGGTTGGGCCGGCGCTGGCATTACTGCTCATTAATGCCGGCGCCTTACGACGGGACGGGGCGGCGGGGGGGAGGGTGGAAGGCGAGGCGGCTGTCGACGGGACAGGTCATCAAGGGGGTGGCAGACGCTGTAGTTTGACCGGGCAACGCGCATCTGTTTCACCGAGCGACGCAGCTGGATGGCACATGTCATGCCAGGCACGTGGGGTGACGTGTCGGAGCATGTTTTGCCGTCAGCTGGCAAAGGGAAAAGGATATCGTTAGCCACCTGACGTGGCTAACGCACGGTTTTTGCCGTCCATATTCTTTGCCGTCCACCACCGACGGCAAAGTGCCTTTGCCTTTTGCTTTAAGGAAGCAGACGGCAAATAACCTGGTTACAGTCGCTCTCTTTGCCGGGCAGGTTTGCCGTCGGTGACAGACGGCAAAGGCCTTTGCCGTTCGCTTTTGGGGCCTTTGGCGTCTACCATGGCAGACGGCAAATAAGCAGATTCCCGTAGTGCACGCTTCTTCTTGAAGCAGTCAGACTCGAGGTGACCATCCCTGTTGCAGTAGTCACTATGAGTACGAGTATGAGAGCGGCCTTCACAAGAGCGGGCCTCACTACCCGAAGGAGTGGGCAGTAACGGCGGAGCACTGGAGCGAGAAGACACTGGTGGAGTAGCAGCTCGAGCAGCGAGCACAAAGGGAATATGAAGCTAACAAGCACCACGGAGGCGAGTCTCCTCAACATGAAGCTGAGAAAACACCTCGGAAATAGGAACACGGCCACGAGCAAACAACTGAGCACGTCGAGGCTCAAACTCCCCACGGAGCCGTGACAAGAACTCATAGACGCGCTGAAACTCCAAGTCTGACCTCATAGTCTGGCAACACGAGCAAGTGCCACAAATAGTAGTGCGAAGCGAGTCAAGCTGGCGCCAGAAGCAGAACTCTGAGTGTAGACCTCATCAATAGTGGAGTCTCCCTGCTGAAGAGCATGCTCCTGAAGGACCACACACAAGTAGAGAGCATCACCAAAGGGCTTATAGCGCTGATGAAGATGAGTCCACATCTGAAAGACAGTACCGAGGCCTATAAACTCAGAAGCAAACTAAGGCAAAACACTGGAAGTGAGAACAGTCGCAGCACGAGCGTCATCATCACGCCATTCAGTGTAAGAAGCCAGATCGTCACGATAAACATAAAGAGCATTTGAATAATCCAAGACCTCCTGGTCATAAGCGGCAGTCGCATCATCAACAGCAACCCTGGTTGTAGCCCTATCAGCATCAGAAGCGTCTGCGTCAAGAGCTGGTGGCGTCGGCGGTGGGGTAGGAGCCACAGGAGGTACTGGGCGCGGAGGACGGGGGACCTCACTAGAAAGAACACCCGAGAGACGAATGCCATGCATGTGAATGCACATAAAGGCAACGAACTCAACATAGTTAGCCCCATCGAATATCACCGGGCAGCGCGGGATGGCAACATAGCCCGATGACGCCAAAGACATGGTGCTCCTTTTTTGTCTTTTTTTAGAATAGCAAAGGTCACCCAAGACTTATCTGGCCAAGATGAGAGCGGCCAGAACCAGCAGCAGATCAATCAGACGAAAAGCCAGCCGAACGAGGACCAAATCGATTAGACAGAGTCGCGATCTGGAGCAGTAGACACCCGGACAAGAAACGACAGCAGCCACTCACGTAACCACGTGAGCGCCCCGCAGGCAGCCGCGGAAGACAGCAGCGCCGCAGACGGGGCCGGCAGCCGGTAGCAGCAGCGCAAAGGGGGCCGGCGACCGGTGGCGCTGCAGAAGGCAGCAGTGGCACGGACGAGGCCAGCGGTCGGCAGCAGCGGCGCAGACGGGGTCGACTACTGGTGGCCACAGAAGGCAGCGGCGGCGCGCGGACGAGGCCGGTGGCCGGCAGCCACAGAAAGCAGCGGCGGCGCGGACGAGGCCCACGGCCGGCAGCGTCCTTGGAGGAGGACGAGCGGCCAGCGGCTGGATCGATTGAGACCAAGTCCGATCGGATCCAATATTATCCAGCCGATTCCACGCGAGAATTTTTGTTCAAAAAGACTACCCGACGACTGCAATAGACAAAAAAGACCATCACTGGATCAAAATGGCACAAAAAACCAGCTAAGTCGTGGCGGCAAGCCCACGTGCGACATGTGTCACCCCATATATCACAAGATTTGAAATGATGCGGGAACGGAAAACGGGAAATGGGTATAGACATGGCACCTGCCGCCGGAGGCTGTGGCAGCAGGCCTGTTGCTGCATGCTGCGATGTGTGTGAGTGAGAAGGTATGTGCTAGGAAAGAAAGAGGAATGCGCATGTAGCAAGAGAGAGAGGAAAGTATGCATGATAGGACTAGACATACACGAGGCAGACTGCACATGCATGCATGCTATAGGACTGGACGTGTATGCGCTTCATGACGTACAACATGCAGCAACCTGCCGCCACATGCCTAGCCGGCAGGTGCAATGACAACGCCCATTCCCGTTTTCCGTTCCCGCATCACTTCAAAACCTGTGACATAAGTGGTGCCGCTACACGCTGCGGCGGCAGGCCCTGCCGCTTTTGGCTGTGGCGGCAAGTGACACGTGTCGCTTGTCGGGCCTGCTGCCACGGCTCAACTGGTCTTTTGTGCTATTTTGATTCAGAGGTGGTCATTCTTGTCAATTGTACTTGCCAGGGCCAAATCGATCGGGACCAAATTGATTAACAATGGATTCCGCGGGAGGGCAACAACTAGCCAGCTGCTGGATCAACAAGCTAACTTGGATGGGAAGTTCCTGTAGCTGAAGATGGACGCAGGCAAAAACAAAATCACGACCGGAAGGAATGAGAACAACGGCGGCCGTGTAGGAGTTTGGATCGGGAGCAGCACGAGTTGCGTGTGCGGAAAAATAATACTTAGAGCTCTAATACCATGTTGGGAATAGCAACTTATATTATTTGTTTTTGCGGGATAAACTTCCAATCTATTCATCATCTTCAAAGCAGTACAAAGAACACTAGAATTACATCCAAGTCCATAGACCACCTAGCAACGACTAAAAGCACTGGAGCGAGCCGAAGGCGCGCCGCCATCATCGCCCCTCCCTCACTGGAGCTGGGCAAACCTTGTTGTGGTAGATAGTCGGGAAATCGTCGTACTAAGGCCCAAGAGGACCAACGCACCAGAACAACAATCGCCGCCGATGAAGAGAAGAGTAGAACAGAAGGATCCAATCTAAAGACACAAGAACACATACTAACGAAGGCCAGATCCATGTGGATCCACTGAAGACAAACACCGACCGAATCCTGTGATGTCCGTCGGAGACACATCTCCACATGCCCTCCGATGATGCTAGACGCGCCACCAGAACGGGGACTAGGCGGGAAGAATCTTATTCCAACTTCAGGAAGCCGCCGCCGTCTCGTCTTTATAGAAAAACACAAACCCTAAACGCACACAGAAAAACCTCCAAAAACAAATGAGCCAACATATATACACATACATGAGGATGCCAAAAGGCTACAACAGGATGCCAAGAGACTAGAATGCAATAGGCCAAAAGACATCACTTAATATAACTCTAACAAAGAAAACACTTACATTATTGTTTCCTGTGCCCGCAAAGTCTCCCATTGGCCTTATTATAGATGGATCGAAGAAGTTGAAACCTCCTACGGCTAGTCCGCTAAGGGCATCTACAACGGGGGCGCTTAGGCTAGGCGTCTGGGTTCTATTCCGGGCAGTTTTGGGCTAATCCTATTCGATCCAGGGATTGGGGCTGGCATCGATGCTAGTTCGGTCGTCGGGCGCTTGTTTCCTTTCTGTTCGTATGACCCCCTTTAACCAGCGATAAGGATATTCTTTCCAAGAAAAATAAATTCTATTAGCGCTCAGTTAGGCGCTCGTGCGTTGGCCCAACAGATGCCTGCATCAACTCAACTTTAGTAATTATATTTTCCTATTACTAAGCGCCTAAATAGGCGCCTCTCCATTAAAGATGCCCTAACAAGGGCACCACAAGAATACGAGGACTCTGATCACACTAGAAGAAAAACGAAAAACATAAAAAACGGCACGGCAAGGCGCGTGTATTCTTCTAGTCCTAATGATTACTAACTACGTCTCAGGACACAAACTTCGCTAATTAATAAATAAACAGCTCTGTTTCTTCTCTTTCGATTACACAAGGCCTGGTTGCTCGTGTGAAGCCGCCTTGAGCTGGTCCAAGGCATCGCTCTTGAGATTCTTTTTTTGCGGGTATCGGTCTTGAGATTCTGAAACGATTGCACCGCATTTTGAGGTTCAAACGATAGCGTCGTTTCATTCATTTGTGTGCCTATTGCGTCAGGTGTAGACGTTGAAGTCTGGGCACCTTTTCTACTCCGTCAGTGTCTCGCCAGGTTTTTTTTTGCCTCATAAGGATGTTCGTCGCCAAGATAACGCGCGTTTTAGTGGGTTTTTCCTAGCATTATTGGAGGCTTCTGATTTCCCATTTGTTGCGTTTTGTGTGTGTGTGGTGTTGTTTCCATTAACAGTGTCAAATGGAAGCTGGACGAGCCCCAGTTCGAAAGAAAAGAAAAACATGTTTCTCTTGTTCAGATGTATTGCAGAATGGAGCAACGGATTAACATATTTTGAAAATCCAAGACAATGTATGTAGATAGTGCATAACCGAATGTGTAATGAACTAGAAAATCATCATGTTGTGGGCACAGGCAATTTGTTCCCCCTAAATCACCTGAGGTTCAAATGTCAAAACTGAAAATACTCCCTGATGAAACTGCAAAGGTGAAGATATTCCCCGACTGGATGTGTGGTGCCAGGTTCTCTCTTTCTTTAGCAGAACCGAAAATATTCCCGGACGAAAGTGAGGTGCCAGGAAAATATTCCCCGCACGAGTTCTCAAAAGAACTCTTCGCTTTCTTCTTCCTCTGATCAGTTTATGCTAGAGTGAGGTGACAGAGAGGGAGAGGTAGACTCGAGGAAGAGCTAGGGCAAGGTTTTGCCCCAACAGATTTCCTCTGTGATCCTGCACAGGGTGGTGTAGGCCGACCACAAACTAAAGGGCACTTTCTTGATCCAACTCCTTCCGCTGGTCTTGAGTTGGTCGAAGGCATCAGTCTTGAGATTCTGAAATGACTGTGTTTTGAGGTTCAAACGACTGCATCATTTCATTCATTTGTTTGCCTATTGCGTCAGGTATAGACGTTGATGTTTGGGCACCTTTGCTACTCCGTCAGAGTCTCGCCAGGTTTTTTTCACCTCATAAGGATGTTTGTCGATACGATAGCGTGCGTTTCAGTGGGTTTTTCCTGTTATTAGTGGAGGCTTTTTTTCTAGACATCGCATGAATGTGTGTATCATGTGTTAAAGGAGGAGAGAAACGACCCCATCCACAATATTCTTACAAGATGGTTACATGCAAGAACTCCACATCCACACGGCCCAAAATGCTAACTACGTACTCGCTTGTACCCACCTTGCTAGCCCTCCCAGAAAGGTGTCAAAATCACCTTTTAGTAGGCCCGCGTGTGGAGGCTTCTGATTTACCATTTTGTTGCATTTTGTGTGTTTATGATGTTGTTTCCATTAACAACATCAAATGGAACCTGGATGAGCCCTGCGGGAAACGTCGTACCCTAGCTCTGGGCGACGCTTGCATGTTATATAACCTGGGGCGCCACTCCTTGGACAGCATACAAGTTGTTGGGGTTACAGACTTGGGAAGGAAGGAAGAGGTATCTAGTTACAAGAGATAACAGAGAATATAAACTACCTATATCTCTATCCCTATCTGTAGTCTTCGGTTACAAGGAGTGGAGCCGGCTATCACACGATGCAATATGTGTCGTTTGGCACCCTCCCTTAATCACAACTTGGTTAAGTTGAGATTACGCTTGAATTCCTCAAGACTCCTTGTAGGTAATGCCTTTGTGAATCCATCTGCAACCTGATCTCGTGAATGCACAAAACGAATCTCCAATTGCTTATTAGCTACCCTTTCTCGAACAAAGTGGAAGTCTATTTCAATGTGTTCCGTCCTGGCATGAAAGACTGGATTAGCAAATAGATAAGTAGCACCGAGATTATCACACCATAGACATGGAATTCGAGTGTGCTTCACACCAAGCTCTTTCAACATGGACTAAACCCATATAATCTCTATTGTCGCATTAGCTGGTGCTATATACTCAACTTCTGTACTTGACCTTGACACCATGGCTTCTTTATTTGCACACCAGGATATCAAGTTTGGCCCAAAGAATATTGCAAAACCACCAGTGGAGCGTCTGTCATCTGGACATCCTGCCCAGTCAGAATCAGAAAAAGCACTAACAAGAGTGGAAGAGGACTTGTTGAAGGTAAGACAAAGATTCATAGTATCTTTCACATATATCACTATGCGTTTTGCAGCAGTCCAATGAGTTTTGGTGGGAGCATGAAGAAACGGACGTACTTTGTTGACAGCAAAAGAAATATCAGGCCTTGTTAAAGTTATGTACTGAAGTGCTCCCACTAAACTTCTATATCTGGTACTATATATCTTCCTCACTCAAGGGTTCTCCCTCACCAAGTGACAGTTTTTCTGTACTAGATAGTGGTGTTGGTGCATGCTTATATCCTTGCAACCCAACTCTCCTTACCAGATCAGTGGCATACTTTTCCTGAGAGAGATGAAGACTGTCTCCATGTTTTTTAACTTCAATTCCTAGAAAGAAATGTAGGTCTCCCGGATCCTTAAGGGCAAACTCAGCACTTAGATCCTTTAACAAACCTGTCACAGCTTCATCAGATGAACTTGTGACAATGATATCATCAACGTAAATAAGAACAAATATAGTGGTATTTGACTTATTGTAAATGAACACGGATGTGTCGGATTTTGAAGGAACGAACCAAGTGTTTGCAGTTTCTGACTTAATTAGTCGTGAGTACCATGCCCTGGGAGCCTGTTTCAGTCCATATAGAGCTTTGTCAAGCTTGTATGGTGTTGTTTCCATTAACAGTATCAAATGGAAGCTGGATGAGCCCCAGTTCGAAAGAAAAGAAAAACATGTGTCTCTTGTTCAGATGTATTGCAGAATGGAGCAACCGATTAACACATTCTGAAAATCCAAGACAATGGGCCGGTATAGATAGAGCATAACTGAATGTGTAATGAACTATAAAATAATAATGTTGTGGGCAGAGGCAATTTGTTCCACCTAAATCACCTCAGGTTCAAATGCCAAAGCTGAAAATACTCCCTGATGAAACTGCAAAGGTGAAGATATTCCCTGGCAGGATGTGTGGTGCCAGGTTCTCTCTTCCTTTAGCAGAAACGAAAATATTCCAAGACGGAATTTGAGGTGCCAAGTTTTCCTATTTGGTAACGGGTTCTCAAAAGAGAAAAAAATGTAACAAGAAATTTTCGCACTGGGCTACCACTTCTTTGCATAACCCTCTTGTGTAATTTTAGCGGTACAGTTGTTTTTCCCCAACCGGACTGGAAATATTCTGTTTATCCAAACCGCGGTGCATCGGTCTTGAGCCGGTCGAAAGCATCGGTCTTGAAAATAATAATAAGACTAAGCGCGATTGCCTCCGTGGCTGTGGGGATTATAGATGCCCTGTTTTTTCTCAGCCACCATGTTTTCGCGTGCGAGTATTTCCTAGGAAAAACTGTTTAATTTATGTGGTTTCCTAGTGTTTTCCATTTCTTCTTTTACAACGCACAGGCAACTTACATGATGTTTTTAGGAAAACATGTGAATGCCAGGGTGATAGTTTTTTAGATATATATATGAACAACATTTTCTGAAAAAAGGTGCAACAACTTGCACGGATACTTTTCTAGAATATGCGTGCCTAAATTGTTGTTGAATGTAGACGGATTGTTTTCACACATCCTCAAGTTTCCAATCCTTGTTGCATGCAGATAAAATAGGAGAATATGGCATTAAAAAGGAAGCAAGAATCTTTATTATTATGTATCCACATCAATGGAAAACCATTATACATGAGTAATCTCGACAAAAAAAACAGAGAAAGGGAGTCACTGGAACAAGCATGTCGTCATAATACAAAAGACGGTCTGTTAACAAAGAGACAAAAATGAAAGAAACCAAAAAATATGGGATGCAACCGCGACAATTTAATAGTAAATAAATAAAACATCCATAGACACCATAACAGCAGCGACACCGATAGACAAAAGAGCGCGCACTCACACTCACGGGGTCACGGCTTTATCGCTGAGGACTTTGGCACGTTCTAAGTAGGTGGTAGCTTCATTCTTGAGTTTAGTGGCCTGTTCTGGAGAGGCAGTTTTGGCCTCCTTGAGTTTATCGCCAGCCATCTTAACATATTCTCCGGCTCCAGCTTGATACTTGCAAAAGTCAATGCACTTTTGGTTGCACACTTCCATTTCCATTTTTGCCTTGCAATCCTTGAAACATTTGTCCCAGCAGTCCTCTTGGGCAGTTACTGCTGGTGTTGAGACCGCCACGACCATCACGACGAGGAGGAGAACGGCAACGATTGCATTCCTAGTATTCAGCGCCATTCTTTCTTGAGACTACTTCCACAAGGTACGTATGACGGGTTGAGAAGGAGGTTGTTGATGAGGAGATGATGGTTTCTGGATGGAGTTCTGGCCATTGTCCGGTTAAATAGCATGCTTAGGAGAAAAAGTGTGGCCATGAGAGATACATGGACAACCCCACGTTGTAAGTGACATACATGTCGATCTGGGTGCACGGTGGCCATTCCTCCTTATTTTTATCCAACCACAAATTGGTGCCAAGGGATTAGCTAGAAAGCTTTATTTTCGATGGTTCAAGTAAATGTTACGAGGAATGCATGCACGGGGTCATTCCTGATAAAATTCTACTGATCTACTTCTGACATGGCCATGCATCATGGAGGACCATCAGTACTTTTCTTTTGAAAATCATCTGAACTAGAAAGGTTCGACGCGCTTTGTTACGTCATTCGTGTTGTTGGGTTTCTCAACAAATAATCACTCTCTTTAAACATATAAGGTATATTGCCTTTTTGAAAAGGCAAACCTTTTCTATTTGATTAATTTATACAAAAATATGTCAAAAACCATAATATCAAATCAGTATTTTTAGATTCATCACGAAATGAATTTATATACCTTTTTTGTTTAATATTATGGATGTCGATATTTTTTCTCTAAACTTGGTCAAAGATAAATAATTTTCACTTTCTAAAAAACTAATACCCCTTATATTTGAAACTGATGGAATATTTAGTTTGGCGGGTGCGGGAGATGATAGTGTGTTTTATTTTTATTCATAACGCGTTGATTTGGTGGGCCTTTCTTGGTGTGATTATGTGTTATACGCTAACCAAGCTATATTTATGTGGGGAAATTTTTGTGTCGATGGCTGCATATGTACTATATTAGTGCTACAATATCACATGATGACACTTCTTTTTCCAGGTGGTGGGAAGGTGCACCGGATTATTATGTTGTTATAAGCCGGTTGCTGGTGATTGATTTGAAAAATCATTGGCACAGTTAAAATCGTAAACCAAATACAAAATTGAATACCTGAATGAAAGAGCTTCAAAATCAGGGAACATAGTGAACTAAAAGAATTTAATGGGGTAGCTTGAGAAATTGTTGACCAGGTCAAAACTGGATGACCCAAATCTAAATTGAATACCTCAATTAATTATGCGCCTTCAAAAATTAAGAAGCATAGTGTATAGAATAAAAGAATTGGATGAGAGAGCTTTGAGAAATTGTTGACTCGGTCAAAATTGGATGACGGAACAATGCACTCTAGCAGCTAGTTTTGCTTCCGGGAGCTGTGAAAGACTTAGAGCATCTCTATCAGACCCCGTATAACGCCGACACACAAAACACGTTTACAGATCATCGAAAAAGGCGCGGGCGGGCGCAGAGTCAGACCCCGCAAAACCGAACTGTAAAAAGGAATACTCGCGGATATTCCATTTTACAGTTCCGCTATGCGGTGTCTTACTCTGTGCCCAACCGCGTCGGCCTGCAAAGTCGTTTGCGGTTTTATCTGAATTTGACACATATGCACATATTCAGAATTGCTAATTTGCAATATAAGGAAAAATGTCAATTTGACGATACAACAATTATCCAAATTAATATAATTATTCAAATCACCGAAGCAAACTGAATAATTCAATACAAAACTTGTCCCGAATACAAATCACAAATGAATTAAATGAAAATGAATGGAAAAATGGAATGTGTTACTGGCCAGCCCTTTGCCAATGGTACTCAATGAGATCCTCCTAAAGCTAAAAGTGGGTGTTTGCATGTTCAATCTCCTTGTAGGTCTGAAGAAAAGCTCTAGTGCGATTAGGGTCTCTAACTGGTTTGACACGGCTACCCACATTGTAGTAGAAGAACTCCAAGTTCATGCCTATCTCATCTTCGATTATCATATTGTGAAGAATAACACAGCATGTCATGATGTTTTTCAAGGTTCACTTGTCCCAAAAACGAGCAGGACCACAAACAATGGCAAAACTAGATTGCAAAACCCTGAATGCTCTTTCAATGTCTTTTCGGGTTGCCTCTTGTACCCTTGTGAATTCACATTATTTCCTAGTTTGGGCCTCTCTGATGCTCTTGAAAAATGTGCACCAAAGAGGGTATATACCATCTCTAAGATAGTACCCCTTTGTGTATTCATGCCCATGGATAGCGTAGTTGCAAACAGGAGCATCACCACGAGCAAGCCTAGCAAACAAATGAGACCGTTACAACACATTGATATCATTGAGAGTACCCGGCATAACAAAAAAGCAATGCGAAATTCATAAATCCTCGGATGCTACGGCCTCTAGCAAAATTGTTGCATCACGAGACTTGTCACAATACATTCCCTGGCATGCCTTTGGGCAATTTTTACATGTCCAATGCATATAATCTATGCTACCTAGCATGCCAGGCCAACCTCTTCTATCATTAGCTGCCATCAATTTTTTTGTGTCTTCCTCGTTGGGTGCCCGAAGATATTCAGGACCAAAGACACGGATGATCACTTGGCAAACCTACGCACCGACTCAATTGTAGCATCTTCACCAATGCGAAGGTACTCATCGGCATAGTCAGCCGGAATGCCGTATGCAATTACCCACATAGCTGCCGAGATTTTTGATATGCACTAAATCCCTTCAAGCCCGCAGCTGTTGACACACGAACACGTCACGTGTACCCTCTACGCAGGGGGTGATGCACCACAACTCACGTCGAAGGAGACCCGACTGACAGCGCGATACGCAGGACAGTCGGCGGGCGCTTTTGAAGACCCGAAACCCCACAAGCCCGGGAGGGACCCCGTCAGGGATTGCGGCGGCTATGGGCTGCCCTAGGTTGATTCGCTCGCCCCTAGAGCCTCATGGATCGCTGCCCTCCAATGCGAAGAACGAATGAAGAACGAGAAAGAAAGATACAAGGGTAGGCGATAAAGATAGATGAACACAAAAGTGTAATAGATTGATTGGTTCGATTGGTTTTGTTCAATCGACCATCACCCCAACATATATAAGAGGCGGCTGGACTTCCCGTACAAGTAAAGGATTCATCTAGGATTTCCTTACAAAAAATTACATCAATTCACGTCCTAGAGTCCTAGTTCTATTCCAACTCGGATTCAGTCTGAATCTGGCCCAACTTCTGTCTTCCTCCTTGCGCGGGCCGTCGAGCTTGCATATGATCTCCGATCAAGACGACCCAAATATCAAACGTGTGCGCCTTGACGATACGAACAACTCTCATGTTGATCACTTTTTCAAATAAGGCCATCTTGAATACTTTTCGAGGTCATCTTTACCTTCCAGTCGGACTCGGTCTTGCAGCAGACTGGATTGTCCGAGTCTCGTAGTGAATTTGCAGGCCATATACTATCTCTGATGATGATGACTCCAAAACCAAAGTTTACCGTTTTGACAATATGCACAACTTCCGTATTGAACACTTCTCCATCCGAGGTAATCTTGATAAACTTTCGGGCACATGTTCAGTTTCCCTCGGATTCGAGCTCATCCACTCGGATTGTAGAGTCATTCACTCGGATCGTCCGACTGGACTTTTTCACTCGGATGGCAAAATTTTCACTCGGAAGACAATCTTTCACTCGGATGACTATATTTTCACTCGGAAGGCAATCTCTTACTCAATCGGCAAGCTTTCATCCCGATGGTAATCTTTTCACTTGGATAACAATATTTTCACTCGGATGAAAATAAGTTCACCCAGACGGCAAACTTTCACTCGATCGGTAAGTTTTCACTCGGAATTCCCGACTGAAAACATAGCCTGATCTTGATTTGTCTCTCCAGGTCTCATACGACCTCGAATTGAGACATATTATATATGAAAATCGATCTTCTCGACGAGACGAAACTTTTCCGTGTTGAAGGATTTTCGATTCAAGGCCATCTTGAGGGCCTAATTGCTCACGCGACCCATCAGACAGGGTGTCTGGTACTTCGCGCCATATTTTCGTTTAGGTTCGGTCTGTAGTGTATTGTCTCTAACTTTTGCATATGAACTAGGATTGAGATAATTTATATATCAAAATCGATTGCCTCGACAAGACGAAGACATTTCCTTTAGAGTGCTCCTTCATCCGAGGCCGTCTTGAAAGTGTGATCGGCCGAAAACCACTCAGAACACTAAATCCTGCCACTCGGAGTACAATTTCGGTCCCTAAGATAAGGTCGGATGACGATAACCGAAACAACAAAGTTGTTCCACTCGGCGACGTGAAACTTTTCACGCTGAAAACCCTTTCACTCGAGGTCATCTTATTTGCCTTTTATGTCATGCCAAAATGTGGTGTCAACAGCAGCATTTCTTCTTTGAGTAAAATACCGACAATTGGCCTCGCAAGCTTGCACAATTTTCACAAAGAGGGATCGGCGCATTCGATACCTTCTTCGGGAGAGGTGCGGCGGATATGTTGGACTGTCCGTGAAGTAGTCTTGCATCAATATCTCGTTTTCGAGATGGCGATTTTGAGGAATGCAAAGACGTCCGACGGTCGATCATCGCCGCCTCTTTCGGTTCTCATCTTCGTGCTCCTTGACGGCAAGGGCCATCACCAACATCTGCTGGCAGTAGTTGACAAGCAGCGTCTCAACATCCGAGTCGTCCGAATCAGACGAATCGTCTAGTAAAAACTTCTCGCACGGGCTCAATTCCATCTAAATTCACAAACACGCATGCCGCGTTAATTAACAACGTATACCGATCGGCACTAGCACAAGTACATACACACCGGCTGCTCGGGGCGGTGGCTCTCCGACAGGGGATGCGGAGGCGGCGGCGACGACTAGGGGTGGCTCGTGGGCAGCGGATCCCGGGTGGCGACGGCGGTTAGGGGCGACTCGGATCGGCGGATCCGGGGAGCCGGGGCAGCGGCTCGGCGGAAGAGGGTAGGGGCGCCCCCGTGGCCCGCTTGCGTCCGCAGGTTTGGCCGGAATCACCGTCGGCGGACGGGCGGAACCAATGGCGAGCGGCGGCGGAAGGGGGTGGGGAAAGAGCGCAGGCTGAAATGTCCCTCCCGCCAACCGCTTTCCTGGGATACGGGGCACCGTAGGGGCGGGGCAAAAACCTGCGTTTTCGCGGGTTGAGGATGGGATTTTGCCGCGCCCCTCAAAAAACATACGGGTCGAACGTGTTTGCTGGGTCTGGTCGGGCGGGATTTTCCGCGCCGACTCGTATTTTGGCGGTTATTTTACGGTCGCGGCTTTATACGGGGTCTGCTAAAGATGTTGTTAGGACTTGGCCTTGGCGTCCGCTCTCATCCTCGGACCCCGGCATTTGGCTCCTTGCGCCCAGAATAAGGTCGGTCGTTCCAAAACGGGACAGCGTTGTGTGCGAGAAATAGCGACACATTTTTATTCACAAGCAGGGGTGAACCCCGGATACACTGCTTGTACGGCAAGAAGAATGAGCCGGTGCACAATCGGAATGAGCTGGTGCACAAGGCTTTTGTGAGTATTATTTCATACATAGACACAAAATCCTCTGCAACATGATTCACAATACAAATCAACAACACACATGTTCCCCTATGATTACAACTCGTCTACAAAGCCTAAATCACCGCCACATTATTTCAGTTTCTCATAGAAAATTTGAATCCATAAAGAACTAGCTAGGGTTTCACCCAAATTAACTTGCACAAGGATAAACAATGGCAAGGATTTTTCACATGAAAAGGAGGGATGCGGCGGAGAATACCTTGTGGTAGGGACTAGAGTTGAAATCCACGGAGAAAAAAAATTCAAATCCTGGGGAGAGATAGGAAACCGCGGCCACCCCTCTCATCCTCTTTCTTTGTGGAAGGGGTGTGCGAGCGGGCGGGAGGGCCGGCTCGCGCCGGTTACTAAGTGGCAGTATAGCGCTTGACAGAGAGGCCCCATGCGAGGTAGGATAGCGCCCGAGCCTCAGGCGCTACTTAGCCAGGGGTGGGGCCCATCCTGGCCCCGTGACGCCACGCTGGCAAAGGCGTGTATCGCCCATCAGAATAGCGCTACGGCACAAAGCATAGCATCCACGAGTTGGACGCTACCCGAAAGGGTTACCTCTGTCAAATAATTTTTGAGGAGATTTTATTATGTGAATTTGTTTCGCCTCTAGGTTATTCTTGTCCATTTTGCCCATGTGCACACTTTATTCGTAGATAAAATGTTCTTTTTGCAGGGCCTAGATAAAATGTTCGACCTAACTAATTGTAAAGAAAGGTTATATTTTGCCATTTTTGATGCAGATGAGTGACCAAAAGGTAATAAAAGGGAAGTTGTTGCAAAATTGCTCAAATTTGGGTTATTTTCTTCAAATTTTCGACCTACCAATTTTATTTTATTTCGAGAAACCAGTTGTCCTTTTTTTGAGTAACTAGAAACCAGGCATCCATGGGCCGAAACCAGACACAAAAGGGTAAAGCCCAGACCGAACTGAATTAACAACGTTTAGCCCGTTTCGTCTAATACAGTGCTTGCAGGTTTTGTCGTGGTCGAGGGAGGCCATGTTGTGAAAAAAAGAAAAACCCTAACTGACCCGATCTCCTTTGGGAAGGCCGCCGCCAGCTGAGCCCTTCTCGGCCGCCGCCGCCGCCAGCGACAACCACTCCCCGCCGGCGGCCCTTTCCTCCTCCGCCCAGTGGTAGGGTATGTCCTTGGGCTCACGGGATTCCTTCCATGTGTAATCGTGCTAGAAAGAAAAGGAATGGGCTCGGTTTCCATCTGGATTCAGATCCAAAAGGAACTCTTTTTATTTATTAGTATTAGCAAAGTTTATTTGTGTCCCTTGTGATATACAGTAGTTAGTATAAATTATTAGGATGTGATCGCGTCCTCCTATTCGTGTGTTTCCCTTGTTAGCCGTAGCAGATTTTGACTTGTTTGATCCATCTATCTATCTATCTATAATATAAGGCAGATAGGGAGACTTTGCAGACATGAAAAACAATAATGGGAGCGCCTGGAACTCATTCGAATGAGACATAAAATGGTCTTATTCAGATGACGTATGCATGACATCCCTTTTTCTTGTCCCATCCCGTTTCCCTGGCAGGCCTGCACTATCCTTATCCTAGGTAAAAAAACACAATAACGGTCCTTTTTTATTGTCATTTTTTACCTTGTTAGTTTTTTTTGTCGTTGTTTGTTTTGGTTGTCATTGTTGGGCCTTTTTGAAAAAAAGTGTCATAAGTAATCCGGTAACCATCCCGGCTGTACTAAGTAGTACATTGTTGTGAATTGTGATGTCATCTACACAGAGAATGATGTTCCATAAAATAAGCCAATCAAAACAAGGACAACTGGGACATCTGCACATACAAGTAGCTTAGGTGCTGGTGTTTGTGCTGCAATGGCATTGAGATGGCTGAACGGCTAGTCTGTTCAAACACATTGATCACCATAAAAAGCCCCTCCTAGGGATAAACACCTAAAATCACCCCCCTTGCCACATAAGCACACTATAAAAAAGTTCAGAAATGCTATGGTACTCTGAATCTAACAAATTCAGACTTGCTGTACAATTTCTCTAGCAGATACAGACTTCAATCAAATAGAAAATCCTGGCTCAATGAATCAAAATCCTCATCCCCCTGCTGCCCAACCCCCTACTCCAACGTGACCTACACAAAATTCACCAGCAAGACGACGCATTCTACAGTTCAATTCGCGGCGCTGAGTTGAACAGAGTGGAACCAAAGTGGAACTCTGCCTACAAATGAAAAAAAAAACATAATCGAGATAGCGTGATGTGGACTTGGTCTTACTCGATCGTGTGTCGCGTGCTCTGTGTCACCGGCGCAGAGATCGGGGGCCCTGCCCATGGCGGACGGCGCGTCGCCCGCGCGGAGCTCCCGGACGGTGCAGACGGTGGGGGACTTGTCGGGCACGCGGGGCTCCTGGACGTGGCAGACGGCGGGGCCTTGTCGAGCGCGCGAAGCTCCAATATGGTGTGGATGGCGGGTGGCTCGTCGGCGGCGACATCACAGGCCATCGTCTTTGATGTACACACCCCCGACTCTGCCCAGCTTCTCTCCCACCGATTCAAACAGTGGCGGCCGAAAAGAGATAGAAGCAGAGCCGCACAACCTGGTGTTATCCGTTGCAAACTTTGGACATCTTGCAGAAAAACCCTCAGAAAAAATTATAATGCAGTTGAGTTCAAAAATTGGCCTTTATGCTCCTACACAAAAGGTTGTTTGTGTAAAAAACATACACGGGATCATACCATGTAAGAATATTTGATATAAAAAAATACTTTAATAATTATTATAGAATATTGATCATAGTAAAGACTAGGGATTATATATTTCTTTTTACAAAATGTAGTTATATTAAAAACAAAGTAGAAAATCCTTTGATTTGTTCCATCAAAAAAGGAAAAAAATCTATCAAAAAAATGGAAATAGTTGTAAAAAAAATGCGAGTCGAGCATCGACTTGGAACTGGTTGAATCGGTCCTCAACAAACACACACAGACACCGGCACCTCTCAATCGTGATTTCAGTGGTTGACATGCAAAAAAATAAGGGTTCGTACAGAAACAAAATTTCCCCTCCCCCTCCCCCTAGTTGCAAGTCGATGCTCGGCTAGCAACAGGGGCTTGTACAAACAAACTTCTCCCCCTCCTCTTCGGTTGCGGCTCGATGATAGACTCGCAAAAACTAGGGACCTTGACAAACACACGAATACACCACCCCCGTCCCGCTCCTAGTTGCGAGTCGATGGTCGGCTTGCAACTGGGACCCTCAACAAACACGCACTCCGCTACTTGCAACTTTGGACCCCTTAGTTGTGAGTCAATGGTTGAGATGCAACTGGGGACCCCTTGACAAAAAGACACACACACATCCTTAGTTGCGAGTCGATGAGCGGCTTGCAACTGGGGACCCCTTGACACACACACACACAGAGACACCCTAGTTGTGAGTCGATGGTCAAGTTGCAAACTGGGGGCCACGAATAAACACACACACCCCCCTAGTTGCAAGTCGATGGTCACCTATTCTAAAAGTGTGAGATCATTTAGTGTAAGAGAAAATTGAGCGTTGTACGAACATGTGATAGCAAAGAATAAAAGCGAGAGACTGCATAATAAAAGTTGCCATCACAAGGGGCAATATAACGTGGCATTCTTTTGCATTAAGGGGTTGAGCATACAAACAAATAAGCGCATGACAACCTCTGCTTCCCTCTGCGAAGGGCCTATCTTTTACTTTTATGCAAGAGTCAAAGTTTTTCTCTCTATTCCTTTTTACTTTTCTCCTTTGGCAGGCATCATGTGGTGAGGAAAGATCTAGCCACATATGTCCAGTTGAATATGGGTGGCATGAGTTATTAAGCCTGTGCTGACTAGCTAATTGTTGCATTAATTGTTTTGGTATGTACATATATTAACTCTTCTTTCTTCTTTTATACAGCCCTCCGGATCAAGCAATACTTCAGTAAAGAAACGAGGCCCAAAGAAAAAGTTGCGCCAGGATGAAAGGTTCACGATCACAGAAATCGTGCGCGATGGCCAACCGATTAAACCCCTCCGGACCAAGGAAGCATTTTCTGCTCAGTGCGGGGTTCTTCTTAGGGACATGATCCCGATCAGCATCGAGCTATGGAATGAGCCTAAGAAGGAAGAGCTTCAAGTTTCTTTTGTCGAAGATAGACAGAAAGAAGATCTTTGGAAAGCGCTGAAGGTAAATTTCACCCTACCGGAAGAGGAGGATCTGGAGAATCCAGTTATAGAACCATTGATCAAGTCCTGTGCTCTCAAGAAGATGGCAGATCTATTCAGGAGGTGGAAGAATGAGTTGAAAACAACGTATGTCGACCAAGACAAGACTCCAGAATTCACCGGCCGATTTGAGAAGATAAGAGATCACTGGCCCGCATTTGTGGCCAACAGGACATCGGAGAGGAGTAAGAAGATGTTAGCGACTAACAAGACAAATGCTGCAAAGAAGGAGCATCACCATCGCACAGGGTCAGGTGGCTACCTCAAAGCCCGGCCGTTGTGGGACAAGGCTGAGCAGGACCTGATTGCTAAAGGAGTCGAACCAGAGACATTGCACTGGCCAGACCGTTGTAGGACTTGGTTCTTCGGGGCTGGTGGAACATTGGACCCTGAAACAGGGAAGTACTGCTGGACCAACGAGCAACTTGCAACACCCATCATGAAGCTTCGGAAAGAAATCAACGAAGTGCGGGAAGGGAAGTTCGTTCCCGACAGAGAGAACGACGAGCTCACAAGGGCCCTCAGGAATCCTGAGCACCCTGGACGAATACGAGGCACGCCAGGCTCCGTTCCGTGGAAGGCTGGGTTTCCCGACGCAGGCGGTTACAAAACCCAAGAGAGGAGGAGGAAAGTGGAGCAGAGCGAACTACAGGAGCTTAATGCAAGGGTAAGAAAGCTAGAGGAACGAGATGTTGAGAACCAGCAGCTGCGAGATCCTGCCCCAGAAGTTACCCCGCCATCTCAGCGGAGAAGCAGCGTGGCTTCCACCGAGCTTGTTCAGCAGCCTGACTTGACGGGTCCTAGCTACCCCGTGGATTTTATCACAGATTCACACTAGTGCCACCTTATGACGCAATGGCTTCAACTCAAAGTCAAGGCGGCTGTCGGCTCTGTGTTCCCTCCTTCACCCGGAGCAACTTTTCACTACAGTCCGATTCCACAAGGCTATGCTGTTGTGATGGTGGACGAAATAACGGAGGGATTTTAGGAGCTCCAGCTTGACCACCCTACAGGAGATGGGGAGACTCAGCTAGGTCTTGCTATGAAGACTCTGTGTCTATTGCGGAAGGAGCACATCAACCTTCTGAACTTCAGGGCTCCGGCGAGTCAGCTGGGCACTCCGCCTCCTCCTCCTCCTCCGGCGAGTGATCACGGCCCTCTGCCTCCTGCTCCGGCGCGTGAGGGCGGCAGTCGCCTCCTTCTCCGCCTGCTCCGACGTGTCCGAGCAGCCCGCCTCCTGCTCTGGCACGTGAGGGCGGTAGTACTCCGCCACCTTCTCCGCCTGCTCCGGCGCGTCCGAGCAGTCCGCCTCCTCCTTCGCCGCCTCGTAAGCGATGACGGAACACAGACGCCGCCGCTCCGGCTGCTCTGGCGCGTCGTAGCAGTCTGCCTCCGGCTACTCCGCTTCTTTAGCAACGAAAGAAGACAACTGCAGCCACTCCGTCTGCTCCGGCGTCTAGCAGTATAGCTCGGCAAAGGCTAGCAGAACGAAGATGGGAAAAAATTCCCCAGCTCGGCGAACAAGCGAAGCAATCGTGCCCCTCGCTCAATGTGTCTAGCGATATCGTCGCTAATCTTTCGGGGATGTTGCCCGGTACCAATCCTAGAGATTACATGACCGACAACGATGCAATTTTTTTAAACAATGGAGGTGGACACATTAAGATTCGAGCACGGGAAGCCTCTCGTCAGACCTGGTGATGCGAAGATTCCATGATTGGTACATGGACATCTGCAGGAAGTCTGGGAAAAATACTTTGTCGCTGAGAGTTAAAGAGGAGCACGACCTCGTTGGAATTGATGTGTTGTTAGTTCCATATGAGGAGTTCTTCTAGTTTTTCAATCAAAAGGCCCTCGATAAAACAATCATCACTTGCTACTGTTTATAAGTACTACTTCTCTGTAATTAATTAAGTCTCTATATATAGCTCAGCTCTTTCATTGCATGTATATACAATTATCCTCACTATATTATGCAGATTGAAGATCGCAGAATTGAAGAAAAGACAAGTAGGTGATATTGGGTTCATTAACATAAATCTCATGGATGAATGAAGTGTTAAACATTCTGCCAGAGAAACCGAGGCCAACTTGCTCGCATCGTACTTCGAAATCAAAACAAAGCTACAATACTCTTTCCTTAAGAATACAAGTGAGTGTTACTGTCTTGTGCATATTCGGTTTCCCTTATTACTCGAGGTTATGGTAATGTAATTGATGAGTTATGCATGCGTGCGTAACTTCCACTTTACTCTGCTAGAGATTAAGCTTGAGCAGGGACTGGTAACCGTCATAGACTCCAAACGAAAAAATCCGAAGGAGTATGCGACCGTGACTAAAATGCGCGAGAAGTAAGTTCAATCGATCATTATCGCACCATATCGGCAACTTTGTTCATTTCCTGATATCAAGTAATTGTTTTCTTTGTCTGGCAGGGTTTGCAAAAAGTTCACCGCACAAGCTCCGGGACTGCCGGTGCAGCTGTGATTTAACCACCCGAAAGTAAGTGCTAGCCTACCTAGTTCCGTGCATCTCCCATTGATTCTAGCTAGTTTCATCAATACCATTTAGCATGCTTGCTTATCAGTTTGATTGACCTCTATTTCTTGTAAAGTGGTTGTGGCAGGAACCCGGGAATGATTTCTGTGGACACTACATTTGCGATTTCATCCACCACACCACCTGTGAGGGGGGCTACTCTAAACAACAATATGAAGTGCGTAAGCAATAATATTCACAATTTTATTTTATTACCATGATTTGTGTTCAGTTTCATTCATATATATGTATTGACCCCCTTCTTGAAATTAGATGTGGCAGATGCGGGATGAACTCCTACCACAAGATCGCATACGAGCAATTCAAGAGGAATTTGTGGGATTCTTTCTTGACCACGTCATCGATAAACACGGAGAATACCATGTGGAAGTTGAGTTCAGATGTTAGGGGACGTAAGAGATCCTATATTGTATATATATATGTAGCCAGTAGCGTCGGATAGATATACGAAAACTTGTTGTTCGACCAATCTATTGGAGAAGGAGAGATCGTTCACTTCTCTCTGTGCATATGTTCATGACGATCTTCTATACTTAATGGTTTCCTTCATTTGCTTACTAGCTAGCTAGCGTGTCGAGTCCTCTCTATACGTAGCGTCGACCAAGCACGGAGATTAGACATGACATTTCTCTCTATTTGCTAGCTAACACAATATATGAAACCCCTAAATTAACCCTACAAAACCCCCCAAACCCCCCAAACCCCCCCCCCCTTTCAGAAAAAAAGACCCAGCCCCTGAAGTGCTGACACGTGGAAGCCTTTTGGTCCTGGTTGGTGGCACTAACCGGGACAAAAGGCCCCCCTGCCTGGGCAAGCGGCAGCGGCCACATGGAGCCCCATCTGTCCCTATTCCTGGGCGAACCGGGACTAAAGGTACAGGGCTTTAGTAACGACCCTTTAGTCCCGGTTCGGTTCACATAACACCACTAGAGGAGAGACAACATAGATCTCATCAAAATATCGAACGAATACCAAAGTCACATGACTACTAATAGCAAGACTTCACGCATGTCCTCAGGAACAAACGTAACTACTCACAAAGCATATTCATGTTCATGATCAGAGGAGTATTAATATGCATTAAGGATCTGAACATATGATCTTCCACCAAGTAAACCAATTAGCATCAACTACAAGGAGTAATCAACACTACTAGCAACCAAGAGGTACCAATTTGTGGTTTTGGATACAAGATTGGATACAAGAGATGAACTAGGGTTTGAGAGGAGATGGTGCTGGTGAAGATGTTGATGGAGATTGACCCCCTCCCGATGACAGGATCATTGGTGATGACGATGGTGATGATTTCCCCCTCCCGCAGGGAAGTTTCCCTGGCAGAACAGCTCTACCGGAGCTCTAGATTGGTTCCGCCAAGGTTCCGCCTCGTGGCGGCGGAGTTTCATCCTGTAAGCTTGCTTATGATTTTTTTCCAGGGTAAAAGCCTTCATATAGCAGAAGATGGGCACCGGAGGGCCACCAGGGGGCCCAGGAGACAGGGGGCGCGCCCAGTAGGGGGGCCCACCCTCCTGGCCAGGGTGTGGGCCCACTCTAGTATTTTCTTTGCTCAATAATTCTTAATAATTCCAAAAATGACTTTCGTGGAGTTTCAGGACTTTTGGAGCTGTGCAGAATAGGTTTCCAAGATTTGCTCCTCTTCCAGCCCAGAATCCCGGCTGCCGGCATTCTCCCTCTTCATGATAAACCATGTAAAATAAGAGAGAATAGCCATAAGTATTGTAACATAACGTGTAATAACTGCCCATAATGCAATAAATATCGATATAAAAGCATGATGCAAAATGGACGTATCAACTCCCCCAAGCTTAGACCTCGCTTGTCCTCAAGCGGAAGCCGATATCGAAAAATATGTCCACATGTTTAAAGATAGAGGTGTCGATAAAAATAAAATACGGACATGGGGGCATCATGATCATTCTCAAAACAGCAACATATATAGATTTTGTCATATGATTTCTTATGCTCAAGTAACAATCTATTCACAATGTCAAGTATGGTTCAGAAACTTCATTGAGAACGAACAAACTATAATCTCAGTCATTGAAGCAATTGCAATTTATCATAACTTCGGAAAGAGTCAACGATAGAGCTTTTCAATAAGTCCACATACTCAGCTATCATATAGTCTTCTACAATTGCTAACACTCCCGCAATACTTATGGTTATGGAGTTTTAATCAGACATTGAGAAAGATAGGGGCCTATAATTTCGCCTCCTAACGTATTCACCTTTAGGTGATGTCAACAATAATAGCTCATGCTAACTTACATCCAATTGGATATATATATCAGGATCTTTCCAACACGAGGCGCTTGCCAAAGGATAAAATGAAAAAGGGAAAGGTGAGGATCACCTTGACTCTTACATAATATAAAAGACATAAAGTAAAAGATAGGCCCTTCACAGAGGGAAGCAGAGGTTGTCATGTGCTTTTAGGGTTGGATGCACAAAATCTTAATGCAAAAGAACATCACTTTATATTTCCACTTGTGATATCAACCTTTATTATGCAGTCCGTCGCTTTTATTACTTCCATATCACATCATCGTATAAAGCTTATTTTCTCCGCATTAATAAGTCACACATATTTAAAGGGCGATTTTTATTGCTTGCAACATGACAACTTACTTGAAGGATCTTACTCAATCCATAGGTAGGTATGGTGGACTCTCATGGCAAAACTGGGTTTAAGGATATTTGGAAGCACAATTAGTATCTCTACTTGGTGCAAGGAATTTGGCTAGCATGAGGGGGAAAGGCAAGCTCAACATGTTAAGATGATCCATGACAATATACTTTAACTGAGATGTGAGAAAACATAAGCCATTACGTTGTCTTCCTTGTCCAAGATCAACTCTTTAGCATGTCATACTTAATGAGTGCTCACAATCATAAAAGATGTCCAAGATAGTATATTTATATGTGAAGCTTCTCTTTCTTTATTACTTCCTATTAATTGCAACGATGACCAAAACTATGTTTGTCAACTCTCAACAACTTTTATGCCTCAAACTCTTTATATGTGAGGTCATTACTATCCATAAGATCAATATGAACTCTTTTATTTCTTTTTATTCTTTCTATTTTCTCAAGATCATAGCAAGATAGCAAAGCCCTTGACTCAACACTAATCTTTATTATAGATAGCTCACGGACTCGATTACATAAAGAGATCACAAAGCAAAACTCAAAAACTAATTCATACCAAAACTTTATTCTACCAGATCAAGATATTACTAAAAGGACCGAACTAAGTAAAACGGTAAAGATAGGAGTGTAATGGTGATACGATACCGGGGCACCTCCCCCAAGCTTGGCAGTTGCCAAGGGGAGTGCCCATACCCATGTGATTATGTCATCGGAGGTGCTGAAGAAGGAGTTGTTGATGATGTAGGCTTCTTCCTCAATTTACGCTCGAGGATAGTATTTTGCTCCTTTAGATCATCGATCTCCTGCTCAAGGCTTAATATTCTTTTGCATAATTCCTGTTTATTTTCCTGCAAGAGACGAAAATGGATAAACTCGATCTTTGGCTTCTTTGCTCTATCAGGGAGGCTTGACTTTTTAAACTGCACATGCATGTCCCCAGGTTGAGGTAATGGGGCTTCGTCTTCGTCTGAGCTCGTATCCTCCTTTCACTTAGGCTCATAGTCTCCCTCTTCCTCAGTGGTCCAGCCACCATGCTCCAAGTCCCCGTAGACCTTAGGGCCTGCAAGGAAATCAGGAACATAGCTTTCTCCCTCCGAATCCTGGGATGACATATTGCTCTAATTCTGCGACAGAAACAGCTTGAAACAAAAACAGAGGATTTTTGCGTGATACGGTGGTCAAAACCTTCGGGAGATTATATAATGAATTTTTACCGAACAAAAGAAGTAACGTGCAAGAAAACGGAGTCCGGGAGGCACACGAGGTGCCCACGAGACAGGGGGGCATGCCCAGTAAGAGTGGGCGCGCCCTCCACCCTCGTGGAGGCCTCATGTCCTTCCCGGATTACTTCTTGCTTTCCAAAATTCTTAAATATTCCAAAACGGATAAAAATTACCATTAGAATTGTTTTGGAGTCGGTTTACTTACCGTACCACATACCTATTCCTTTTCGGAGTCTGAAACGCTCTGGAAAGTGTCCCTTATGTATTCCTCCGGGGTTATGGTCTCGATAATATTAGTTTCAACATTGATAGGATTACCTGAGATATAATGTTTGATTCTTTGACCGTTCACCACCTTCGGATTTGTGCCTTCGAAGTTGTTGATTTTTATGGCACCGGAACGATCGACCTCCTCGATAACGTAAGGGCCTTCCCACTTAGAGAGAAGTTTTCCAGCAAAAAATCTTAAACGAGAGTTGAATAGCAACACATAATCACCTACGTTAAATTCTCGCTTTTGTATCCTTTTATCATGCCATCTTTTAACTTTTTCTTTAAACAGCTTGGCATTCTCATAAGCTTGGGTTCTCCATTCATCTACTGAGCTAATATCAAATAACCTCTTCTCACCAGCAAGTTTGAAGTCATAGTTGTGCTCTTTAATAGCCCAATATGCTTTATGTTCAAGTTTGAGAGGTAAGTGACATGCTTTTCCATAAACCATCTTATAAGGAGACATACCCATAGGATTTTTATATGCAGTTCTATAGGCCCATAATGCGTCATCAAGTTTCTTGGACCAGTTCTTTCTAGATCTATTAACAGTCTTTTGCAAAATTAATTTGAGCTCTCTATTGCTCAATTCTACTTGACCACTAGACTGAGGGTGATAAGGAGATGCAATTCTATGATTAACATCATACTTAGCAAGCATTTTACGAAAGGCACCATGAATAAAATGTGAACCACCATCAGTCATAAGATATCTAGGGACTCCTAACCTCGGAAAAATAACTTCTTTAAGCATCTTAATAGAAGTGTTATGATCAGCACTACTAGTTGGAATAGCTTCTACCCACTTAGTAACGTAATCAACAGCAACTAAAATATGTGTATATCCATTAGAGGCAGGAAAAGGTCCCAGATAATCAAAGCCCCAAACATCAAATGGTTCAATAACAAGAGAATAATTCATAGGCATTTCTTGACATCTACTAATATTACCAATTCTTTGACATTCATCACAAGACAAGACAAACTTACGAGCATCTTTGAAGAGAGGAGTCCAATAAAAACAGGATTGCAATACCTTATGTGTAGTTCTATCTCCAGTGTGGTGTCCTCCATATGGTTCGGAGTGACACTTGCGTAGGATCTGTTCCTGTTCATGCCGAGGTACACAACGTCTAATAACACCATCTACTCCTTCTTTATAAAGGTGTGGGTCATCCCAGAAGTAATGTCTTAAATCATAAAAGAACTTTTTCTTTTGCTGGTATGTGAAACTAGGTGGTATAAATTTAGCAACAATGTAATTAGCATAATCAGCATACCGTGGAGCAGTACGAGAAGCATTAATGACCGCTAATTGTTCATCAGGAAAGCTATCATCAATAGGTAGTGAGTCATCAAGAACATTCTCTAACCTAGACAAGTTGTCTGCAACGGGGTTCTCAGCTCCCTTTCTATCAATAATATGCAAATCAAATTCTTGGAGCAAGAGAACCCATCTAATAAGTCTAGGCTTAGCATCTTTCTTTTCCATAAGATATTTAATAGCAGCATGATCAATGTGAATAGTAACTTTAGAATCAACAATATAAGGTCTGAACTTATCACATGCAAATACAACTGCTAAGAATTCTTTTTTGGTGGTAGCATAATTTCTCTGGGCAGTATCAAGAGTTTTACTAGCATACTGGATAACATTTAATTTCTTATCAACTCTTTGCCCTAGAACAGCACCTACAGCATAATCACTAGCATCACACATAATTTCAAAGGGTAAATTCCAATCAGGTGGCTGAATAATAGGTGCAGTGATCAAAGCGTTCTTAAGTATTTCAAATGCTTCTACACAATCATCATCAAAGACAAAAGGAATATCTTTTTGCAATAAATTAGTCAGAGGCCTAGAGATTTTGGAAAAGTCCTTAATGAACCTCCTATAAAAACCGGCATGACAAAGGAAACTTCTTATACCTTTTATGTCCTTGGGACATGGCATCTTTTCAATAGCATCAACTTTAGCTTTATCAACTTCAATACCTCTTTCAAAAATTTTATGCCCCAAGACAATGCCTTCATTAACCATAAAGTGGCACTTTTCCCAATTCAAGACGAGACTAGTGCCTTCACACCTCTGCAAAACTTGATCAAGGTTGCTCAAGCAATCATCAAAAGAGGATCCATAAACGGAGAAATCGTCCATGAATACCTCACAAATCTTTTCACAAAAGTCAGAGAATATAGCCATCATACATCTTTGAAAGGTAGCAGGTGCATTACATAAACCAAAAGGCATACGTCTATAAGCAAAAGTACCAAAAGGGCAAGTAAAAGTAGTTTTGGATTGATCCTCCGCTGACACAGGTATTTGAGAGAAACCAGAATAACCATCTAGAAAGCAGAAATGTCTATGTTTGGATAGTCTTTCTAGCATTTGATCAATGAAAGGTAAAGGGTAATGATCTTTCTTAGTAGCTTTATTTAATTTACGGAAATCAATTACCATCCTATAACCTGTAATAATTCTTTGCGGAATCAATTCATCTTTATCATTAGGAAGAACAGTAATACCTCCCTTCTTAGGAACGCAATGGACAGGACTTACCCATTCACTATCAGCAATGGGATAAATTATACCTGCCTCTAGGAGCTTTAGTATCTCCTTTCTTACCACTTCTTTCATCTTAGGATTTAACCGACGTTGAGGATCTCTAACTGGTTTAGCATCTTTCTCCAATTTTATTTTGTGCTGGCATAGAGTGGGACTAATGCCCTTTAGATCATCCAGAGTATATCCAATAGCAGCATGGTGCTTCTTCAGAGTTTTCAATAATCTTTCCTCTTCTTGCTCTGAAAGGTTAGCACTAATAATAACAGTATATATCTTCTTTTCATCAAGATAAGCATATTTAAGATTATCAGGTAAAGGTTTGAGCTCAAACACGGGATCACCCTTGGGTGGAGGGGGATCCCCTAGGATTTCAACAGGTAAGTTGTGTTTCAGAATAGGACCCTGTTGAAGGAATACTTCATCTATTTCCCTTCTTTCATTCATAAACATATCATTTTCATGGTCTAGCAAATATTGTTCTAACGGATCAGTAGGACGTACGACAATAGAAGCAAGACCAATAATTTCATCCTTACTAGGCAAATCTTTATCATGGGGTTGTCTATGAAACTTAGCAAAATTAAACTCATGTTTCACATCCCCCAAGCCAATTGTAACAACATCCTTTTTGCAATCAATCTTAGCATTAACAGTATTCAAGAAGGGTCTACCAAATATAATGGGACAAAAGTCATCTTGTGGGGAACCAAGAACAAGAAAATCAGCAGGATATTTAACTTTCCCACACAAGACTTCAACATCTCTAACAATCCCAACTGGTGAAATAGTATCTCTATTGGCAAGCTTAATAGTAACATCAATACCTTCTAACTTAGCAGGTGCAATATCATGCATAATTTCTTCATATAGGGAATGAGGTATTGCACTAGCACTAGCACCCATATCACATAAACCATGATAACAATGATCTCCTATTTTAACAGAAATAACAGGCATGCCTACAACGGGTTTATGTATCTTAGCATCGGGCTTAGCAATATTAGCAGCTTCACCACAGAAGTAAATAACATGCCCATCTATATTATCATCCAAGAGATCTTTAACCATAGCAATACTAGGTTGAACTTTAATTTGCTCAGGAGGTGTATTTGTTCTAGTATTATTCTTACGAACCACAGTTGAAGCTTTAGCATGATCCTTTATTCTAACAGGAAAAGGTGGTTTCTCAATGTAAGTAGTAGGAACAATAGGATCATTATGAGTGATGGTCTTTTCTTCAACTGTAATAGGTGCAACTACTTTTACTTCAGTGGGAGGATTATATTTAAACCACTTCTCCTTAGGGAGATCAACGTGAGAAGCAAAAAATTCACAAAAAGACGCTACTATCTCAGAGTCAAGTCCATATTTAGCGCTAAATCCACGAAAAGCATCGGTATCCATAAATGATATAACACAATCAAACTTAGGTGTCATACCTGACTCCTTACCATCATCGGAACCCCAATCTTCAGAGTTGCATTTAATTCTTTCCAATAAATCCCACTTGAATTCAGTAGTCTTCAACATATAAGAACCAGCACAGGAAGTATCGAGCATGGTGCGCTCATTAAGAGGAAGCCGAGCATAAAAATTTTGAATAATCATTTCTATTGAGAGCTCATGATTGGGGCATGAATATAACATTGACTTAAGCCTCCCCCAATCTTGAGCGATGCTTTCTCCTTCGCGAGGCCAGAAATTATATATGTAATTACGATCACGATGAACAAGATGCATAGGATAGAACTTCTGGTGAAATTCCAACTTCAATCGTTTCTAGTTCCAAGATCCCGTATCATCACATAGCCTATACCAGGTCAATGCGTCTCCCTTCAAAGATAAAGGAAAGACCTTCCTCTAAACAACATCATCGGGAATACCTGCAATCTTAAATAATCCACAAACTTCATCCACAAAGATAAGGTGTAAGTCGGGATGCAATGTTCCATCTCCTACAAAAGGATTAGCTAGCAGTTTTTCTATCATACCCGAAGGAATCTCAAAGTAAACATTTTCAGTAGGTTCAGTAGGTTGAGGAGCAATTCTTTGCTCTACTGGTCGGGGCGAAGATGCCCCGAACAAGCCCTCAAAGGATTAGTTTCCATAGTAACAAGTGATAGCAAATTTCAGCACACTATATAAATGTTTCCTTACCAAGTTCCACTCACCAAAGGCGCTTCACTCCCCGGCAATGGCGCCGGAAAAGATTCTTGATGACCCACAAGTATAGGGGATCTATCGTAGTCCTTTCGATAAGTAAGAGTGTCGAACCCAACGAGGAGCAGAAGGAAATGACAAGCGGTTTTCAGTAAGGTATTCTCTGCAAGCACTGAAATTGTAGGTAGCAGATAGTTTGGTGATAAGATAATTTGTAACGGGTAACAAGCAATGAAAGTAAATAAAATCCAGCAAGGTGGCCCAATCCTTTTTGTAGCAAAGGACAAGCCTGGACAATTTCTTATAATGAGAAAAGCGCTCCCGAGGACACATGGGAATTATCGTCAAGCTAGTTTTCATCACACTCATATGATTCACGTTCGGTACTTTGATAATTTGATATGTGGGTGGACCGGTGCTTGGGTACTGCCCTTACTGGGACAAGCATCCCACTTATGATTAACCCCTATTGCAAGCATCCGCAATTACAAAAGAAGTATTAAGGTAAACCTAACCATAGCATGAAACTAGTGGATCCAGATCAGCCCCTTACGAAGCAACGCATAAACTAGGGTTTAAACTTCTGTTACTCTAGCAACCCATCATCTTCTTATTACTTCCCAATGCCTTCCTCTAGGCCCAAATAATGGTGAAGTGTCATGTAGTCGACATTCACATAACACCACTAGAGGAGAGACAACATACATCTCATCAAAATATCGAACGAATACCAAATTCACATGACTACTAATAGCAAGACTTCACCCATGTCCTCAGGAACAAACGTAACTACTCATAAAGCATATTCATGTTCCTGATCAGATGAGTATTAATATGCATTAAGGATCTGAACATCTGATCTTCCACCAAGTAAACCAATTAGCATCAACTACAAGGAGTAATCAACACTACTAGCAACCAAGAGGTACCAATTTGTGGTTTTGGATACAAGATTGGATACAAGAGATGAACAAGGGTTTGAGAGGAGATGGTGCTGGTGAAGATGTTGATGGAGATTGACCCCCTCCCGATGAGAGCATCGTTGGTGATGACGATGGTGATGATTTCCCCCTCCCGGAGGGAAGTTTCCCCGGCAGAACAGCTCTGCCGGAGCTCTAGATTGGTTCCGCCAAGGTTCCGCCTCGTGGCGCCGGAGTTTCGTCCCGTAAGCTTGCTTATGATTTTTTTCCAGGGTAAAAGCCTTCATATAGCAGAAGATGGGCACCGGAGGGCCACCAGGGGGCCCAGGAGACAGGGGGCACGCCCAGTAGGGGGGGGGGCGCCCCCACCCTCCTGGCCAGGGTGTGGGCCCCCTCTGGTATTTTCTTCGCTCAATAATTATTAATAATTTCAAAAATGACTTTCGTGGAGTTTCAGGATTTTTGGAGCTGTGCAGAATAGGCTTCCAATATTTGCTCCTCTTCCAGCCCAGAATCCCGGCTGCCGGCATTCTCCCTCTTCATGATAAACCTTGTAAAATAAGAGAGAGTAGCCATAAGTATTGTAACATAACGTGTAATAACAGCCCATAATACAATAAATATTGATATAAAAGCATGATGCAAAATGGGCGTATCATGGATCCACCAAAGACAAACACCGACCGAATCCGGTGATATCCGTCGGAGACACATCTCCACATGCCCTCCGATGATGCTAGACGTGCCACCAGAACGGGGACTAGGCGCGAAGAATCTTATTCCAACTTCAGGAAGCCGCCGCCATCTCGTCTTTATAGAAAAACACAAACCCTAAACGCACACAGAAAAACCTCCAAAAACAAATGAGCCAACATATATACACATACGTGAGGATGCCAAAAGGCTACAAGAGGATGCCAAAAGACTAGAATGCAAAAGGCCAAAAGACATCACTTAATATAACTCTAACAAAGAAAACACTTACATTATTGTTTCCTGTGTCCGCAAAGTCTCCCATTGGCCTTATTATAGATGGATCGAAGAAGTTGAAACCTCCTGCGGCTAGTCCGCTAAGGGCATCTACAACGGGGGCGCTTAGGCTAGACGTCTGGGTTCTATTCCGGGCAGTTTTGGGCTAATCCTATTCGATCCAGGGATTGGGGCTGGCATCGATGCTAGTTCGGTCGCCGGGCGCTTGTTTCGTTTCTGTTCGTATGACCCCCTTTAACCAGCGATAAGCTTATTCTTTCTGAGAAAAATAAATTCTATTAGCGCTCAGTTAGGCGCTCGTGCGTTGGCCCAACAGACGCCTGCATCAACTCAACTTCAGTAATTATATTTTCCTATTACTAAGCGCCTAAATAGGCGCCTCTCCATTGAAGATGCCCTAACAAGGGCACCACAAGAATACGAGGACTCTGATCACACTAGAAGAAAAACGAAAAACATAAAAAACGGCACGGCAAGGCGCATGTATTCTTCTAGTCCTAATGATTACTAACTATGTCTCAGGACACAAACTTCGCTAATTAATAAATAAACAGCTCTGTTTCTTCTCTTTCGATTACACAAGGCCTGGTTGCTCGTGTGAAGCCGCCTTGAGCTGGTCCAAGGCATCGCTCTTGAGATTCTTTTTTTTGCGCTATCGGTCTTGAGATTCTGAAACGACTGCACCGCGTTTTGAGGTTCAAACGACGGCGTCGTTTCATTCATTTGTGTGCCTATTGCGTTAGGTGTAGACGTTGAAGTTTGGGCACCTTTTCTACTCCGTTAGTGTCTCGCCAGGTTTTTTTTTGCCTCATAAGGATGTTCGTCTCCAAGATAACGCACGTTTTAGTGGGTTTTTCCTAGCATTATTGGAGGCTTCTGATTTCTCATTTGTTGCGTTTTGTGCGTGTATGGTGTTGTTTCCATTAACAGTATCAAATGGAAGTTGGACGAGCCCCAGTTCGAAAGAAAAGAAAAACATGTTTCTCTTGTTTAGATGTATTGCAGAATGGAGCAACGGATTAACATATTTTGAAAATCCAAGACAATGTATGTAGATAGTGCATAACCGAATGTGTAATGAACTAGAAAATCGTCATGTCGTGGGCATAGGCAATTTGTTCCCCCAAAATCACCTGAGGTTCAAATGTCAAAACTGAAAATACTCCCTGATGAAACTTCAAAGGTGAAGATATTCCCTGACGGGATGTGTGGTGCCAGGTTCTCTCTTCCTTTAGCAGAACCGAAAATATTCCCGGACGAAAGTGAGGTGCCCGGAAAATATTCCCTCACGAGTTCTTAAAAGAACTCTTTGCTTTCTTCTTCCTCTGATCAGTTTATGCTAGACTAAGGTGACAGAGAGGGAGAGGTAGGCTCGAGGAAGAGCTAGGGCAAGGTTTTGCCCCAACAGATTTCCTTCTGTGATCCTGCACAGGGTGGTGTATGCCGACCACAAACTAAAGGGCACTTTCTTGATCCAACTCCTTGCGCTGGTCTTGAGCTGGTCGAAGGCATCAGTCTTGAGATTCTGAAATGACTGTGTTTTGAGGTTCAAACGACTGCATCATTTCATTCATTTGTTTGCCTATTGCGTCAGGTATAGACGTTGATGTTTGGGCACCTTTGCTACTCCGTTAGAGTCTCGCCAGGTTTTTTTCGCCTCATAAGGATGTTTGTCGACACGATAGCGCGCGTTTCAGTGGGTTTTTCTTGGCATTAGTGGAGGCTTTTTTCTAGACATCGCACGAGTGTGTGTATCATGTATTAAATAAGGAGGGAAACGACCCCATCCACAGTATTCTTACAAGATGGTTACATGCAAGAACTCCACATCCACACGGCCCAAAATGCTAACTACGTACTCACTTGTACCCACCTTGCTAGCCCTCCCAGAAAGGTGTCAAAATCACCTTTTAGTAGCCCGTGTGTGGAGGCTCCTGATTTAGCATTTTGTTGCATTTTGTGCGTTTATGATGTTGTTTCCATTAACAGCATCAAATGGAACCTGGATGAGCCCTGCGGGAAACGTCGTACCCTAGCTCTGGGCGACGCTTGCATGTTATATAACCAGGGGCGCCACTCCTTGGACATCATACAAGTTGTTGGTATTACAGACTTGGGAAGGAAGGAAGAGATATCTAGTTACAAGAGATAACAGAGACTATAAACTACCTATCTCTATCCCTATCTGTAGTATTCGGTTACAAGGAGTGGAGCCGGCTATCACACGATGCAATATGTGTCATTTGACACTCTCCCTTAATCACAACTTGGTTAAGTTGAGATTACGCTTGAATTCCTCAAGACTCCTTGTAGGTAATGTGTAGCGACTAGACCTCAAATGGTCTGTGCTGCTGTGCAGCAGTGTCATCCCTGGATCAGTAATGCTGACACGCACAGTGCAAATGGAGGATTTATAACAGAGTAGCAATCACACACTTATTACATCGAATATCTCCAAAGAGAATAAGTATGTTAAATATGGCTTAAGGCCATCTAAAAACGATAACAGCGGAAGACTTGGACGATAAGTGAGTCCATCAACTCTAGCGGCATCACTGAGTATAAGACCATGACCTAAGGCACCTTACTCGTCGTCTGAAAAGTCTGCAACATGAAACGTTGCAGCCCGAAAACGGGTCAGCACATAGAATATGCTGGCAATGTAACACATAGAGAATAATGAGCAATAATAATGCTATACTACATGCATATATGGCTGGTGGAAAGCTCTACGGTTAAGTTTTTGCGAAAAGCCAATTTTTCCCTACTTCAAAGGAATAAATTTTATTTAACTATCATGGTAGTTGTGAAACATTGAGATGGTTGACAGCATTTCAATCCCAATTAAGAATCATCATTAACCCAACAAAATTAATTAAAAGTAACATGGTGATGAGATTCAAATGATAATCCAGGTACTAGATACTCAAGTTGTCCATAACCGGGGACACGGCTAACCATGATTAGTTTGTACACTCTGCAGAGGTTTGCGCACTTTTCCCCACAAGACTCGATCGCCTCCGCTTGATTCTCGCACTGCATGATGTTTGAGAAACGGATGACCGAGACACAGTCTTTCCGAAGAGGTCCCCTTAACCGATAGATAGGCCGGTACACCTACAATCCCCTACATCTGCTAGCCCATCATGGAAAGGTTTCCCACAACTTACTCAACTATGCTAGAGCCCATAATAGCTTGTGGCTGCACACGGAAGTTTCCAGCATGAATAATCTTATGATCCCTTTGAGCCTGGGTGGCGGTCCTTATACAAACAGACAACACTGGGTTCTCCAGGTGCCTCAATCCACCCAGATGTGAGTTTTAGTTGCCACCTTAAGTTGAACCATTAATTAACAATCTCACATCTGTCATGGAAAATTCACTCAAACCCAATCCACGTCTACGAGCATAGCATGGCAATATAATAGCAACGTAGAAGTAACTCCCAAGGGTTTGATAAAAGAACAGGTAATAGGTACTACCTCAACTACTTCCCAAAGTCCCACAATTTAATTAGATCCTAACATGCAATTGTTTGAGGAATATATCTAATGCAATAAAACTGGGTATGGAAAGTATGATCAAAGTGTTACTTGCCTTGCTGATGATCCGCGAAACCTAGCGATTCGAAGTAACAAGCGGCACACTCCGGGTACTCTATCGCAAACAAACAAGCATACAATCAGTACTCATCTAATGCACAGGTAAAAACTTGAATGAAAGATCCAACCAGAAAGTTCAACTTAAGAACTCCGGTTTGCAAAAAGAATCAATTCGAACGAAGCAACGAAAGTCAAACTGCGAAAGAAACAAGCTTCATTTACTAATCTGGATCTAGGTCAAATTTTACAGTAGGAAAAACTTGTTTGAGTAGGTTAAACGGAAAAAGAATTTCGAGACGAAACTCTAGGCGCTTGAATCGCCTGATTCCGATAAACGAGCGAAAAGTTAAACAGAAACGAATATTCGATCAGAAATCAAAATCTGAGATAATCGCGGAAAAATCCGACGAAAAAGAAAAACGAACGAACGGTTAAAGAACGGACGTTCGTTAACAGAGAAAAACTGACGAACGCGTTGTTAAAACGAACGAGTCGGTGAACGCTCACAAAATAACAAAACCGAAAAAAAACCGATCTAGGGTTTTTTTTAAACGAATGGTTTTTTTTAAACAAAACCGGCAACCGAACGGCGGTGAGGTATACCTCGTCGGGGCGGGCTCCGGCGGGGCTTGGCCGGCTCCGGCGAGGGGCGGCGAGGGCGGCGGGGTGCGGGGGTGCTCGGGGGAGGGCGAGGGGCGGCGAACGGCGAGCGGCGGCGGCGGCCTTCAGGCGTCGGGGCTCCAGCTCCGGCGGCTCGGGGCGGGGCAGGTGCAGGCGGCGGCGGGGTGAGAAGGAGGGGGGGCGGCGGCTATATATGAGGGGGGGTGCTGGAGGCGTGGGGGAGGGGGCAAGGCACGGCTCCGGCGGAGTCCGAGCCGGGCACGCGGCGGCGGCGGCGTACTAGGGAAGGAGAGGGCGCGGGCGGGCCGGCGCGCGGCTGGGCCTTGGCCCGGTCGGGCGGCGCGGAGTTTTTTTTTTAATACGTTCCACGGAAAAAATTCGTAGAAAAATAAATAAAAGTCCAAAAAAGATAAAATAAATTTTCCCCGTTTAGTTAGAAAATCTAGAATAGGGTGAACATTTTTTTGACACAAAAATAATTTTTGAAAACATGCAATATTTTTAATGCAAATAAAATCCAAATAAATTCCAATAAATGATTTTAACACTTTTTCTCCAGTATTTCAATTGTTTTGGAGAACTCATATATTCTCTCGTTTATTTTTAAAATGAAATATTTTTCCGGAGAGAAAATAATTAAAACCAAAATCCTCGTTTTATTATTTGATGGAAAATCAAATATGAAAACTTGAGAAAATCCCCAACTCTCTCCGAGGGTCCTTGAGTTGCTTAGGATTTATCGAGGATTTGTCAAAATGCAATAAAATATGATATGCAATGATGATCTATGTATAACATACCAAATTGAAAATTTGGGATGTTACAAACCTACCCCCCTTAAGATGAATCTCGCCCTCGAGATTCGGGTTGGCTAGAAAACAACTGGGAGTGGTCCTTCCGTAGATCTTCCTCTCGCTCCCAGGTGGCTTCATCTTCCGTGTGGTGACTCCACTAGACTTTGCAAAACTTGATAACCTTACTGCGGGTAACTCGGCTGGCATACTCAAGAATCTTAACTGGTTTCTCCTCATAGGTCAAATCACTTTCCAGTTGAATTGCTTCCAGTGGCACAGTATCTCTCAGTGGTATCTCAGCCATCTCTGCGTGGCACTTCTTCAACTGGGAAACGTGAAATACATCATGAACTCCAGACAATCCTTCGGGCAATTCCAGCTTGTAGGCAACCTCTCCCATACGTTCCACAACTCTGTATGGTCCGATAAAACGGGGCGCTAACTTTCCCTTAACTCCAAAGCGCTTCACTCCTCGAAGTGGTGATACTCGAAGATACACTCTGTCTCCGACTTCGTGAACTGTCTCCTTTCGTTTAGAATCAGCATAACTCTTCTGCCTGGACTGGGCTACCTTGAGCCTATCGCGAATCAACCTTACTTTCTGTTCAGACTCCTTAATCAAATCTGGTCCAAACAACTGACGGTCTCCAACTTCGTCCCATAACAACGGTGTTCTACACCTCCTTCCGTACAAGGCTTCGAAAGGGGCCATCTTCAAACTGGTCTGATAACTGTTGTTATAAGAAAACTCTGCATAAGGCAGATTGTCGTCCCAACTAGATCCATAATCTAGTGCACAAGCTCTCAACATGTCCTCCAAAATCTGGTTGACTCTCTCGGTCTGTCCATCCGTCTGTGGGTGAAAAGCTGTACTAAACTCTAGCCTGGTTCCCAATGTTTCATGTAACTGCTTCCAAAACTTCGAGGTAAATTGGGTTCCTCTATCTGATACAATGGTCCTCGGAACTCCATGCAAACATACGATCCTGGTCATGTATATCTTTGCCAACTTAGCACTGGTGTAAGTGGTCTTCACTGGAATAAAATGAGCCACTTTCGTCAAACGGTCGACTACAACCCATATTGAGTCATAGCCTGAACGAGTCCTGGGTAATCCTGTGATAAAATCCATGCCTATTTTATCCCACTTCCATTCGGGTATCGGCAATGGTTGTAGCAATCCTGCTGGCTTCTGATGCTCTGCCTTCACTCTCTGACATACATCACAAACTGCTACATATTCTGCAATATCCTTCTTCATTCCGGTCCACCAGAAAGTATTTTTTAGATCCAAATACATCTTGGTATTCCCTGGGTGAATTGAGTACGGTGAATCATGGGCTTCTTGCAAAATCAACTTCCTGATCTCCGGATCATTTGGCACATATACGCGGTCCTCAAACCATAAGGTATCGTGCTCATCCTCATGAAATCCCTTGGCTTTTCCTTTGTTCATCTTCTCCTTTATCTCTTCAATCTACTTGTCTGTCTTCTGAGCTTCTCTGATCCTTTCCATCAAGGTAGACTGAATCTCCAATGTCGCTAAATAGCCTCTTGGGACTATCTCCAAACATAGCTCGCGAAGGTCCTCGGCTAACTCCTGAGGTAACTCTCCTGTCATGAGGGTGTTGACATGACTCTTGCGGCTCAACGCGTCTGCTACAACGTTAGCCTTTCCTGGGTGATAATGCAATCTCATATCATAATCCTTAATGAGCTCCAACCATCTCCTCTGTCTGAGATTTAACTCCTTTTGCGTGAAAATATACTTCAAACTCTTGTGATCTGTATACACCTCACAATGGTTTCCGATGAGAAAATGTCTCCATGTCTTCAATGCATGCACCATGGCTGCTAACTCCAAATCATGCATAGCATAATTCTTCTCATGGGGTTTAAGTTGTCGTGAAGCATATGACACAACTCTTCCTTCCTGCATAAGCACTGCTCCAAGTCCTCGACGAGAAGCGTCGCAATAAACTTCATAATCCTTGCGTTGATCTGGTAGAATCAACACTGGTGATGTAACCAATCGTTCCTTCAACTCTTGGAAACTAGCTTCACATTCCTCAGTCCAATTGAATTTGGTGTCCTTTTTCAATAGCTCCGTCATGGGCTTAGCAATCTTCGAGAAATTCTCGATGAATCTCCGGTAGTATCCTGCAAGTCCAAGAAAACTCCGGATTTCTCCAACTGTCGTGGGTGATTCCCAACTTGTCACTGTGTCAACCTTGGCAGGGTCTACTGCTATTCCTTCTCCCGAAATAACCTGTCCAAGGAATCCAACTTCCTTCAGCCAAAATTCACATTTGCCGAACTTGGCATATAACTGATGTTCTCTGAGCTTCTCAAGTACCAATCGCAAATGCTCCTCATGCTCTTCATCATTCTTGGAAAAGACTAGAATGTCGTCAATGAACACCACGACGAACTTATCCAAAAACTCCATAAATACTTTGTTCATCAGGTTCATAAAATAGGTAGGTGCGTTAGTCAGACCAAATGACATAACGGTATACTCATACAATCCATATCTGGTGGTAAAAGTCGTCTTAGGTATATCCTGCTCTCGAATCTTTAACTGATGGTATCCTGATCGTAGATCGATCTTAGAAAATACTTTAGCTCCTTGTAGGCGGTCAAACAAATCATTGATCATTGGCAGTGGGTACTTGTTTTTGATGGTCACTTCATTCAATCCACGGTAATCAACAACCATCCTTAGCGATCCATCTTTCTTCTCCACTAGAAGTACTGGTGATCCCCAAGGTGACGAACTTGGGCGAATATAGCCTTTATCCAGTAACTCCTTGATCTGCTTCTTAATTTCCTCCAAATCTTTTGCGGGCATCCTGTACGGTCTCTTAGATATTGGCCCTGTGCCTGGCAAAAGTTCAATCAAGAACTCAATGTCTCTATCTGGTGGCATGCCTGGCAACTCTTCTGGAAATACATCCGGATAATCCTTCACCACTGGTACTTCCTCCTGTACAACTCCTGATAATGAATTCACTTGGGTCCTCTTCGGCATATGCCGGGATACATACTTGATCCTTTTTCCTTCCGGGGTGGTAAGAAAAATCGTCTTGCTGGCACAATCGATGTTTCCTCCATACAACGATAGCCAATCCATTCCCAAAATCACATCCAAACCTTGCGACTCCAAAACTATGAGGTCTGAGGGCAAAACATGCCTTCCAATGGCCAACGGCATCTGAAAACATCCTTGGCTGGCCATATACTCTGCTCCTGGCGAGGTTACTAACATAGGGGTTTTGAGAACTTGGGTGGACAGCTTAAACTTATTCACAAATCCCCTTGATATGTATGAATGCGATGCACCAGTATCGAAAAGAACGGTTGCAGCAAATGACTTAACCAAAAACTTACCTATTACTGCATCAGGCTGAGCTTCAACCTCCTCCACGCTCACGTGGTTCACATGTCCTTTGTTGAACGGGTTCGGCTTCTTCCAAGAGCTTCCATTGCCATTTCCATTTTGGGCTTCAGGACAATCAGTTGCATAGTGTCCAGTCTTCTGGCACTTGAAACAAATAGATAGGCCGGTACACCTACAATCCCCTACATCTGCTAGCCCATCATGGAAAGGTTTCCCACAACTTACTCAACTATGCTAGAGCCCATAATAGCTTGTGGCTGCACACGGAAGTTTCCAGCATGAATAATCTTATGATCCCTTTGAGCCTGGGTGGCGGTCCTTATACAAACAGACAACACTGGGTTCTCCAGGTGCCTCAATCCACCCAGATGTGAGTTTTAGTTGCCACCTTAAGTTGAACCATTAATTAACAATCTCACATCTGTCATGGAAAATTCACTCAAACCCAATCCACGTCTACGAGCATAGCATGGCAATATAATAGCAACGTAGAAGTAACTCCCAAGGGTTTGATAAAAGAACAGGTAATAGGTACTACCTCAACTACTTCCCAAAGTCCCACAATTTAATTAGATCCTAATCATGCAATTGTTTGAGGAATAGATCTAATGCAATAAAACTGGCTATGGAAAGTATGATCAAAGTGTTACTTGCCTTGCTGATGATCCGCGAAACCTAGCGATTCGAAGTAACAAGCGGCACACTCCGGGTACTCTATCGCAAACAAACAAGCATACAATCAGTACTCATCTAATGCACAGGTAAAAACTCGAATGAAAGATCCAACCAGAAAGTTCAACTTAATAACTCCGGTTTGCAAAAAGAATCAATTCGAACGAAGCAACGAAAGTCAAACTGCGAAAGAAACAAGCTTCGTTTACTAATCTGGATCTAGGTCAAATTTTACAGTAACGAAAACTTCTTTGAGTAGGTTAAACGGAAAGAGAATTTCGAGACGAAACTCTAGGCGCTTGAATCGCCTGATTCCGATAAACGAGCGAAAAGTTAAACAGAAACGAAGATTCGATCAGAAATCAAAATCTGAGATAATCGCGGAAAAATCCGACGAAAAAGAAAAACGGACGAACGGTTAAAGAACGGACGTTCGTTAATAGAGAAAAACCGACGAACGCGTTCGTTAAAACGAACGAGTCGGTGAACGCTCACAAAATAACAAAACCGAAAAAAACCGATCTAGGGTTTTTTTTAAACGAACGGTTTTTTTTAAAACAAAACCGGCAACCGACCGGCGGCGAGGTATACCTCGTCGGGGCGGGCTCCGGCGGGGCTTGGCCGGCTCCGGCGAGGGGCGGCGAGGGCGGCGGGGTGCGGGGGTGCTCGGGGGAGGGCGGGGGGCGGCGAACGGCGAGCGGCGGCGGCGGCCTTCGGGCGTCGGGGCTCCGGCTCCGGCGGCTCGGGGCGGGGCAGGTGCGGGCGGCGGCGGGGTGAGAAGGAGGGGGGGCGGCGGCTATATATGAGGGGGGGTGCTGGAGGCGTGGGGGAGGGGGCAAGGCACGGCTCCGGCGGAGTCCGAGCCGGGAAAGCAGCAGCGGCGGCGTACTGGGCAAGGAGACGGCGCGGGCGGGCCGGCGCTCGGCTGGGCCTCAGCCCGATCGGGCGGCGCGCATTTTTTTTTTAAATACGTTCCACGGAAAAAAAATCGTAGAAAAATAAATAAAAGTCCAAAAAAGATAAAATAAATTTCCCCGTCTAGTTAGAAAATCTAGAATAGGGTGAACATTTTTTCTTTTGACACAAAAATAATTTTTGAAAACATGCAATATTTTTAATGCAATTAAAATTGCAAATAAAATCCAAATAAATTCCAATAAATGATTTTAACACTTTTTCTCCAGTATTTCAATTGTTTTGGAGAAGTCATATTTTCTCCTCTCGTTTATTTTTAAAATGAAATATTTTTCCGGAGAGAAAATAATTAAAACCAAAATCCTCGTTTTATTATTTGATGGAAAATCAAATATGAAAACTTGAGAAAATCCCCAACTCTCTCCGAGGGTCCTTGAGTTGCTTAGGATTTATCGAGGATTTGTCAAAATGCAATAAAATATGATATGCAATGACGATCTATGTATCACATACCAAATTGAAAATTTGGGATGTTACATAATGACTTTGTGAATCCATCTGCAACCTGATCTCGTGAATGCACAAAACGGATCTCCAATTGCTTATTAGCTACCCTTTCTCAAACAAAGTGGAAGTCTATCTCAATGTGTTTTGTCCTGGCATGAAAGACTGGATTAGCAAATAGATAAGGAGCACCGAGATTATCACACCATAGACATGGAATTCGAGTGTGCTTCACACCAAGCTCTTTCAACATGAACTAAACCCATATAATCTATGTTGTGGCATTAGCTAGTGCTTTATACTCAACTTCTATACTTGACCTTGACACCATGGCTTCTTTCTTTGCACACTAGGATATCAAGTTTGGCCCAAAGAATATTGCAAAACCACCAGTGGAGCATCTGTCATCTGGACATCCTGCCCAGTTAGAATCAGAAAAAGCACTAACAAGAGTGGAAGAGGATTTGTTGAAGGTAAGACTAAGATTCATAGTATCTTTCACATATCTCACTATGCGTTTTGCAGCAGTCCAATGAATTTTGGTGGGAGCATGAAGAAACTGACATACTTTATTGACAGCAAAATAAATATCAGGCATTGTTAAAGTTATGTACTGAAGTGCTCCCACTAAACTTCTATATCTGGTACTATCTTCCTCACTCAAGGGTTCTCCCTCAGCAAGTGACAGTTTTTTTGTACTAGATAGTGGTGTTGGTGCATGCTTATATCCTTGCAATCCAACTCTCCTTACCAGATCAGTGACGTACTTTTCCTGAGAGAGATGAAGACTGTCTCCATGTTTTTTAACTTCAACTCCTAGAAAGAAATGTAGTTCTCCCGGATCCTTAAGGGCAAACTCAGCACTCAGATCCTTTAACAAACCTGTCACAGCTTCATCAGATGAACTTGCGACAATGATATCATCAACGTAAATAAGAACAAATATAGTGGTATTTGACTTATTGTAAATGAACAAGGATGTGTCAAATTTTGAAGGAACGAAAACAAGTGTTTGCAGTTTCTGACTTAGTCGTGAGTACCATGTCCTGGGAGCCTGTTTCAGTCCATATAGAGCTCTATCAAGCTTGTATGGTGTTGTTTCCATTAACAGTATCAAATGGAAGCTGGATGAGCCCCAGTTCGAAAGAAAAGAAAAACCTGTGTCTCTTGTTCAGATGTATTGCAGAATGGAGCAACCGATTAACACATTCTGAAAATCCAAGACAATGGGCCGGTATAGATAGAGCATAACTGAATGTGTAATGAACTAGAAAATAATAATGTTGTGGGCAGAGGCAATTTGTTCCACCTAAATCACCTCAGGTTCAAATGCCAAAACTGAAAATACTCCCTGATGAAACTGCAAAGGTGAAGATATTCCCTGGCAGGATGTGTGGTGCCAGGTTCTCTCTTCCTTTAGCAGAAACGAAAATATTCCAAGACGGAATGTGAGGTGCCAAGTTTTCCTATTTGGTAACGGGTTCTCAAAAGAGAAAAAAATGTAACAAGAAATTTTCGCACTGGGCTACCACTTCTTTGCATAACCCTCTTGTGTAATTTTAGCGGTACAGTTGTTTTTTCCCCAACCGGACTGGAAATATTCTATTTATCCAGACCGCGGTGCATCGGTCTTGAGCCGGTCGAAACAATCGGTCTTGAAAATAATAATAAGACTAAGCGCGATTGCCTCCGTGGCTGTGGGGATTATAGATGCCCTGTTTTTTCTCAGCCACCATGTTTTCGCGTGCGAGTATTTCCTAGGAAAAACTGTTTAATTTATGTGGTTTCCTGGTGTTTTCCATTTCTTCTTTTACAACGCACAGGCAACTTACATGATGTTTTTAGGAAAACATGTGAATGCCAGGGTGATAGTTTTTTAGATATATATGAACAACATTTTCTGAAAAAAGGTGCAACAACTTTCACGGATACTTTTCTAGAATATGCGTGCCTAAATTGTTGTTGAATGTAGACGGATTGTTTTCACACATCCTCAAGTTTCCAATCCTTGTTGCATGCAGATAAAATAGGAGAATATGGCATTAAAAAGGAAGCAAGAATCTTTATTATTATGTATCCAAATCAATGGAAAACCATTATACATGAGTAATCTCGACAATAAAAACAGAGAAAGGGAGTCACTGGAACAAGCATGTCGTCATAATACAAAAGACGGTCTGTTAACAAAGAGACAAAAATGAAAGAAACCAAAAAATATGGGATGCAACCGCGACAATTTAATAGTAAATAAATCAAACATCCATAGACACCATAACAGCAGCGACACCGATAGACAAAAGAGCGCGCACTCACACTCACGGGGTCACGGCTTTATCGCTGAGGACTTTGGCACGTTCTAAGTAGGTGGTAGCTTCATTCTTGAGTTTAGTGGCCTGTTCTGGAGAGGCAGTTTTGGCCTCCTTGAGTTTATCGCCAGCCATCTTAACATATTCTCCGGCTCCAGCTTGATACTTGCAAAAGTCAATGCACTTTTGGTTGCACACTTCCATTGCCATTTTTGCCTTGCAGTCCTTGAAACATTTGTCCCAGCAGTCCTCTTGGGCAGTTACTGCTGGTGTTGAGACCGCCACGACCATCACGACGAGGAGGAGAACGGCAACGATTGCATTCCTAGTATTCAGCACCATTCTTTCTTGAGACTACTTCCACAAGGTACGTATGACGGGTTGAGAAGGAGGTTGTTGATGAGGAGATGATGGTTTCTGGATGGAGTTCTGGCCATTGTCCGGTTAAATAGCATGCTTAGGAGAAAAAAGTGTGGCCGTGAGAGATACATGGACAACCCCACGTTGTAAGTGACATGCATGTCGATCTGGGTGCACGGTGGCCATTCCTCCTTATTTTTACCCAACCACAAATTGGTGCCAAGGGATTAGCTAGAAAGCTTTATTTTCGATGGTTCAAGTAAATGTTATGAGGAATGCATGCACGGGGTCATTCCTGATAAAATTCTACTGATCTACTTCTGACATGGCCATGCATCATGGAGGACCATCAGTACTTTTCTTTTGAAAATCATCTGAACTAGAAAGGTTGGACGCGCTTTGTTACGTCGTTCGTGTTGTTGGGTTTCTCAACAAATAATCACTCTATTTAAACATATAAGGTATATTGCCTTTTTGAAAAGGCAAACCTTTTCAATTTGATTAAATTTATACAAAAATATGTCAAAAACCATAATATCAAATCAGTATTTTTAGATTCATCACGAAATGAATTTCTATACCTTTTTTGTTTAATATTATGGATGTCGATATTTTTTCTTTGAACTTGGTCAAAGATAAATAATTTTGACTTTCTAAAATACTAATACCCCTTATATTTGAAACTGATGGGATATTTAGTTTGGCAGGTGCGGGAGACGATAGTGTGTTTTATTTTTATTTATTTATAACGCGTTGATTTGGTGGGCCTTTCCTGGTGTGATTATGTGTTATACACTAACCAAGCTATATTTATGTGGGGAAATTTTTGTGTCGATGGCTGCATATATACTATATTAGTGCTACAATATCACATGATGAGGCTTCTTTTTTCCAGGTGGTGGGAAGGTGCACCGGATTATTATGTTGTTATAAGCCGGTTGCTGGTGATTGACTTGAAAAATCATTGGCACTGTTAAAATCGTAAACCAAATACAAAATTGAATACCTGAATGAAAGAGCTTCAAAATCAGGGAACATAGTGAACTAAAAGAATTGAATGGGGTAGCTTGAGAAATTGTTGACCAGGTCAAAACTGGATGACCCAAATCTAAATTGAATACCTCAATTAATTATGGGCCTTCAAAAATTAAGAAGCATAGTGTATAGAATAAAAGAATTGGATGAGAGAGCTTTGAGAAATTGTTGACTCGGTCAAAATTGGATGACGGAACAATGCACTCTAGCAGCTAGTTTTGCTTCCGGGAGCTGTGAAAGACTTAGAGCATCTCTATTAGACCCCGTATAACGCCGACACACAAAACACGTTTACAGTTCGTCGAAAAACGGCTTTGCCGGCCGGGGCGGGCGGGCGCAGAGTCAGACCCCGCAAAACCGAACTGTAAAAAGGAATATTCGCTGATATTCCATTTTACAGTTCCGCTATGCGGTGTCTTACTCTGTGCCCAACCGCGCCGGCTTGCAAAGTCGTTTGCGGTTTTATCTGAATTTGACACATATGCACATATTCAGAATTGCTAATTTGCAATATAAGGAAAAATGTCAATTTGACGATACAACAATTATCCAAATTACAATAACTATTCAAATCACCGAAGCAAACTGAATAATTCAATACAAAACTTGTCCCGAATACAAATCACAAATGAATTAAATGAAAATGAATGGAAAAATGGAATGTGTTACTGGCCAGCCCTTTGCCAATGGTACTCAATGAGATCCTCCTAAAGCTAAAAGTGGGTGTTTGCATGTTCAATCTCCTTGTAGGTCTGAAGAAAAGCTCTAGTGCGGTTAGGGTCTCTAACTGGTTTGACACGGCTACCCACATTGTAGTAGAAGAACTCCAAGTTCATGCCTATCTCATCTTCGATTATCATATTGTGAAGAATAACACAACATGTCATGATGTTTTTCAAGGTTCGCTTGTCCCAAAAATGAGCAGGACCACAAACAATGGCAAAACTAGATTGCAAAACCCTGAATGCTCTTTCAATGTCTTTTTGGGTTGCCTCTTGTACCCTTGTGAATTCACATTATTTACTAGTTTGGGCCTCTCTGATGCTCTTGACAAATGTGCACCAAAGAGGGTATATACCATCTCTAAGATAGTACCCCTTTGTGTATTCATGCCCATGGATAGTGTAGTTGCAAACAGGAGCATCACCACGAGCAAGCCTAGCAAACAAATGAGACCGTTACAACACATTGATATCATTGAGAGTACCCGGCATAACAAAAAAGCAATGCGAAATTCTAAATCCTCGGATGCTACGGCCTCTAGCACAATTGTTGCATCACGAGACTTGTCACAATACATTCCCTGGCATGCCTTTGGGCAATTTTTACATGTCCAATGCATATAATCTATGCTACCTAGCATACCAGGCCAACCTCTTCTATCATTAGCTGCCATCAATTTTTTTGTGTCTTCCTCGTTGGGTGCCCGAAGATATTCAGGACCAAAGACACGGATGATCACTTTGGCTAACCTACGCACTGACTCAATTGTAGCATCTTCACCAATGCGAAGGTACTCATCGGCATAGTCAGCCGGAATGCCGTATGCAATTACCCGCATAGCTGCCGAGATTTTTGATATGCACTAAATCCCTTCAAGCCCGCAGCTGTTGACACACGAACACGTCACGTGTACCCTCTACGCCGGGGGTGATGCACCACAACTCACGTCGAAGGAGACCCGACCGACAGCGCGATACGCAGGACAGTCGGTGGGCGCTTTTGAAGACCCGAAACGCCACACGCCCGGGAGGGACCCTGTCAGGGAGTGCGGCGGCTATGGGCTGCCCTAGGTCGATTCGCTCGCCCCTAGAGCCTCATGGATCGCTGCCCTCCAATGCGAAGAATGAACGAAGAACGAGAAAGAAAGATACAAGGGTAGGCGATAAAGATAGATGAACACAAAAGTGTAATAGATTGATTGGTTCGATTGGTGTTGTTCAATCGACCATCACCCCAACATATATAAGAGGCGGCTGAACTTCCCGTACAAGTAAAGGATTCATCTAGGCTTTCCTTACAAAAAATTACATCAATCACGCCCTAGAGTCCTAGTTCTATTCCAACTCGGATTCAGTCTGAATCTGGCCCAACTTCTGTCTTCCTCCTTGCGCGGTCCGTCGAGCTTGCATATGATCTCCGATCAAGACGACCCAAATATCAAACTTGTGCGCCTTGACGATACGAACAACTCTCATGTTGATCACTTTTTCAAATAAGGCCATCTTGAATACTTTTCGAGGTCATCTTTAACTTCCAGTCGGACTCGGTCTTGCAGCAGACTGGATTGTCCGAGTCTCGTAGTGAATTTGCAGGCCATATACTATCTCTGATGATGATGACTCCAAAACCAAAGTTTACCGTTTTGACAATATGCACAACTTCCGTATTGAACACTTCTCCATCCGAGGTAATCTTGATAAACTTTCGGGCACATGTTCAGTTTCACTCGGATTCGAGCTCATCCACTCGGATATTGGAGTCATTCACTCGGATCGTCCGACTGGACTTTTTCACTCGGATGTTAGGATCTTTCACTCGGATGGCAAAATTTTCACTCGGAAGACAATCTTTCACTCGGATGACTATATTTTCACTCGGAAGGCAATATCTTACTCAATCGGCAAGCTTTCATCCCAATGGTAATCTTTTCACTCGGATAACAATATTTTCACTCGGATGAAAATAAGTTCACCCAGATGGCAAACTTTCACTCGATCGGTAAGTTTTCACTCGGAATTCCCGACTGAAAACATAGCCTGATATTGATTTGTCTCTCCAGGTCTCATACGACCTCAAATTGAGACGTATTATATATGAAAATCGATCGTCTCGACGAGACGAAACTTTCCCGTGTTGAAGGTTTTTCGATTCAAGGCCATCTTGAGGGCCTAATTGCTCGCGCGACCCATCAGACAGGGTGTCTGGTACTTCGCGCCATATTTTCGTTTAGGTTCGGTCTGTAGTGTATTGTCTCTAACTTTTGCATATGAATTAGGATTGAGATAATTTATATATCAAAATCGATTGCCTCAACAAGACGAAGACAATTCCTTTAGAGTGCTCCTTCATCCGAGGCCGTCTTGAAAGTGTGATCGGCCGAAAACCACTCAGAACACTGAATCCTGCCACTCGGAGTACAATTTCGGTCCCTAAGATAAGGTCGGATGACGATAACCGAAACATCAAAGTTGTTCCACTCGGCGACGTGAAACTTTTCACGCTGAAAACCCTTTCACTCGAGGTCATCTTATTTGCCTTTTATGTCATGCCAAAATGTGGTGTCAACAGCAGCATTTCTTCTTTGAGTAAAATACCGACAATTGGCCTCGCAAGCTTGCACAATTTTCACAAAGAGGGTGCGGCGGATATGTTGGACTGTCCGTGAAGTAGTCTTGAATCAATATCTCATTTTTGAGATGGCGATTTTGAGGAATGCAAAGACGTCCGAAGGTCGATCATCGCCGCCTCTTTCGGTTCTCATCTTCGTGCTCCTTGACGGGAAGGGCCATCACCAACATCTGCTGGCAGTAGTTGACAAGCAGCGTCTCAACATCCGAGTCGTCTGAATCGGATAAATCGTCTAGTAAAAACTTCTCGCACGGGCTCAATTCCATCTAAATTCACAAACACGCCTGCCGCGTTAATTAACAATGCATACCGATCGGCACTAGCACAAGTACATACACACCGGCTGCTCGGGGCGGTGGCTCTCCGGCAGGGGATGCGGAGGCGGCGGCGACGACTAGGGGTGGCTCGTGGGCGGCGGATCCCGGGTGGCGACGGCGGTTAGGGGCGACTCGGATCGGCGGATCCGGGGAGCTGGGGCAGCGGCTCGGCGGAAGAGGGTAGGGGCGCCCCCGTGGCCCGCTTGCGTCCGCAGGTTTGGCCGGAATCACCGTCGGCGGACGGGCGGAACCAATGGCGAGCGGCGGCGGAAAGGGGTGGGGAAAGAGCGCGGGCTGAAATGTCCCTCCCGCCAACCGCTTTTCTGGGATACGGGGCACCGTAGGGGCGGGGCAGAAACCTGCGTTTCACGGGTTGAGGACGGGATTTTGCCGCGCCCCTCAAAAAACATACGGGTCGAACGTGTTTGCTGGGTCTGGTGGGGCGGGATTTTCCGCGCCGACCCGTATTTTGGCGGTTATTTTATGGGTCGCGGCTTTATACGGGGTCTGCTAAAAATGTTGTTAGGACTTGGCCTTGGCGTCCGTTCTCATCCTCGGACCCCGGCATTTGGCTCCTTGCGCCCAGAATAAGGTCGGTCGTTCCAAAACGGGACAGCGTTGTGTGCGAGAAATAGCGACACATTTTTATCCACAAGCAGGGTGAACCCCGGATACACTGCTTGTACGGCAGGAAGAATGAGCCGGTGCACAAGGCCTTCCGCGGGATGAGCCCGAATATAATACACTTGCGCAATCGGAATGAGCCGGTGCACAAGGCTTTTGTGAGTATTACTAGGACATATGCTCGTGCGTTGCACCTGGAGAAACAAATTCTCGCATGTAACCATGTAATATTTGAATGCACTTACATGAGAGGCATGGTACTCCTGGTTGTAACTCCTCAATCATTGAGGAAGCCTGGGCATGTGACCACCTAGACGTCGAACCGAACTGCACCATGTATGCAAGAACCCTCAATTTTCACCATATGAGACTCTTCAATAAACAGTTATACTATTCATATGGTCCATCCCTAGTCCCTCATATTCTCACTCGATTTTGATTTATATTGTTGTTGACTTGTTTCATGGTGGGAGGGCGGGTCCTGCATGTATGTATGCAACTCGAGGCCCAGTGTTCTTGTCCCTCGTACTCCCGCATGCCTCCATAGGGCTAATCTTTTTGTTAGTTATTATCTCGGAACACAAAAGCCATAACTTCTTATAGCATGTTAAATATCTTCGCTTAGTAGTAGCTTTGACCAAATCACCATAAGATGTGAGTGCGGATTAGCATTTATTTCAAGTACCATTATGCTGGCCTCTCAAGATATGGTTTATTCGGATTTCAGTTCCAGAATTCAACAAAAAAAACTATCTTAAATCCCAATGTTATCCCTAAAAAATCCAGTCTTCTGAAAACATATATAAGAAAGGCTATGCATCTAGGAACATGCAAATCCCCTTCTGAATAATCATTAGAGCACTAAAATGTTAGCAGAAAGATATAAGTTTAGCTTAACTGAAAACGGATCACTAAGTAGGTTTATGCTTCCAAGCACAGAGAGAAGGACTTGATCAGCAATGGCAAAAGCCAATATTTACTACATAGTAAGTAACCTTATATAGTTAAACTGTACACTAAGATGTAGAAACTTAACTCTACAGTCTCCGGTGCAGGCTACAAAAAACTTAAAATCCCTATGTTCTCTTGGTGAAGAGGTTCTACTTCGGTTGCAATTTCTTTTCTGAACTCCTGCTCGACTTCAGTAAGTCACAAAAGTTCCGTTTGCGTCCCGCTGCTACACTTACCACAGATCTCTTTACTAATTGACCACTATATCCTTAGCTCAGTCCATTATTGTTTTCTGCTGCTCAATAGATGCCCTTTGTCCCTTTGTAACCTTGAATCAAGTTGTGTAGTTCCCTACTTCCACCATTCTTTGAATTTTCAGCTGTCTGGTATTTGGTCCCTTTCTTCTATAGCTTTTGTTAATCAAGTCAGGAGCAGAACTTAATTATCTCTACTCTCATATGTAACTCCGACTCCAGCTTACCAGTTTAGAAAAAGCAAGTCAGCACAACTCAGTTATATGTACTCTCATATGTAATTGTCAGGAACACTTCGGTTAGAAAAGCAATAAATCTTACATATTTGTTTGGTAATGGAAAAGTCATGTTTTTTTGACTAAAAACTTATAACAAACAAAAGAAAGAAAGTTTTCACAATAGATCTCTAGCTTCGTGGTATTTGTAAACATTCGACAGAGTACCATTGTAGAATTTAGCATTGCTATTCCTTAAAACAGAAAATCTCAACCTTTAGAAATGACAGCCTGCCTTTCCTCCTGTCAGCATCATGTCGATTAATTCACAGTAAAGAAAGTTATGCCCATGTATATCCTGGGAATCTTGTGATGGTGCAACAATTATGTATATATATATTAGGCACATGGTAGATTACTCTTGGTAAGCAATGATGGCAGGCAAAAACTGTACTCTTTAATTTTGAAGCGGAATGTTGCCCATCTGGATCCAGTGAGTGATGCGCCATAGAGAGGGCACTTCTAGTGCTTCAGGAGTAGTTTTTCTGCGTCAGCAGCAATGATTAGGAATATTACCTGCATTGCAGAAGAATTAACAAAGCGAATGCAAGTTCATATATCTAAAAAAAGATCAGTATGTTATGGAGACTCGAAAATAACATTTCTCCATATGTGTGATTTGTTAGAGTACAGTGTTATAATTGTTTCTTAATGAAACACATTCTAGAACTCTGAAAACTTATGTGCCTTCTTTCACAATGAACTGGAAAATAACATTTCTCTATATGTGTTGGTTCGCTTGTCATGATTGTCGTCTCATTCAGCTAGCTGACTACTCATTCCTTTCGTAAGAGCAAATTAATTGTACACCCTTTGGTTCAAGTATAAACAAAATAATAGTCTGTTTTTTATTGTTAATACATATGCAAACCCATGGAAGCATAACTGAACACATAATAAAAGGGTATAAGGTTGAAAATAACCCATAATTTGATTAATATACAGAGACTGGAAACTGAATTACTCTGAATAACAGAACATCTGCAAGTAAGAACTGAAGATCTCGATCAGTTTCGGGTTCCAAGCACACAGAATTAAATATGTCAGATCTGGTGAAAGGAAACTGACCATCATGAAGAAATGCATCAGGTATATCAGCAGTCCATGAATGTAATGTGTATCAGGTCCTATCTTTTTTTGAAGTGACGCTGGTTCCTAAATGATCTGGACACTGTATCTGAGATATATTAAATTATATATGAGTACAATTTATCTGATTGCTAAGCATGTATCAACAGGGCGATGAATAGAGAAAGGGATTTAAGAAACAGAGTTACCTGTCTGCTGAATAGTGGGCATTTGACCTACAGGCAAACAACACAAACATTGAGGAGGTTAACAGGGGCACCACGAGTTGTTCACAGCCTCGCTGATGGAGGCGACTTACTTATTTTCTTCAGATTTATTTCCATCGATACGCCTCCTCAATCATCATGGTACATACATCTATTAGAATAAATTTGAAACAAGATTGTAGCATGATCAAAACTTGGACGCTAAGGAGATGCAAGCATACAGAAAAAAGATCAAGGAGGACTGAATCTTAATCAGAGCATGATCAGAACTTGGACAACCGATTTCTTTGTTTTGAAAGCAAACATATAATGGATGAACTATGAGAACTAAACAGGACTCTTTTGCATCAGATTGTAGTTAAACAAAATAATTATAGATGATTTGCTATTACACCCAACTAATAAAATGAAAAAGGAGGGGTCTACAGGAAAGGGAAATTTAATGTGTCAACAGAAACTCAAACTAAAGGCTGCACGAAAGATGAACCATACCTCTGAAAATTCTTCAACCACACCAGGCAGGAAGCACCTGATCGAGAGATCGAATTCAGCATTGAATTAGCACCTGGCACCGCTCCCATTTATAAGAAGCCGTATAGAATGGCACCCTCAGAATTGGTGGAGTTGAAGAAGCAGATAAAGGAATTACTGGACAAGGGGTTTATACGAGCCAGCTCCTCACCATGGGGTTCGCCCGTATTGTTCGCCAAGAAGAAGGATGGGACACTGAGACTGTGCATAGACTATCGAGCCCTCAATATGGTCACCATCAAAAACAAATACCCGATGCCACGGATAAATGATTTGTTTGACCAGCTCGCACAAGCTAAAGTATTTTCGAAGATTGATTTGAGATCAGGATACCATCAACTGAAGGTACGAACAGAGGATATCCCTAAGACAACATTCACTTCCAGATATGGGTTATACGAGTTCACAGTGATGCCTTTTGGTCTAACAAACGCCCCCGCATTTTTCGTCCACCTCATGAACAAAGTGTTCATGAAATTCATGGACAAATTTGTGGTGGTATTCATTGACGACATTCTGGTTTACTCAAGGACACCAGAAGAACATGCTGAGCACCTCAGAATTGTTTTGGGAGAATTGAGGAAACATCAGTTGTACGCCAAATTTAGCAAATGCGAATTTTGGCTAAGACAAGTTGGTTTCTTAGGCCATATACTGAACCAAGAAGGCGTAGCCGTAGACCCAGAAAAGGTCAAAGCCATACTGGACTGGAAACCACCAGCCAACGTCACGGATGTGCGGAGTTTCCTAGGAATGGCCGGATATTACAGGAGATTTATTGAAGGATTCTCCACTGTGGCAAAACCTATGACCCAACTGCTCAAGAAGGACAGGAGATTCGTATGGACGGAAGCATGTGAGCAGAGCTTCCAAGAACTCAAGAAGAAACTGACAACCGCACCAGTTTTAACTGTGCCAGACATACACAAGAGTTTTGAAGTATATTGTGACGCGTCCCAAAAAGGTCTCGGATGTGTACTAATGCAGGATGGCAAAGTTGTCGCATATGCCTCCAGGCAACTGCGAAAGCATGAGGAAAATTACCCAACACATGACTTGGAGCTAGCAGCGGTCATACATGCACTCAAAGAGTGGAGGCACTTTCTGTTGGGAAATCGTTGTGAAATATATACGGACCATAAGAGCCTCAAATATATCTTCACACAGCCAGAGCTGAATTTACGCCAACGACGCTGGTTGGAACTGGTCAAAGACTACGACGTCGGCATCCACTACCACCCTGGAAAAGCAAATGTAGTAGCCGATGCCCTTAGCCGAAACCCCAGCCCGGACAGTGACGGTCAGCAAAACTTGAGGCCTGAGTTTCAGCGAGAGTTCAGTCGGCTCAACATGATGTTAGTCTCCGAGGGCACCGTATCGAACCTAGAGATACAACCCACCCTAGTGGAACAAATCAAGAAGGCTCAACAGGGACATCCCAGTATCGAAGGCATAAAGAAGAAAATGAATACTAGTAAGACTTCAGAATTCGTCACGGACAGTGAAGGAACATTGTGGTACCGAAACAGACTTTGCGTACCTAACATTGAGGAACTCAAGCAACAGATCTTGACGGAAAGCCACACCGCTCCATATTCGATCCATCCTGGAGGAACCAAAATGTACAAGGACATCCAGGAAAGATTTTGGTGGCACGGTATGAAAAGAGATATAGCCACATTCATTGCTTGTTGCGAATCATGTCAGCGTATCAAGGCCGAGCACCAAAAGCCAGCAGGGCTACTCCAGCCAAACAGAATACCGGAGTGGAAATGGGACGAAATAGGAATGGACTTCATTGTCGGATTACCCCGGTCACAACGCGGAAATGACGCCATATGGGTCATCACAGACCGACTAACCAAGGTTGCTCATTTCATTCCTGTAAAGACTACCTACTCCACACAAAGACTGGCAAAGCTCTACCTATCTCGTATAGTTTGCTTGCATGGAGTCCCGAAGACCATAATATCAGATCGAGGCACCCAATTCGTCTCCAAATTCTGGGAACACCTACAACAAGCTCTGGGCACACGACTGGCTTTCAGTACAGCATACCACCCTTAGACAGATGGACAAACAGAACGTGTAAACCAAATCCTAGAGGATATGCTAAGAGCCTATGTGCTCACCTATGGGTCCAGTTGGGAAGAGAGTTTGCCCTATGCCGAATTTGCGTACAACAACAGTTACCAAGCCAGCTTGCAAATGGCACCCTTTGAAGCATTGTACGGACGGAGGTGTCGTACCCCATTGAATTGGTCAGAAACAGGTGATAGCCGTATCTTCGGCCCAGATATGCTTAAGGAGGCCGAGGAAAAACTTAAACAAATCAGGGACAGGCTCAAGACAGCACAGAGCCGACAAAAGAGCTACTATGATCAGAAGCATCGTGAGGTCAGCTTTGAACCTGGTGATTCCGTATACCTCCGAGTATCTCCTATGAGGGGTCTGCAACGGTTCAAAATTAAGGGGAAACTAGCCCCAAGATTTATTGGACCATTTTGTGTGAAGGCACGAAGAGGCACGGTAGCCTACCAACTAGACCTGCCCAAGGAGCTGTCAGACGTCCATGACGTATTCCACGTCTCGCAGTTGAGGAAATGTGTGAGTAACCCAGAGAAACATGTACCTCATGAGGACATTGTTATGCAACCAGATCTCACCTACAGAGAAAGGCCAGTAAAGATTTTAGAAGAGTCTGAACGGAGGACCCGTCAGAAAACGACAAAATTTTTCAAGGTTCACTGGAGCAACCACACTGAGGATGAAGCTACATGGGAAAGGGAGGATTTCCTTCGAGCAGAGTATCCATATCTGTTTGAGGATCAGCAGAAATCTCGAGGACGAGATTTTTCCTAAGGGGGTAGGTGTTGTGGCACCCAAGTTTTTATTTGGATTTTTCAAAAAAAAAAATTCAAGAGAACTCTCACTCTCAAATATCTTTCTTTATGGCAAAAATTTTATTTGGATTCACCCAAGATCTGCCTTTGACCTTGGAGGTTCTTGCTTTCTTTAGGACTCAAGACAAAATGGTTTTCATTTGGGAAAATAACTTTTGAAAACCTTTTCTTGAATTTGCACTATGGCTTTTGGAAAGCCTTTTGCCACTTCCAACAATTCCTTTTTGCCATGGCCCAAGTGCAAATGATCTCTCCTAACTCCTCCCTCACCTCTGGATCATGATTTACATCAAATCCAGCAAGTTGGACCTCCCCATGTATTTATTTTCCATTCAAATTCTATTCAAATATTTTCTGCCTTCTATTCTACCACTTGGAGATTTACAAAGGAACTCCTCTTTCTGTTTTGATTTTTGGCCCCAAACTTCTTTCCCCTCCTAGTCCTTTGAACCCTCAACCTGGAACCATGAAGATCCACTGGTCTCGAGTTCAAAATTTTCAAACTACATCAGCTGCAAGTTTGGACCAGATTTGCCAAATTTGGTGAAATTCATTCAAAACTTTCTCCAAAAATTCCAAGTAAATTCATGCAGCCCCTGGGTGCTTTGAGTGATCATCTCACCAAGTTACAGCCCCAGCAAAATTCATCTTTTTACCAACACCTACTGTCGAACACCTGCAATGCATAGTCACTGTCAAGTTTCAGAGATTCAGAGTTTCAGTTCAGTGGCTACTGTCGTTTTCTTCAGAGCATGACATCGATCTCGCCAGTACCCTCGCGTCGCCTTGCTCCTCGTCCTCGCCCTCCCGTTCCTGCACCGCACGAGTGCCTGGCATCTTGCGGGCGTCGGCGACGAGCAGCAGAAGGTGCGCCGCCCCGTGACCGACGCCGGCGGCGGCTTTGCGGACGCCAGCGGGAGACACCGCGCCGCCGACTCCACCCAACACCGCCCAAACCACCGGAGCCCGCCGTGTGGCCGTCCACTCCCCCGAATGCGCTGCCGCTCTCGTCGTGAACCCCAGGGCGCGGAGCGCGCTCTCTGCCGCCGTTGAGCTCGTGCGGTCACCTCACCGTGAACAGACGCCGTTACGCCAAGACTAACCACGTTCAGCTGCAAATCAAGTCCAGCAACATCCACTGATGCTTCTCAACCGCTCAAACCTCCTGCCAACCCACTGCTCCGTCGTAATCGCTCGCCGGAGGTTCTCCGTTCACGGCCACCCCGTCGAGCTGCCTATAAATAGCGGCCCCGAGCTTCAACTCGAGCACCCACCAGCCCTACACTTCCCCTAGAGCACGCCCAGCCACTGGAAGAGCCGCGAGAGGGTCTCCTTCCTCGACTCCGGCCACCGTGATCCGCCACGGGATCCAGCCCGATTCGCCCCCGTGTGTGCTCCGCAACCCCCATTCTCTTGCCAGTAGCTTCTCCTTGCATCACCCGTTCTGACCCGCGCCTCAATTCGTACTTTGCAGCCCTCCACCGGAGTTCCCCAACCTCACCCGAACCGCCGTCCGCCGGAGATAGTGTCGCCGTCGACGTGGTGCTCCCCGTTGGACGAGTCCACCACCCACCGACGCGGAAGAAGACACTGAAGCTCTTGGTACCCTCCGTTTCTCCTAACTCGTCGTGGTTCGACGCCGGCGTCCACCGCCGTCTTCGGGCGCCGGCGAGTTTTCAAACCTGACATGCGGGCCCCGCGTGTCAGCCTCTGTTTTATTTCCCCGAATCGTTTTCTGTTGGCGCCTTCGGGCAAATTACGTCTTCTCTCTTGCGCTTGCGCATTTCCAAACGAACCGTTTTCTGTTTTCTCAGTTAAAACCCTGGAACTTTTCTGTTTCATTACAGAAAGGTCCCTGGACAGAAACCTTTATAACTTTTTAATGAAAAGGTATTTTTGAGTGATTCTTTTTCTGTCCATCTCCAAATTTTGCCTAGTTTTTTATGGGATTTATTTGAAAAATATTTGGCAAAGTTTCTGTGCATGTGTTGGTTTTCACGTTAGTACCCCGTTTCGTGATTGCCGTAGGTTCCGGGAGAGGGGACGGAGCCGCGAACTTCGCCGAGCTAGACTCCGACTTCTCCGAACTAGGCAAGCATGTTTGAACATTTGATATGGCAGATGTTTTGCATGTTCATGTGAAAGTTTGTGCGTGGCATGTGAGTGTCGATAAGTGCCTCGTTGCTTGTAAGGCAATGACCCGGTTGTTCCGAAGTTGTGATGACCTCTGATGAGAGGTGGCCTAATCATGTGGTGACATGAAGGGCAGCAAGGTGGTACTGTTGTAGCATGCCAGCCTTGCGTCATCCGACTTTCTTCGACGTTAACGTGGTTGGAGCCACGTTATCGATCTTTTCCCGTATGTTCCAAAGTTGCGATGACCTCTGATGAGAGGTGGCCTAATCATGTGGTGACATGAAGGGCAGCAAGGTGGTACTGTTGTAGCATGCCAGCCTTGTGTCATCCGACCTTTCCGACGTCAACATGGTTGGAGCCGTGTTATCGTCCCTTCCCCTTTCCGTGCTACCACATGTCTCGTTGCCAGGATACGGTTTAGTAAGTTGGTAACCTCTTTCCGTGTACACACCAAACAGAGAGGCCGGGATGATGGTACCTTGGCCCAGGATTAAAGCCAGTCATTCGGTCAGGGGGCATGGGTGTTTCCGGTTGGGACCGAGAGGGGGGCACCCCCTTATAGCGCGCGTATAAAAATTTGATCCCATGCTACGCGAGGTTGTAGCCTCCCCGACTCAGGGTTTTTCCTGAATGTTGCCGAGGGTGATCCCTGTCTTCGGATGGTTAAATTGGGTGTGTACTGGTTAGACGTGTTCCTCCCAGAACACCGTAGACGGAACTAGTCCCCGTGACTACTGAAATCCGTTGGCTGTGGTTAAGTACAAACTCTGCAGAGTCAATTCTTTCCAAATCATCGTATCCATAGTCAGAAATGTAGATTTTTATCCAAATCTATCCGTGTGAAAAACTTGCCCCGGTGAACAAGCTCAAGTGGTAAAGTCTCAGATTTATTGTTATTCCTGTGGATGGACCAACATTATATTTGTCTCGTGCTTGTGATAAGTTATATTCCTGAATTATTGTATTGTTGTGTTACAATATAAGCCCTTTATGCGATGTCGCTCAGACGTCCGACTGCGGCATGTACTGTCTTTATTTTCTGTTATAAGCCCTTTATGTGGTGTCGCCCCGACGCCCGACTGCGGCATTATTATTCCGCATTTTCCTCTCGAGGAGTCTTTCAGACACTCGTTTGGCACCTGTATTATTATTCCGCATTTTCCTCTCGAGGAGTCCTTCAGACACTCGTTTGGCACCTGTATTATTATTCCGCATTTTTCCTCTCGAGGCGTCTTTCAGACACTCGTTTGGCACCAGTATTACTATTCCGCAGTTTCCGCTCGAGGCGTCATTCAGACCCTCGCTTGGCACCCAGTATTTATTATCTCTATGCCTGATCGCACTGGTTAACTTATTCATGTGCTTCATGGTTGCATTTGTTATACCTTATGCCCGAACTGTCTTGCGAGTACTTTCATAGTACTCACCTGGCTTGTTGATTTGGCCAGATGTTGACGAAGGCGATCTCTTGGATGAAGAGTTTGATAGCGCGTCCGACGCCTAGAGGAGTCCCAGTCAGTCCTGCGCGATCCCGGATATTGGTCACTTGTATCGTTTGCGCTTCCGCCACCCGCAATAAGTCTTCTCGAGCCTCACTCCGACGCTCGAAGAGCTGTAGTCTTCTGGAGTCATATCACTCGCCCCGCGGTGATATCTCCACCATCGTTATTATCGTGAGTTAGTAGTTTGCCACCCTATCCGCCGTATTGTTTTATCGGCGTGCCTGTAATAAATTGTTGGGCAATCTCTGCTCAACTTTGTATTATATTTAGTACTCCTGGTGTTTTTCTTCTGTGACCAATGTATTGTCTATCAGTGAGAAGGAATTCTTCCTCGCTGGTCCGTAACAGGGATTGGTTTCTCAATAATTATTTTATTGAAAAACCGGTCGTGACAATGGATAACTACCATGGTCATGTCCACCTACCTGAAATTTTTTGGGTCATTTCAAGGGTATCGGGAAACATCATGCTCAGTCTTCTGGCCTATCCGAACATCCTCATTAAACATGGTCTATGTTTGGACATCCTTCAAATGACTCAAAATTTTGCAAGCAGGTAGGCCTGCCCAGGGTAGGAATCCATGTCAACTTTGAACGATTTTTGAGTTGTGATACGTCCGGCCATTTATCAGTATTTTTTGACCAAGAAAACACCAGAAAATACAAAATTTGTCAAACACTAAAATAACTTTACATGGTACCTTTAATAGGTCATATAAGCTCATGGAAAAAATTTGGTGTCATTTGACGATGCCAAAAAAACGTGCTCTCAAACGGAGACTTCTGCCCTACCTGAACACACTTCGTTGAACACATGGTGTTTTTCGGATATTCATGAAATGACCTAAACTTTTTCCAGCAGGTGGGCATGCCCAAGGTAGGCATCCATAGTAGGTTTGAAGAAAAAAAATTAAAACCATAACTTAAATAGATATGTAAAACCGTTATCTTAATTTTTCCTGTTTTGGCGAGCAACAATGGACCAGCCCAGTCGGTCGGCCTCCTTTAAAAAGTATTAAATTCATGAACATTTTTTTCAAATCAATGAACTTTTCAATTTCACGTTTTTTTATCAAATTCCTGAACTTTTCAAATTGACGAACTAATTTTAATTTCGTGAACTTTTTCGTCCTTGGAGCCAAGGTAGACATAAAAACCGACAAACCAAAGAACAAACTAAAAAGTATATCAATTTTTTGATTTTTGTGTTGGTGTTTTCTGCCAGATGAAGCAAAGAAAGAGCGAACGATGCAGAAAAATATACGAGCGGACGCAAATATCTAGACCTAGATAGATAAAAAATTCTAACCATAATGGAAGCAATATGTACAATTAGAGGGCTCATATTTTAATGTGATTGGAAACGAGAATATTCTGTCACATTGGACTCATATGTATCTATCTAATGGAAGCAAATTCTCTAACTAAGCAAAGATGAAAACTAATAATTTTATGGATACATTTTTTGTTTAGTCAATGCATATTTTAGTTCCTCACAAAAAAAGAAGAAGCATATTTTAGTTGCACCAGAAGCAAATTCTCGTGTTCAAAAAAGAAGAAGAAAAAGAAGCAAATTGTTGAATTGATTGAAACACGAATTCATTGTGTTGAAAACGTGTGTTGCATCAAAAAATAAATTTGGTATGCATTGGAAGAAAGCTAATTCCCTTTTCGAAATCCGATGGGATAAATAATTTGATCCAACACAAAACAATTTTGGTAAACTCACAACATATTTTAAATTCGAAGCAAATTGATAACTAAAGGAAGAACATTTTCATTACGGTGGAAGCAAATTGAATATGCATCTGATTTTAGTACGTATGGCATACATAATTTCATTGAGCTTAATTTCCTATAAAACTGGAGAGAGAGAGAGAACTTTAATTTGATGGACCCCGATAACGCGCGCACGTTTGGTACCACAGGGCGCCGGTCCGAACGACCTGTTCAGAGTGGGACTCCCTCGAGCCGAACAAAATTGTTCAGACAGGATTCCTTAACCCCCGAACTACCACGTGGTGAAACCCCCCTCTTGGTCCACGCGGCTTCTCCCCTCGACCCCCGATCCAAAAACGCCATGCATCTCCCACCTCCACCCCCGATCCCCACCATAGTTCCCCTTCCCCTCCATAACCTTATCCATGGAATTTTCCATGGCAAGATCTGAGGAACTCTACAAAAGCTGCTAATAGAAGTGAAATTAGGTCAATTATTGCATGTCCACACCACCTCCTCACCCCGTCCCCCTCCTCCTATGTCCCCACTCTCTGATCTAGCCATTGTTGCCAACATTACTAGGGAAAAGCCAAGCAGGGCGTGGGTCTAAGGGCTATCAGTAGCGCGGGGCACCGCGCTACTGATAAGGTGCTACAGCTAACGTTTAGCAGTAGCGTGTTTTGATCCGCGCTACAACTATACCTACTTAGCAGCAACGTTGTCCATTCCAATGCTACTGCTAAGTGGCTTAGCGTTTTCCTGTCCAGGGCTAAAGAGCGCTACTACTATATTTTCACATATCTTTTTTTTGCTAAGTATTTGCGATGTTTTTGTACAGTTTTATACAATATTCTAATCATATTATAAACATGCAATATGCTCATCATATCATACACATAATAGTCTCATCATATCATCGAACACAAATCATGTCATCACATCATAATCAGGATATAGAGATACAAGTTAACTGACATGTCTCATCATACATAATGTAGTACTTCTTGAGGCCCCGGTTCGGATCCCTCTCTCGCACTAGCGTGAAACTAAACTAACTATTTTTCGCTTCGACTCTGCTATCGAACCATCTCTGGCTGTCGCTTGGAAACTGGTACAACTAGGCCTGACGCTCAGGCTACTCGTCGTATACTCCTGGTATAGCACTTCTTCGCCATCGATGATCTATGTACCTGCATCGTCACATTAGTCGATAATATGCAACATTAATAGTTGAGCAACAGAAAGTGACGGAGTTGGCAAAAATAGAAGCAACATATCATAAGCGTAAATAACAAAGTTCATCATACCCAAAATGACCTAACTAGAGTGATCTTCGTTAGTTGAGGAGGACAATTTAATTACATCACAAAATTTCGTCATGCATAGCTCAAAGTTTCGTCATAGAGAAAGTATGGACTAAACGAACACATTGCCATATATTGTCAATCACTCCAACATGTTGTGTCATCCATCCAAAGCAGGGTGATAGTTCCCGAGTGCAGTGAAAGGCTTCAGGTTGGGACGCTGAGTGGCTACACGTGTTCGGACGTCTTCCCGCGACATTTGCCCTTCTTCATAGAACGGCCATGTTTTCACATCTTTTTATCAAAATCCTGAACTTTTCAAATCGACGAACTGATTTTAATTTCGTGAACTTTTTCATCCTTGGAGCCAGGGTAGACATAAAAATCGACAAACCAAAGACCAAACTAAAAAATATATCAATTTTTCGGTTTTTGTGTTGGTGTTGGAATTTTCTGGAAGATGAAGCAAAGAAAGACGAACCATGCAGAAAAATATACGAGCAGACGCAGGTTTCTAGATCTACATAGATAAAAAATTCTAACCATAATGGAAGTAATATGTACAATTAGAGGGCTCATTTTTACTGTGGTTGGAAACAAGAATATTCTGTTACATTGGACTCATGTTTCTATCTCATGGAAGCAAATTCTCTAACTGAGCTACGATGAAAAATAATAATTCTGTGGATACATTTTTGTTAAGTCAATACATATTTTAGTTCCTCACAAAAAAAAGAAGCATATTTTAGTTTCACCAGAAGCAAATTCTCGTGTTCAAAAAAGAAGAAAAAAAGAAGCAAATTCTCGAATGGGTTGAAACGCGAATTCATTGTGTTGAAAACACGTGTTGTCTCAAAAAATAAATTTGGTATGCAATGGAAGAAAGCAGATTCCCTGTTCGAAATCTGATGGGATAAATAATTTTATCCAACACAAAACAATTTTGGTAAAGTCTGAACATATTTTAAATTCTAAGCAAATTGATTAACTAAAGGAAGCACATTTTCATACGGTGGAAGCAAATTTAATATGCGTCTGATTTTAGTATGTATGGCATACAGGATTTCATTGAACTTAATTTCCTATAAAACGAGAGAGAGAGAGAGAGAGAGAGAGAGAGAGAGAGACCTTTAATTTGATGAACGTCAATAAAGCATGTTCAGTACCACAGGGCGCCTGTCCGAACGACCTATTCGAAGTGGGACTCCCTCGAGCCGAACAAAATTGTTCGGACAAGATTCCTTAACCCCCGAACTACCACGTGGCAAAACCCCCTCTTGGTTTATCTGGTTTAAGATTATATGTTCAGATCCAATATGCTACTTAATACCCCTCTGATCTTGAGCATGTTTATCACTTGTGAGTAGTTACTTTTGTTCTTGAGGTCACGGGAGAAATCTTGTTGCAAGTAATCATGTGCACTTGATATGTGTTCGATATTTTGATAGTATGTATGTTGTGATTCCCTTAGTGGTGTCATGTGAACGTTGACTACATGACACTTCACCATATTTGGGCCTAAGAGAATGCATTGTGGAGTAGTTATTAGATGATGGGCTGCGAGAGTGACAAAAGCTTAAACCCTAGTTTATGCGCTATTCCGTAAGGGACCAATTGGATCCAAAAAGTTTAATGCTATGGTTAGAATTTATTCTTAATACTTTTCTCGTAGTTGCGGATTCTTGCGAGGGGGTTAATCATAAGTAGGAGGCTTGTTCAAGTAAGAGCACCACCTAAGCACCGGTCAACCCATATATCAAATTATCAAAGTAGAGAACATGAATCGAATCAACATGATAAAAGTGACTAGATGAAATTCCTGTGTACCCTCAAGAACGCTTTACTTATCATAAGAGACCATTTTGGCCTGTCCTTTGCCTCAAAAGGGTTGGGCTACCTTGATGCACTTTTGTTACCATTACCGTTACTTGCTCGTTACAAATTATCTTGCTATCAAACTACTCGCTACTTACAATTTCAGCGCTTGCAGACATTACCTTGCTGAAAACCACTTGTCATTTCCTTCTGCTCCTCGTTGGGTTTGACACTCTTACTTATCGAAAGGACTACGATTGATCCCCTATACTTGTGGGTCATCAAGGTTCTTTTCTAGCGCCGTTGCCGGGGAGTGAAGCGCTTTTGGTAAGTGGAAATTGGTATGGAAAAATTATTAGTACGTGCTGAAATTTATTGTCACTTGTTAATATGGAAAACAATCCTTTAAGGGGTTTGTTCGGGGTATCTTCACATCGACTGGAACCACAATTAGTTACCCCTCAACCTACTGCACCTACTTAAAATATTGTATATGAAATTCCTTCGGGTATGATAGAACAACTGCTAGCTAATCCTTATGCAGGAGATGCAACCGAACATCCAGATATGCACTTGATATATGTGGATGAAATTTGTGGATTGTTTAAGCTTGCAGGTTTACCTGGAGATGAAGTTAAGAAGAAGGTTTTCCCTTTACCTCTGAAGGGAAAAACATTGGCATGGTATAGGCTATGCGATGATATTGGATCTTGGAATCGGAATCGATTGAAATTGGAGTTTCACCAAAAAAAAATATCCTATGTATCTAGTTCATCGTGATCGGGATTACATATAAAATTTTGGGCCTCGTGAAGGAGAAAGTATCGCTCTATCTTGGGGGAGGCTTAAGTCAATGTTATATTCATGCCCCAGTCATGAGCTCTCAAGAGAAATAATTATTCAGAAATTTTATGCTCGGCTTTCTCATAATGATCGATCCATGCTTGATACTTCTTGTGCTGGTTCTTTTATGAAGAAGACTATTGAATTCCGGTGGGATCTTTTGGAAAGAGTTAAACGCAACTATGAAGATTGGGAACTTGATGAAGGTAAAGAGTCAGGTATTAAGCTCAAGTTTGATTGTGTTAAATCTTTTTATTAATACCGATGCTTTTCAAAAGTTTAGCACTAAGTATGGACTTGACTCTGAGATAGTAGCCTCCTTTTGTGAATCATTTGCTACTCATGTTGATCTCCCTAAGGAGAAGTGGCTTAAATATCACCCACCTATTAAAGAAGAAATTAAAGAACCGGTACTAGCTAAGGAGGAAACTATTATTTGTAATGTTGATCCAGTTGTTCCTACTGCTTATATTGAGAAACCATCGTTCCCTGTTAGGATGAAGGAACATGCTAAAGTTTCAACTGTGGTCAAAAAATATTAGAAAACCTAAACCCGGTGAGAAAATCAAAGTGGAACCTAATGTTGCTATGGTTAAGGATCTCCTGGAAGAAAATATAGATGGGCATGTTATTTATTTCTGTGATGAAGCTGCTAGAATTGCCAAACCCGATGAGAAAGATAAACGTAGACCTGTTGTTGCATGCCCGTTATCTCAGTTAAAATAGGAGATCACTGTTATCATGGTTTATGTGACATAGGTGCTAGCGTGAGTGCTATTCCTTTTACCTTATACTAAGAAATTATGAATGGCATAGCAATCACAGAGATAGAAGACATAGATGTTACTATTAAACTTGCTAATAGAGATACTATTTCACCAATTGGGATTGATAGAGATGTTGAAGTCTTGTGTGGGAAAATAAAATACCCTACTGATTTTCTTGTTCTTGGTTCCCCACAAGATGACTTTTGTCCCATTATCTTTGGTAGACCTTTCTGGAATAAGGTTAATGCTAAAAGAGATTGTGAGAAACAAACTGTCGGTGTTAGCTTTGGTGATGAGTTTCATGAGTTTAATTTTTCCAAGTTTAGTAGAAAAACTCATAAAAAAGAGTTGCCTAATAATGATGAAATAATTGGTCTTGCCTCTATTGATGTACCCCCTACTGATCCTCTAGAACAATATCTGCTAGATCATGAAAATGATTCACATATGCATGAAACAAATGAAATAGATAAGATTTTCTTTGAACAACGTCCTTTGCTTAAACACAATTTGCCGATTGAAACTCTAGGAGGTCCTCCTCCATCTAAAGGTGATCTTGTGTTTGAATTAAAACAATTGCCAGACACTTTGAAATATGCTTATCTTGATGAGAAAAAGATATGTCCTGTTATTATCAGTGCTAACCTTTTAGAACATGAAGAAGAAAGATTATTGAAAGTTCTAAGGAAGCACCGAGCTGCCATCGGATATACTCTTGATGATTTAAAGGGCATTAGTCCCACTCTCTATCAGCACAAAATTAATATGGAACCTGATGCTAAACACGTTGTTGATCACCAATGTCGGTTAAATCTAAAGATGAAAGAAGTGGTAAGAACGGAAATAGTAAAACTTCTGGAAGTAGGTATAATCTATCCTATAGCTGATAGTAGATGGATAAGTCCTGTTCATTGTGTCCCTAAGAAAGGAGGTATTACCAGTGTTCCTAATGATAAGAATGAACTCGAACCTGATGCTAAACCCGTTGTTGCTCACCAACATCGGTTAAATCCGAAGATGAAAGAAGTGGTAAGAACGGAAATATTAAAACTTCTGGAAGCAGGTATAATCTATCCTATAGCTGATAGTAGATGGATATATTATACCTGCTTCCAGAAGTTTTAATATTTCCGTTCTTACCACTTCTTTCATCTTAGGATTTAACCGATGTTGGTGATCAACGACGGGTTTAGCATCAGGTTCCATATTAATTTTGTGCTGGCAGAGAGTGGGACTAATGCCCTTTAAATCATGAAGAGTATATCCAATAGCAGCTCGATGATTCCCTAGAACTTTCAATAATCTTTCTTCTTCATGTTCTGAAAGGTTAGCACTAATAATAACAGGATATATCTTCTTCTCATCAAGATAAGCCTATTTCAAAGTGTCTGGCAATTGTTTTAATTCAAACACAGGATCACCTTTAGGTGGAGGAGGACCTCCTAGAGTTTCAATAGGAAAATTTTGTTTCAACAAAGGACGTTGTTCAAAGAAAATCTCATCTATTTCATTTCTTTCGTGCATATGTGAATCATTTTCATGATCTAGCAGATATTGTTCTAGAGGATCAGTAGGGTGTACAGAAATAGAAGCAAGACCAATTATTTCATCATTATTTGGCAAAACTTTTTATGAAGTTTTCTACTAAACTTGGAAAAATTAAACTCATGAGACTCATCACCAAATCTAACACTGACAATTTGTTTCTCACAATCTATTTTAGCATTAACGGTGTTCAAGAAAGGTCTACCGTAGATACTGGGACAAAAGTCATCTTGTGGGGAACCAAGAACAAGAAAATTAGTAGGGTGTTTTATTTTCCCACACAAGACTTCAACATCTCTAACAATCCCAATTGGTGAAATAGTATCTCTATTAGCAAGTTTAATAGTAACATCTATGTCTTCTATCTCTGCGGGTGCTATGTCATTCATAATTTCTTGGTATAATGTAAAAGGAATAGAACTCACAGTAGCACCTATGTCACATAAACCATGATAACAGTGATCTTCTATTTTAACTGAGACAATGGGCATGCCAACAACCGGTCTATGTTTATCTTTTTCATCAGGTTTGGCAATTCTAGAAGCTTCATCACAGAAATAAATAACATGCCCATCTATATTTTCTTCGAGGAGATCCTTAACCATAGCAACACTAGGTTCTAATTTGATTTTTTTCATCAGGTTTAGGTGTTCTAATATAACTTTTGTTGACCATAGTTGAAACTTTAGCACGTTCCTTCATCGTAATAGGGAAAGGTGGTTTCTCAATATAAGCAGTAGGAACAACTGGATCAACATTATAAATGATAGTTTCCTCTTTAGCTAGTACCGGTTCTTTAATTTCTTCTTTAATAGGTGGGTGATAGTTAAACCACTTCTCCTTAGGGAGATCAACATGAGTAGCAAAAGATTCACAAAAGGAGGCTACTATCTCAGAGTCAAGTCCATATTTAGTGCTAAACTTTTGAAAAGCATCGGTATTCATAAAAGATTTAACACAATCAAACTTGAGCTTAATACCTGACTCTTTACCTTCATCGAGTTCCCAATCTTTAGAGTTGCATTTAATTCTTTCCAAAAGATCCCACCGGAATTCAATAGTCTTCTTCATAAAAGATCCAGCACAAGAAGTATCAAGCATGGATCGATCATTATGAGAAAGCCGAGCATACAAATTATGCATAATTATTTCTCTTAAGAGCTCATGATTGGGGCATGAATATAACATTGACTTAAGCCTCCCCAAGCTAGAGCGATACTTTCTCCTTCACGAGAACAAAAATTATATATGTAATTCCGATCACGATGAACTAGATTCATAGGATATTGTTTTGGTGAAACTCCAATTTCAATCGATTCCAATTCCAAGATCCAATATCATCGCATAGCCTATACCATGCCAATGTTTTTTCCTTCAAAGATAAAGGGAAAACCTTCTTCTCAACTTCATCTCCCGGTAAACCTGCAAGCTTAAACAATCCAGAAATGTCTTCCACATATATCAAGTGCATATTTCAGGATGTTCGGTTCCATCTCCTGCATAAGGATTAGCTAGCTGTTGTTCTATCATACCCGAAGGAATTTCATATTCAATATTTTCAGTAGGTGTAGTAGGTTGAGGAGTAACTAATTGTGGTTCCGGTCGAGGTGAAGATATCCCGAACAAACCCCTCAAAGGATTGTTTTCCATAGTAAAAAGTGACAATAACTTTCAGCAAGTATTAATAATTTTTCCTTACCAATTTCCACTTACCAAAAGCGCTTCACTCTCTCGCAACGGCGCCATAAAAGAGCCTTGATGACCCACAATTATAGGGGATCAATCGTAGTCCTTTCAATAAGTAAGTGTAACATCCCAATTTTCAATTTGGATGTTATTCATTAGGTCATCATCTGCATTCATAATTTATCCATCTTTGAATTCGTTTTATTTGGAGTTTTGGTCCCTAGAAACCCTTAGCAACTCAAGGACCAATTGAGTGAGTTGGAGGTTTTCACAAAAATCCATTTTTGAATTTTCAAATTTGGCAAATTGGATTTAAGCGATTTTATTCGAAATTATTTTTCCAATTATTTCAAAATAAATAAAATAATGAGAGAAAATAATATGCCTTCTTCAAAACAGCGGCGAAATATTGGAAATTTAATTTTGAATAAAAATATGTTTTAGTTGTGTGTTATTTGAATATCTATTCGGTTCCATTTTATTAAATTAGGGAATAATGTGCATTTTTAAAAAATTGCATTTAGCCTAGAAAAATGTTCACGTTGTCTACATATTAGGAGGGCATGGAGAAAATTATTTCTGGAATTTTTCAGAAATTTACTTTATTTTGTTTGGATTTTCTTTGCGGCGCGATTAAAATAAATTCTCCGGACCGAACTGGGCCGAAGGCCCAGCCGGCCCGTCGCGCCATCGCCTTCCCTGCCGTGCGGGAGCCGGAATCGCCGGATTCCGAGCCGCCGTGGCGCGCCCGGACCCCCTCCCCAAGTCGGACGCCGTCCCCCCTCCTTATAAGCTGCCACCCCGCCACTCTTTCCCCCTCATCAGCCGCCGCTGCTCCACGCAGCAGCAGCCCGCCGCCGCCTGCCGCGCCGCCTCCCGCCTCCCGCTGCACCGCCTCCCGCCACCCGCCGCGCCGCTCGTCGCCGCCGTTCGCTGGAGCCGCACCGCCGCCGGAGCCCGATCCGCCGCCGCCGGTTTTTCTCACCGAACCGGTATAAATCACCGAAACCCGACCTGTTTTTTAGTTTTAGGTTTTTCTTTTTAGATCGCTTTATTTTATTAGTTTACTTTAATTAGCAAACGTTCGTTCGTTTAGATCTATTAGTGAACGTTTTCGTTCAGTAGTCTCTGTTAGCGAACGACCGTTCGTTAGATTTTTCTTTTTCGGTTTATTTCGGCCAGGGACCCATTCATAATTATTTTCTTGGTTGTTTAATCCCTGATCTTCAAACCCTCACAACCTTTTGCTCGTTTATCCAAATTCAACGAAACCAATGCGAAATTCTTCATTACGATCCCCTCTGTCTAGATAATTAACTTGAACATATTTTTTAAAATTTACAATTTGGTTTCAAACAGATTCGAATTTGAACTTCTTTTAATCATAATTTGAGTTTCGTAGTTCCGATTTGATCGATTGTTTTTGCAAATCGAAGCTCTTCGCTTGAAGTTTCTGTTTAGACCTTTTATTTGGTTTTACCTTTGCATATTATGCTTGAGTTCTTATGTATGATATTGTTTGTTTACGATAGAGTTTCCGGAGTGCGCAGCTTGCTACTACGAATCTCTAGGGTGTTGCGATCGTCAGCAAGGCAAGTTACACTTTGATCATATCCCTTTATTACCCAGTTTTTATGCATTAGTTTCAACCTTCAAACATTGCATGACTAGGATTGGTAACATGTGGTATTCCTGTAGTCTATGAGGTAGGAACCTATTACCTTTGATCACCCCAGGAATGTACACTTTGTTACTTATTGGTTAGCCATGCTCGTAGACGTGGATTGGTATGAGAGAATCATGCAAGTTGTGAGAGATAATAACTAAGGGAAACATAAGGTGGCTACTCTAATACACATCTTGGTGGATTGGTTGTGGGCACCTGGAGAATCCAGTGTTGTCCTAGGATATCCCGGAGTACCCGTGTGATCATCCTATGGAATGCCACCCAGGCTCAAAGGGATCATAAGATTATTCATGCTAGAAACTTATGTGTGCAGCCACAAGCCATTATGGGCTCTGGCATAGTTGAGTATGGTGTGTGACCTCTTTCAGTGGTAGGCTAGCAGATGTAGGGGAAAGTAGGTGGTGTTGTCTACCCAGAGTAAAGAGTTAATGCTTCGGAAAGACCGTGTCTGGGTCATCCGTTTCTCAAACATCATGTAGTTTGAGAAATTCAACGGAGGAGATTGAGTCTTATGGGGAAAAGTGCGCAAACCTCCGCAGAGTGTACAAACTAATCATGATTAGTCGTGTCCCCGGTTATGGACATCTTGAGTATCTGGTACTTGAAATATTGTTTGATCTCATTACTTACTTAATAAAATTGTTGGGTTATTGATATTGTTTTGGGATTGAGTTGGAGGAACCTTCTCATTAATGACATAAAATTAGTAGATAAATAAAATCTATTCCTTTTGTTGTAGGAAAAAATTGGCTTTATGCAAATGATAAACTTAGAGCCTCCACCAGCCATATACTGCATGTAGTGATAGCTGGTATTTGTTCATTTCTCTATAGTGTTATCTTGCCAGCATATTCCATGTGCTGACTGTTGGGGAACGTAGTAATTTCAAAAAAATTCCTACGCACATGCAAGATCATGGTGATGCATAGCAATGAGAGGGAAGAGTGTTGTCCACGTACCCTCGTAGACCGAAAGCGGAAGCGTTATCACAACGCGGTTGATGTAGTCGTACGTCTTCACGATCCGACCGATCAAGTACCGAACGCACGACACCTCCGAGTTCAGCACACGTTCAGCTCGATGACGTCCCTCGAACTCCGATCCAGCTGAGTGTTGAGGGAGAGTTTCGTCAGCATGACGGTGTGGTGACGATGATGATGTTCTACCGATGCAGGGCTTCGCCTAAGCTCCGCAACGATATTATCGAGGTGTAATATGGTGGAGGGGGGCACCGCACACGGCTAAAATATCGTATATCAATTGTGTGTCTAGAGGTGCCCCCCTGCCCCCGTATATAAAGGAGCAAGGGGGGAGGCCGGCTGCCCTTGGGGCGCGCCAAGGAGAGGGGGGGAGTCCTCCTCCTAGTAGGAGTAGGACTCCCCTTTCCTAGTCCAACTAGGAAGAGAGAGGGGGAAGGAAAGAGAGGGAGAGGGAGAGGGAAAGAGGGGCCGCGCCCCCCTCCCCTAGTCCAATTCGGACTCCTCATGGGAGGGGGCGCGCCACCTCCTGGCTGCTGCCCTCTCTCTCCCCTCAGGCCCACTAAGGCCCAATACTTCCCCGGGGGGTTCCGGTAACCCTACCGGCACTCCGGTTTTATCCGAAACTTCTCCGGAACACTTCCGGTGTCCGAATATAGTCGTCCAATATATCAATCTTTATGTCTCGACCATTTCAAGATTCCTCGTCATGTCCGTGATCACATCCGGGACTCCGAACAACCTTCGGTACATCAAAACATATAAACTCATAATATAACTGTCATCGTAACGTTAAGTGTGCGGACCCTACGGGTTCAAGAACTATGTAGACATGACCGAGACACCTCTCCGGTCAAGAACCAAAAGCGGAACCTGGATGCTCATATTGGTTCCTACATATTCTACGAAGATCTTTATCGGTCAGACCGCATAACAACATACGTTGTTCACTTTGTCATCGGTATGTTACTTGCCCGAGATTCGATCGTCGGTATCTCGATACCTAGTTCAATCTCGTTACCGGCAAGTCTCTTTACTCGTTTCGTAATACATCATCCCGCAACTAACTCATTAGTCACAATGTTTGCAAGGCTTATAGTGATGTGCATTACCGAGTGGGCCCAGAGATACCTCTCCGACAATCGGAGTGACAAATCCTAATCTCGAAATACGCCAACCCAACAAGTACCTTTGGAGACACCTATAGAGCACCTTTATAATCACCCAGTTACGTTGTGACGTTTGGTAGCACACAAAGTGTTCCTCCGGTAAACGGGAGTTGCATAATCTCATAGTCATAGGAACATGTATAAGTCATGAAGAAAGCAATAGCAACATATTAAACGATCGAGTGCTAAGCTAACGGAATGGGTCAAGTCAATCACGTCATTCTCCTAATGAGGTGATCCCGTTAATCAAATGACAACTCATGTCTATGGCTAGGAAACATAACCATCTTTGATCATCGAGCTAGTCAAGTAGAGGCATACAAGTGACACTCTGTTTGTCTATGTATTCACACATGTATTATGTTTCCGGTTAATACAATTCTAGCATGAATAATAAACATTTATCATGACATAAGGAAATAAATAATACTTTATTATTGCCTCTAGGGCATATTTCCTTCAGTCTCCCACTTGCACTAGAGTCAATAATCTAGTTCACATCGCCATGTGATTTAACACCAATAGTTCACATCACCATGTGATTAACACCCATAGTTCACATCGTCATGTGACCAACACCCAAAGGGTTTACTAGAGTCAATAATCTAGTTCACATCGCTATGTTATTAACACCCAAAGAGTACTAAGGTGTGATTATGTTTTGCTTGTGAGATAATTTTAGTCAACGGGTCTATCACATTCAGATCCGTAAGTATTTTGCAAATTTCTATGTCTACAATGCTCTGCATGGAGCTACTCTAGCTAATTGCTCCCACTTTCAATATGTATCTAGACCGAGACTTAGAGTCATCTAGATTAGTGTCAAAACTTGCATCGACGTAACCCTTTACGACGAACCTTTTGTCACTTCCATAATCGAGAAACATATCCTTATTCCACTCAGGATAATTTTGACCGCTGTTCAGTGATCTACTCCTAGATCACTATTGTATTCCCTTTCCAAAATCATTGTAGGGTATACAATAGATCTGGTACACAGCATGGCATACTTTATAGAACCTATGGCCAAGGCATAGGAATGACTTTCATTCTCTTTCTATCTTCTGTCGTGGTCGGGCTTTGAGTCTTACTCAATTTCACACCTTGTAACACAGGCAAGAACTCTTTCTTTGACTATTCTATTTTGATCTACTTCAAAATCTTGTTAAGGATGTACTCATTGAAAAAACATATCAAGCGTCTTGATCTATCTTTATAGATCTTGATGCTCAATATGTAAGCAGCTTCACCGAGGTCTTTCTTTGAAAAACTCCTTTCAAACACTCCTTTATGCTTTGCAGAATAATTCTACATTATTTCCGATCAACAATATGTCATTCACATATACTTATCAGAAATGTTGTAGTGCTCCCACTCACTTTCTTGTAAATACAGGCTTCACCGCAAGTCTGTATAAAACTATATCCTTTGATCAACTTATCATATTCCAACTCCGAGATGCTTGCACCAGTCCATAGATGGATCGCTGGAGCTTGCATATTTTGTTAGCACTTTTAGGATTGACAAAATCTCCTGGTTGCATCATATACAACTCTTCTTTAATAAATCCATTAAGGAATGCAGTTTTGTTTATCCATTTGCCATATTTCATAAAATGCGGCAATTGCTAACATGATTCAGACAGACTTAAGCATAGATACGAGTGAGAAACTCTCATCGTAGTCAACACCTTGAACT